>NC_052357.1:21269196-21512165 GCF_009727055.1 Benincasa hispida | reverse complement strand
TTTTTTGAAATCTTTGAAGATATGAAAGAGTATTAGGGACAAAGGGTAAAATGTTAGAAGTACTGATTGTTTTTTTACTCGGATTTTTCTGCAAGTTTCTCTTTTTTAGGCTTATGGTCTATGGGAGATTCAACCTCCTCTTGTGTTGGTTCATCCTCATCCACAAGAGGTTTGTTCAATACTTTGCCACTCCTAAGATTTATTGCCTTGCATTCTTCCCTATGATTTTTCTTAAAGCAATTAGGAATCTTACTTTTTTGCACGGTATGCACAATAGAAGCTACTTGACTCATTTTCATCTCCAAGTTTTGGACAGATTTGTCATGGCTTTGTATAGTGCCCAGATGGTATGGATTGAACTCTCCAATGTAAATGTTTTTTCCTTAGTTACCTTGATAAGGTCCATCATCTGTTTCTCCAAGGATGGTTTCTTTTCAAATTGGGGAAAACCTGAAGGAGCCACAACATTCCTATTATTTGCATAAGAAAAATTTTCATGATTTCTGAAACCTCGGTGGTAGTGTGTGGGAAGTTGTTGTTGATCTCTATATTTTCTTTTATCAACATAATTAACTGTCTCAATATCATGTGAGTCCCAAATTTTTTGAATTTCAGTTACCTTAGTTGCTAGAGAGGCTATGGATAATGACTTACGTGCTTGACCACATGTGGTTAATTTATTCAAAGCATTAGTAATTGTGGTCAATTGAGCTTTAATAGCACTTGCCTCATCAACTTCATAAATCCCTCCTATTTTGTTGGTAGAGGCCCTTTCACTTAACCAATTATAGCTTGTAGTGGCCATGTCTTCTAGAATAATGTAATCTTCTATAGTAACGTTAAAGAAAAGAGATCTATAGCAGTACATCTAGAATTGCTTTGGTGTTGCCATGCAACCCATCATAGAAGAATTGTATTTACAGCAAACTAGGTTATCCATGTTGTGGGCACTTTCTAAGTAGATCTTTGTACCTTTGTCAACTTTCAAATAATTGTTCATCCGGTTGTAGAGAAAAAGAAACAAGTATAGGCTTCAATTTAGAAGACTTGGTGGGAGGAAAGTATTTATTCAAGAATTTTTGAGTTAGCTCCTTCAAAGTGGTGATGCTCCCCGATGATATGGTCTCTAGCCAATCTTTAGCCCTATCATGCAAAGAAAAAGGAAAGAGTCTTAGTCTAATTGTATCATTTAAAACTTCATTAATCTTAGTTGTTCCACAAAACTCAAGAAAAGATCTATGGTGCTTATGAGGATCTTCATAAAGGAATGAAAACCCTAAGGCACAGTGGAATCCAAAACACTGAACCGTTTCTTTTTTAAAAAATGACATTTAAAATCAAAATAATTTTGCATTAGAATAAAAGGTAATAACGATTAAACATGCAATTCCCAAAAAGATTAATTATAAAGGGGAAGAAACCCTACCTTGCAAATCTTTTGACAATTCTATAGAATTTCTCTGTTGAATTGGGATTGGGCACCACCACTTGGAAACCTCCCTATTCTTGCAGAGAATTAAGACTATGGAGACTTGTGGGATTTTCTCTTTTGGGATTTGGGAACATCACATAACAATTTTTTCTTTCTTTTATCCAATTTTTTCTTTCTTTTATCAGGAAGAAGAAAATACACAGAGAGCTTGAGAGGCTGCCCCTCCCTCTGAAAATAAAATCCTTTTGTTAGAGAGATGATGAAAGAAGGAGAGAAAAACGTGTGATGGATCTCGCGTTTTCTTGTAACTTCCCTAAAATAGAGAGTTAATTTGTTTAACTTAAATAAAATAAAATAAAATATATTAATTAAATCATATTTAATTAAATGATCATTTAAATCATATTTAAATGATTTCCTCTCACATAACCTATAGTTTTAATGTGCATCTAATGTACATTAAATTTAACCTATAATTTTGATTTATCAATTTAATTAAATTAAATTAAATTCATTTAAGTTAAATAATTAATTAATTCTTCACTTAATTAATTATCCAATTAAATATCACATATTTAATTTAATTTTCCATTTGAATCATATAAAAGAAAATTTCTCTCATTTAACCTACATTTTTAATGCTTATCCAATACATGTTATTTTTAACCTATAGTTTTGATTTAATCAATTTAACTAAATTCAAAATTAAATTAAATTAAATTAAATTAAGTTAAATAATTAATTAATTCTTCACTTAATTAATTATCCAATTAAATATCACATATTTAATTTAATTTTCCATTTGAATCATATATAAGAAAATTTCTTTCATTTAACCTGTAGTTTTAATGCACATCCAGTACACATTATTTTTAACCTATAGTTTTGATTTAATCAATTTAATTAAATTCAAAATTAAATTAAATTAAACTAAATTAAATTAAGTTAAGTTAAATAATTAATTAATTATCCAATTAAATATCACATATTTAATTTAATTTTCCATTTGAATCATATAAAAAACATTTCTCTCATTTAACCTATAGTTTTAATGCGCATCTAATGCACATTATTTTTAACCTATAGTTTTCAATATGAATCTTATCAATACTCGTTAACTGTGGGTACACTCTACTAAAGACCCATAACTGCACTTTTCTCACTATAAATATGTTTCTGTGTCTATGGATATAGACCAATAACAACAAGTTAGTCCTTCACGAGTATTCGTAACACCAGCTGAGTCAAATTACTGTTTTACCCTTGAGTTACTTCTACATCCTTAAGTACCAGTGCTCCTCTAATGAACAAGCTATTTATGGTCCAACCATTAAATAGAAACCCTTATCGTACCAGTAAGAGGATAGGACCCTTTGTTCAAGTCCCAGAGACACAATTTAAGGGAACACTCAATTACTTACCCTGAAGTCTGGAAGAAGTGAAATCCATATTGTATGATTATGTTCCCAGTTGCCCACTCGATCTTATCTCAAAATGATAGGCATATTGAGTCGGCGAACTAGCCACTTTCACCCATACAAATCAAAGGACAATCCATCGTGAACAGGAGTTCATAATATACTCAGGAAAAAGACTAAGTTTCTAGGTCATCCTATTGAAATAGAAACCTAATTAGTGAACGGAGTTACATCTAGTGGTTACTATTTCGTAGTCTGATTTTGTGCAAACTCATTACACAGGATACCCCCGCTTACTGTCTCCTACACGAACCCGTTGGATCACTACATTTGTATCAAATACAAAGTGGGTCGTATCCATAGTGTTACTAGGATAACGTACCCAACCTTATCCCTATACTTTAGACCTATGAAGCACAGACACAGATACGACTACACGATACGGATACGATCGGATACAACGATTCGTCAATTTCTAAAAAACTAAGATACAGATACGTCTAAGGATGCATCATTTTTTTATTTTTTTAATATATATATTTCTAAAAAACGAGGATACTGATACGTTGAAAAATACATGCTTTTTCTTTAAAAAAATCTAGGATATAGATAAATTTAGCATACAAGTTAATAACAATAGTACAAAATAGAATACAAACACTGAAAAACAATACAAAAAAGCAACATCTAAGATGTTGAAGTACAATAGTTAATAAAATGCAATAGAAAAGTGACTCATATTGCAAAGAAGAAGAAAAAGAAGATTAGAGGAAGAAGTATGAAGATAAACGAATAACTTCTTCATTGAATTGTTGAAGATATCCAAATGGTTTATATTTTGGTAAACTTCGTGGGACTCAAATGTGAAGATGGAGATTAGATGATTCTAGTCTAGGGTTTGGTTCGTTATTTATTTATTTATTGTTTTGGACTCGAGTAGTGGGCTTTTTAAATAAGTTGTCTAGTTTTAGATTGGAAAAAATTAGATGAATTGTTTGTCTTTTCTCTTTAAAAAACATACACGTAGAAATAAATACGTCAAATCACGTGTCAGAGACGTATCTAGAAAGTATCTGGAAGTATCGGTATCCGATATGTGTCTGATACAAATTCTTTGCCTCACATGAATTATCTGTGCTTCATAGCTTTAGAGCCTTTAGGTTGTATCTTGAACATTGATCCCTATATATCTCTACATACAATTCAAGACTCATAAGACAGCCTAAGATGTTAGTTTATTCGATTTTAGGGTTAATAAGACAAAATTAAATAAAACATCTATAACACTTGTTGATAAAAACATTAATAACTATTCATTAATGACGGTCATTTAATTACATTCATTATCTATGAGTTTTAGGGCATAAAACCCAACACTTTAGTAGGGCATCCTCTAAAAGCAATCTCTCTGACCATTTGAATTAACCCCGATTTTAGCTCAAAGTTATTTTCATTGATTAGTGCCTCCATAATTCCGGGTTGAGCAATAGGGTGAGATCACTATAAATAATATCACATACAATAGCGTTAAAAAAAAACGTTATTGTAGACTTTCCATAGGGTTTTCGAAATGCGGTCATAGCCTATGTTATTAAAAGTCCTTGACTTTCCACAACATTTTTTCAACGCTATAAAAAGTCTATTTGCGATAGCGCAAAATTAATGTTATGAAAACTTTTCATAGCGTGAAACAAAACGCTATAGAAAGTCTTTTATAGCATTTTTGATAGCTGCACAAAAGCACTATAAAAGACTTCTATAGTGTTTTTAATAGCATTGTAAAGAAGCTATAAAAGCATTTTCATAGCGTTTTAAAGACGCTGTCATAGTTAATGTTATTGAAAGTCCTCGACATACTATAGCAAGTTTTTTAATACTATAAAAAAACGTTATAAAACACTTTCTATTGCATAAATTTAATGTCATGATTGTTATTTAATAGCATTTTTCATAACGGTAAACTTGTTGCAATCCTTGTTTTGTATATGTTACTATAGCTTTTTTAAATGTCATTATATTTTTATAACAATTCCTTATTGCTATTTATTATTAATAAGAGCTATAATCATAAACTTTTGTAACTTTAATGTCACAAATAATTTTATTTGCATTCTTCAAAAACATCATATAAAACTATTTAATTTCAAGCAAGACTTACTATACCACGTTTGTTTACAACTAAAATAAATAATAAATATAAAACAATAAAAGAAATCAAAAAATAATATTCAATAAAAGTTGGTTAAAATATAAAATACAATATAATTAAGTATAGTAGCATGAATATAAAATGCATAAGGTTAAGTGAGTTTTAATCCCTACTTGACATATTTAGTCAATTCCAATTCTGATTTGTCAGCTACTAGATCATGACTTTAATTTGAGATTCTACTTTGAAGACGAAAATACCCACGGACTATATTCTAATTTTCATTATACACCAAAATCCTTGTACATCTACATTTTCATTCATACATAGTTACTTATGTTTACAAACTTTTGCGAAGGGACACATTTTGAAAATTTAAACACAATAGCAAAATTTAAGATAAATTATAGGTAAATTATAGATAAATATGCAGCTCTAATGGATCTCATCATTTCAATCTTCTAATGAAAAAAAAATAAAACACAAAATCTTTTATAAATCATCATAATTTAACTCTAATAGTAAATTAGCCAATCAACTAAATAAATTTTAATTAATCATAAACAAAGAACGAGAATATGTTCTAATTTCTAACCTTTTACCTAAATGTGCCCTAAAATCTGCATTAATTGTTTTAACAGAGAATACTAACAAAAGTGGATTTTTCATATACTTCACCTCACGAAATAATAAGATAAAAAAGACAGATATTGATAGGGCTCCCAAGATTACCTTTTGTGGATCACTCCAACAACCATGGCTAGTTTTAGTTTATTAAATTTCTTCCTTATAATCTCAATAGCTTTCTATAATGAAGGTATGTGGTTTAATAAAGAACTGCTCTAAGCCATATATTCTCCAAATAAATCGGGGCTACAAGGTCATATCATAATACAAGATTCCTTGTCAAGATGAATTCACCCCTACCTTTAGAGAAAAATCATCAAACACCTTATTAGCATAAGCTAATTAATTAGTATTGAACCAAAACAATTTAAATTAGGTTTTTTATCAACCAAGGGTCCATAGCTCAGTGGTAGAGCATTTGACTGCAGATCAAGAGGTCATTGGTTCAAACCCAGTTAGACCCTTTTCAAAGAATTTTTTTTGTCAAATTTGTCTTATTCTTATATTTGATCAATTAAAAAATTCACAATAGAAATGGACAAAAACTCCAAGACAGAAAAGTAATAAAAATTTAATTTATAGATAAAATAATTTATAAATAAAATGATAAGTAATAAAAATTTAATTCCTTTTTGCCGAACCCAAACCCGCCTGACCGGATAGATAATGGCAACGATAACACATGCGTATGGTGAAAGGTTATGAAGCACAGACATAGATACGGATAAGATCGGATACGGCGATTCGTCAATTTCTAAAAAACTAAGATACAGATACGTCTAAGGATGCATCATTTTTTATTTTTTTAATATATATATTTCTAAAAAACGAGGATACTGATACGTTGAAAAATACATTCTTTTTCTTTAAAAAAATCTAGGATATAGATAAATTTAGCATACAAGTTAATAACAATAGTACAAAATAGAATACAAACACTAAAATACAATACAAAAAAGCAACATCTAAGATATTGAAGTACAATAGTTAATAAAATGCAATAGAAAAGTGACTCATATTGAAAAGAAGAAGAAGATTAGAGAGAAAAGTATGAAAATAAACGAAGAACTTATTGTTGAAGATATCCAAATGGTTTATATTATGGTGGACTTTGTGAGGACTCAAATGTGAAATGAAGGTTAGATAATTTTAATTTTTTGGTCCATTATTTATTTATTTTTTCTTTTGTTTTAGACTTCAGTAGTGAGTTTTTTAAATAGGTTGCCTAATTTTAGATTGGTAAAGATTAGATGAGTTACTTGTCTTTTTTCTTTAAAAAAGTATGTACAGAAATAGATACGTCTTGTCTTTTTTCTTTAAAAAAAGTACACATAGAAATAGATACGTATCTGCCTCACATGAAGTATCTGTGCTTCATAGGTGAAAGGGTTATACTTACACCACCAACTCACTTTGGATTCTCATCTAGCTAGAATGTCTTGGTATTTATACCTTCTAGAAAATTCTAAAGCTATCCACGTGGGACAAAACTTCCCACTCTCTTAACTTTTCCTATGGGCCTAAGCCTAAAAGTATTTCCAACAGGAATCAAATATACTAGTATTCTAAAATCATAACAAAATTAGAAAAAAGTATGAGAATTAAGTAATAGTCCCACAAAAGCAAAGAAAACAAATGAAGATGGAATACAAAAGCTTGAGTTTGAGAAAAGCATTGTCGGTCACCTTAGCATAATACTCCTTCCATTTCATCCTAACATAAAAGGAATGAATGTCCTTTCTTCCAACTTAAAATCATAATTGCACAAAGTAGAAAAAATTTACTAAGAAAATGAACTTATTTATTTTTAGCATTACAACTACTTAAAAGATATCTTTATATCTTAATCTTGAGCATCCAAGAACTTGCATTACTCCATACTTTCTTTTGGCATGTTCAATGCTTAACTAAACTTAACCTCTTGCTTCTAAATTCTAAAATCTATGTGAGCCTATATATATGTAAAGCTCAGTAAGCTAATGAAAAGTAGAATGAGATTAAAAGTATATATACCAACAAAATCCAATGCCAACAAAAAGAATTCGAATCCAATCTCAAAAACTTAAAACACAGCCAAATCAAAAGCTTAAACTCTTCAAAGAAAAAGAAAAAAAATATCACAAAGAGAACCAAAAAACCGAAAAAATTCAAAAATCAAATCTCAATTGAAGCTTGAAGGTAGAAAAATCCACTTTCACTACAATCTACGACATTTCAAATTGCTTAACACTTAGAATTGGCTACCGAATGGTTCATCCCCAATAAGCACCAATATGTACACAAAGAACTATGGCCAAGAATGTTTATCAATCCTAAAGCAATTGCCATTATGACAATACAACAATGCCTATCAATAAAGTAGAAAATTATCATCTTTAGTGAATAGAAAATACTTTCAAACAAAAACTAAACAAAATTTTTAAATATATAGTAGATATCAAACATATTCCACATCAGTTAAAGAAATAAGAAAGACAAACCAAAATGTTTAAACTCTATGGTACTTAAATTTTTATGAATTTGAATATGTTCCTAGTACTCTCATACATATTCTATTTCTACATATATTGATCATTTAATCAAATGAATAAGTGCCTTAGCTCAAATCTAATCCAAAAGAGACCAAAGATTGTCAATTTAAACTACAAATGTTGTAAATTTTTTGGATAAGGTACTATAAATGTTGTTATTAAAAGCTATAGTAAGTCTCATATGTTGTAATATTTCATAGGAGCAAGTGGCTAACATTTTTATTAAACCTCTACCCAAATCAGTGAACAAAGATCTAAGAAACAAGCACAAGGAGATAGAGATGATGATCATGTCACACATGCATAAGTCTAGCTCCAGCAACCTGCTACCACATCAGCATTAACCATCTACTGCCACATTGCAATACCAAAAACATCTCACAATCGATCATTGAAAATCACTAAATCAAGTGTCCAAGAGTGCTCACAATTAACCCTTCAATTCGGTTAACAAGTGTCTCACATAGCGCGCTTCACCTTTACATTTTGTGAAACCTTCTCAACCAATTTAGCAGATATAAGCCAATCAATTACAAGATGCAACTGATAATGAAAGTCACAAGTTCAAACCCCAAATGACATAAAAGATAAGAAGAGGGGAAAAAGGTAGAAGAAGAAAACAAAGAAAAGGGAAGGTTCCAACTTTCTTAGAGAGAACCTTGCACCATCCAACTTATGTAGAAGCCAAATGTGCTACATCCCCCAGGAGCAATCTTATATTTCCTTACAAATTTCACATGAATAGGTAACCTTCGAGTTTTGTTGATCATGTATAGTCAATAACAAAGAGAGCCAATCCGAATAAAATTAACTAAAGTATTAAAGTTGAGTTCTCTGCTTGTGTATAATTTTTTACACTATTTAATGGACCTAAAGACATTTATACTACTAAATGAGGGAAAACTAAGAAGAAAAAAGAAAATAATCCAAAAATTTATTTATTTTTTTTAAAAAAATTTGACTACAAATTCAAGTGTTTTTTTAAAAAACAGTCAAACTAAAAAATGAAATCATTATCAAAGGGCCTAAACCGGAACCAAACTCAACTTCTCCTTCTTCAACCTCCCACTCTGTTTTCTCTTTTCTAGCCTTCAAAAACTCTTCCACCAAACACAAATCTCTCTCTTCTTTAATCTCCACCTCTCGACCTTTTCACACTCCTCAGAGAAGCACAACCCACTAGACAAGACGTCGATTCATTGAGAGTGGAAGGGGACAAAAGCAAAAGCTCCTGAATGGAAGGCGAAGGGGTTTTCTTCTGGGGGGAAGAAATAGCGAGGCATGATGCTGACTTTGTGCGAGATTGAGGGTCGAATCGGCACGATGAAGGAGTGAAATCCATGGAAGATATTGGTTTATTGGAAGATTTTAGCTTTTGAAACCCAACGTGACAATAGTGGGTTTCATATATTGAAAATGTTTTTATTTTGAGTGATTTTGAATGAGGAATTATACCAATGAATGGATTATAGAGAAGAAAAGTGATGGAAATGAGAAGAAAACTAACAAGAAGGAGAAGATGTTGGAAAATCAATATTGGGTCAGCGAAATGGCGGTAGTGAAAAGGGAAAAGAAGATGGAGAAGAATGAGAGAGAACGAGGGAGAATGCGAATTAAAGGAGTGGGATGAGAAAAAGCAAACTCTTTTGAGCACGTGCCTAATTTTCACTGTCCCGCTTTTTTTTTCTTTTTCTTTTTAATAGCATTTTATAAGCAAAGCTATACTAAAATGCTATTGAAAGGTTACAAAGTTGACTTGCGTCAACCTCGAGCAACTACATTGGGTATTTGTTGTAGTGGATGTTTGGAAGTAATCGCTAATTGCCTTCTCACATTCTTTGGCCATCTCTTCTTCTACTACTTACTTGTTCCTAAGATTTCTCTTCAAGGTACGTTCAATCTCGAAGCCAAGAGGCATAAGAGGGGCATCCTTGTTACGGGGCATGCACAAGAGAAAATACCAAATAAGATTGTAAACAAACTAACTGTTAGTCTAGAATATCTCCAATTCTTAAAATATTAAACAAAAACCGTTATTTTGACCTTGATAACGGCGCCAAAACCTTGATGTGAGGTTCGTATGCACCCAAGTGTACGTGGTCAAGTTATAATATAATAAAACGATTTTAGGAGTTGAGTATTGTCCTCAGAGATCACTTTAACAATTATTGTTTAGCTATCATAAAATAGTGTCAATTTTAGCTAATGAATCAAAATTGATTTTGAATTTGTGATTAAAATAATAAGAGAAAGCAATAAAATTGTTTTGAAAATCCAAGAGCAAAAGTGTCCTAGGGTATTGAATCTATTATTACTTCATTAGATCTACTTTAGTCAATTCATGAAATCATGTATAAACCTTATGCCTAAGTTTAGAAACTTAACTTAAGATTACTTCCTCTAAAAAATAACTTATTCTCATGCAACTTAAATGATAACTAATTTCTTGAAATCAAATTAAGAAACAACGAATTAAGATTTGTCATCAACAACTTTCACTATTAACCTAATAATTTTCATGAAAGATTAATAATGATTTGATGATGTAAATCTGATTAAGATTCAATCTCTCAATTAAACATCCAATCTAACAATCATTGATGCCCAATCAATAAGAATAAAGCACAATATCATTAAAAAGCAATAAGTTTAATAAACATCTATGAAAAGACTAAATTTAACCTAAGTTCATAACAACGTCATCAATACTCTAAAACTAACAACTCATAGCTTGCAACAATATATTCTCATACCTAATTCCAAGCAAAAGTATCAAACAAAAAAAAGGAACTAAAGAAGAACTCTTTCAAAGACTTCCATGATCTCTTGAATCCTCCAAGTTCGCCTCGATTGTCACCTCGAGAACTCGAATGGTCTAGAAAATATATTTCAAATTCTCTAATTTTGTAACTGATAGCACCAATATTTAGCTCTGCTTAATTTGGGTTTTTCTTGGATTTTATGTGTTTATTTCGCTGTTTTATAGGTTTCGAGCACCTAAGAGATAAAACGAGAAGTTAGTGTCGAAATGGAGTTAAAACCAATCAAACCAGAGCTTAAATGCAACAACGGGGAAAGAAAATGCTAAACTGATCAAAATGAACTTGGAGGCGCAGTTCACAATAGAGCGACACTAACGCCCAACGCTCTTTCCAATAGGACCGATTTTGATGTAGCGTCGTGGCACTGCCCTGTGGTGTCATGATGCTTCGAACTCCAGATGCATGAGGATTTCTGTCAGTGTCGTGGTGCTACACCCTAGTGCGATGACACTATCAATTTCTGTCGCTTAAGTTAGGGGTTCTGCCGATCTGTTGATTTCAGTCGATTTCCACACAGATTTCTCTCATCTTTTCTTCCCTTTTAGTCTAAGAATGTATCAAAATGATTGCTTGATGTTATTCATGAATATTATGGGCTAAGGCATTCATTTCTAGCTTGGATTGTAGGATTTTCCCTATTTCGATGTATTTGTGAGTTTTTTTAACTAGATTATTGTAATTGTCAGATTCAATTTTGGTGCTTATTGATTATAATTATGTTATTGGACACTTGGAAATTTTATAATTATAGCTTTTGATTAACATTTGATACGTAATATATAATCTTGTGTTAATCACCTAGAAGCAATAAGTTAGGTTAGCTTGCAAATAAATTTGGATAAATATTGTTCTAACCAACTTAGAATTGAACCAACGAAGATTTAGTTAAGACTTTTTTTCTATTAGATATTCAACCTAACTTTGCCTTAGACCTTAATACAATTAGATCAAATTGAATTTGCATGCTATTCATTGATTTGAATTGGACTAATTAGTTGATTTGAACGTATTAATTGGCTTTTTCAATTAATTTGGTTAGGTATAAAAATTACGTGATTTTGGTAATGAGAATTCTATGATAAAATACATTGAATAGGAGAATTCCATCATAACCCAAGCTAGGCTTTCTCACATAGACTTTCGACACTTTACTTTCCACTTTTATTTTATGCATTTAAATTTATTTGCAACAAAACAACTTCAAAACCCCCTTTTGGTTACTCTCGGACTACAAGCTGTTTAATTGAGAAAGTTGAGGGCTTCCTGAGTTCGATTTGTGTTACCACTACTACAATTGTTTTGAGTGGATACGATAAAATTATTTAGTCCAGATTTAGGCGATAAAATCCGCTTCAACCAAATTAGCGCAGTTGCTGGGGAGGTAATTAATTTCCCTTCGTTAAATTTTTCTTGTAAACTTTAAAAACCCTAACAATATATATATATATATATATTGTATCTACTTGTTTTTATCATGGCAAATTACAACCGATTCATCTAAAATGCACTTCTTGCGAGGCAAGAAACACTAGAAAGAAGAAGAGGTAAAAGAAATTAGTGAGCTTAGAAATCAATTATCTGAAAAATCAATTATCTGAACTAACATCTCTTGTTTGAGTTATGACTATTAGGAAATCGCAGGATTTGGAAACATGTCGAGTATGTCCGCTTCAAGGTTATCCAACTGAAGCATGTCATCAGGTTTCACGTGACCCTATGCAAGATACCTATCCCCCTTGGGAGTTTCTTAGCCCAGTCTCGACGTTGATACATACTTCCTCTCCCAGCTCAGATAAATCTTTAGAGGAATTGGTTATGAATCTTTCTTATAACTTTTATGAGTTTTCGCAGGAAATCCATAGGGAATCGAAGTCCTTGAGCTTCTAGTAGGATAGCCTTAATAGTCCTGAAAAGTAATGTAATCAATCACTTAGATAATCAAAAACTTACAAACAATCAATTGAAACTCTTTTTTAAAAAAAAAAAAAAAAAAAAAAGATATTTTTCAAGTAAAATCATGGAGAAAAGAATGTGAAACTCTTGTTATTTAAGACTCTAAGACACATCAGAAAGGTTTTATTTAACTTTCATTTCCTTTTTCCCCTACGCTGGCTCGTTTATCGGTCCAAGACATATTAACTTGTTAAAAAAAGAGACAATACTAAGGCAAGGGTGCCTAAAACTCACACACAAAACATAAAGGACATTTGTTTTACTTAAAGGTCTAGCTTGTACATTCAACCACAGGGAACCTATCCACTCCTTTCTCGTGGGGTCCTAAATTGTTACGACAAAGATAACTCTTTTCATCTCTTCCCATGCACACACACACTTTTTTTCTATATATACTTGCAAAATTGCTATTATTTTGACTTATTATTGTTTTTATAGCAACTGGTATATTTTTTTCACACACACTAGTTTTTTTATCCACTTTGTCTAGTCTTGCTTCTAAAACAAGTTGGTTACTCTAAAGGCTAAAGGTGGGTCTTTTGAGGTGACAAAGAAAATCAAGAAAAATAAATTTTTTCTAGAAGTCTCGGATTCTTAAATGAACTCAAAACAAAGCATTCAACTTTTCATGAGATTGACAAGAATTTTTTTAAAAACAAAATGGGCTCAAAATCTTGTTTGAAAATTTTATTATATCTAACGTCTTGAAAGCATACACCTAAAGAAGTGCATCATCAACTTTTCATTTACTAGAAAGAAATGATTGAGCAAAAACAAAATGAATTGATTTTATTTCATACATTCAAACAATAAAACAATCAAACATTCATACACTTGAAGCAAAAATGTAAATTCTAGAGTCACAAAATTTTTTCAGATCAAAGTATAAAAGAGTATTAAGGATCACAAAATTTTCAGATTTTACAAAATTTATTGATAACTTGTAGAAATACAAGTTATTGTAGCATTTTACTTAGAATAGTGAGGGTAGATAAGCAAAATATGTGTTGATTATACTAAGAATTCATGTTAAATAATATACTTGCGCCGAAGTACACTAAAAATTCCCTGTTGATTGCATATAATGAGTTAAATTGTGCCAAAGTATATATTTTGCAATTGATCGTAGGATTTATCAGCATGCGCCGAGCTTGTACCTGATGATCAAATATTTGATCCCATCCCTTGGAATCTCTAATGCAGTTCTAGCAGATCTTCTGCCATAAACTTCATAATGTTAACCTGATAGCAGTGCTAATATTTTCACCTACCATGTCAGAGATGGCGATTGATTAGAGCGGGAATTCCCATGATTATTGGTGCATGGCTCTATAAATAGAGCCTTGACACCCATGAAGAAGAGGTTTGAAGGAGTCAAGATTTTACCTGAGAACACCCTTAGGCACGATTCTTGCACCACAAGCCAAGAGTGAAATAGAGAGTATTTATGAGAACTTCCACTTCCAAACTCCACCCTAACTTATCATCAAAACTTCACTGAAGCAAGAGCTTGAGAGGGTCTTCTCCATTCTATACTACCATTTTGTCACCAACAGCCTTGACATTACATCTGTTGGAAGTAAGAAATTGTTGAAAACTACCTTTTCATTTACTATATTCTTGTCTTTTACTATTGTATTGCATTTAAGAGTAAGAGATTATTCATTTTTGTAAACAAGTCCATTTCTATCTATATATCACCATATCTACTTTCATTATCTTCTCTCTCTTTACTATCGCTTTTTCAGTTATCATGAGTAACTAATCTCAATGGGGTAAGGGGGAGTTTAATGTTATGAGCTAAGTTGAGTCTTTAAGAGTTAATCCTATTTGCTTAGTGTACGACTATTTAAATGTTTGCCTATGATCACTCATTGAGCCAAGTAACTATAACCACCTGCCCGAGAGGGTAAGTAGTTATGGATCTCACTAAGCAAAATAAGAAGAGTTTCCAGAGATAGAAACACCCTATGCTCAATACAACATCATTCATGTGTCATAAAGATGTGACAAATGTGGTTGGCCATTGAGATGTGTGCGATGAACGAATGTTGCGAGCCTGAATTATCCTTGAAGCTAAACTTAGGAACTAGGCATAGATTTCCCCCTAACCTTGTTTCTCCATACATTTACTTTAAACACCCTAAAGTTGTTATCTATCTAAGTTTTCTCATAATTAAACTCGAAGTGTTCACCGCCTGTTTATATAATTTCATCACATAGTTTCTTTAATCGCATGATTTATTACTCTACTACAATTACTTTAGTCCTTGCCGCATACATGTTACTTTGCAAACATTCGTAGTTACAAATCCCTAAGTTCAACCTCGACTCACACCGAGAAACTTTTAATTTCTTTATACTTGACAAACTATAAGAAAACTTGTGATCAGTGCATGATTAACTACAACTCGGTGCATAGTAAGTTCAGCGCAGAGTCATTGTAGCATAGTTCATGTTAACTGCATTGAACAAAAAATTTATCAAAACATTAGAACCATAAAGTATGTCAAATCACAAACCCGATCTTAGATGCTCAAGGGTTCCAGATATGCATATATATCATCATCATAAATTAAAAAAAATTCAACATCAAGTAAAAACATAGACAAAATTCATGCATAAAGAAATAGTGCATCAAACACACCCCCAACTTTAAAAGCAAACATTATCCTCAATGTTATAGAACAGAGAAAAGCACAAGGACAAAATATAAAGGGGAATAGAAAAACTCCCCTGATCTTTGGACGTGTGCAGGATGATATGCAATTTTTTTCTCTTCTTTTCATTTCATTGCAAGATCATCTCAAAGAAAGAGATTAAAAAATTCTCTTAATTATTATATTATTAAAAACTAAGCTAAGCTATAAAAGCAAAAGAAAACAACTAAACTAGAAAAGCAAGTAAATTTAAAATCCTGGTTGCCTCTAGGTAGAGAAATTTTTAAGGTTGCTTGCTCGACCATATTCTTTCTTCAGTTGATAAAGCCTTTAAAGCCTAACAAGAGCTCCTACATTTAAAAGGCACCAAATAGGTCTTTTGGCATTTTTAGATTAATAAAAGTAGGAAACAAAAGAAAAGAATCGTGGACTGACTCTGCAAAAAATAAAGACTCGGGCTCATGAGGGAATGATGAATAATATTCAAAGATAAAGGAAATGTCGAAGGGAAGAACATGAAGAGGCTTGGTAGCCTATAACTTTTTCACCTGAGGCTCCTTGAGATTAAGCTCTAACTCATACTCAACCTCACACACTTGCTCTTGGTATGGCGGGGATAAACATCTTCATCATCACTAGTCAAAGGATAAAATTCCTTAATGAACTCGGCCTCAGTAGTATAGACTTTGTGAAGCTCAAATTTGCTTTCCAGTGGGGGCATAGAATTCGCAAGATAAGGAACATGATCTACCTCAACTAGCATGGGGGTTTAAATTTCCAAGTGAGACTCAATAAACTCCTGCTCACACTAAGAAGAATTGTTAGCAAGTTCATATATTAGGGAATCCAACGTCATACCTTGACCTGAAATCTGAGGAATCAGATGCTCAACATGGTGGTCGATGCCAGTCACTCCACTGCTCAGCTCGGTACGATTAAAAGGTAGTTGCAACAAGGATTCTCGTTGCCTATGGATTTCTTGAGAAAACTCATAAGAGTTGTTAATAATCTCCATAACCAACTCTTCTAATGACTTACCTAAACTAGCAGAAGGATAATATATCGACATCAAGCTTGGACTAGACATCTTCTAATGGGAATAGGTATCACGCACAGGACTACGCGAAAGTTGAAGACATGCTTCGGATGAATAACCTTGAAGCAAACAAACTCGATATGTCTCAAGCTTTTGCAATTGCTTTGTAGCCAAAACTTGAACAAGAGAGATTAGTTTGAATAATGTACTTCTAAGTTTATTAATTTTCTTATCTCTTGTCCTTCTTTTCTTTGAGTTGCCTGCCTAGAAAGAAGAGCATAATAAATGTTCATATCATTTGCCAGATAAAAACAAGTAGATTCAAAGATAAAGAAAAATCTTTTTAAGGTTTTTTTTATTATTTTTTAATAGAAATAAAAAATTGTCTAAAGCTAGTTGCCTTGGTACCCCGACAACGACACCGATTTGATGACTTGGAAATATGTGTCGTTATCAGACTTCCAAGGACAAAATAAATTTAAAACTCCAATCCTACACTAACACATAGTATAGATGGCAAGAAAGAGATTGTCAGCAGAGAACCATCGACTAGCCTTAAAAAAATTAAGGAACTCCATTGTGACTGGGGGGTTTGTTGTGAAAATTGACAAAATGGTGCAAGAATGTAAAGACGATAATGTAAATACATAAACGTAAAGATAGAAACTTGATTTTTAAAATGATCTAGCCTAGTTAGGTTTCCTTTTAATTTTTCTTGGTACTCATAAGCATTTAACATAATCAGGATTCTTGCTAGCTATTCACTTAGTTTATACAACTTAAAAGTCTAGAATTGCATAACCTCAATTTCATGATTAAATAATTAATCAATCCTATATGACATGACTAATTGGGTTTGATGGCATCTATATTAATTGTGCAATTGCATTAAGAAGAAGTAATCTTGACTAAGAATGAATTAGTAGTTCGAAAAGCCTAGGTGACAAAATGGTGCAAGAATGTAAAGACGATAATGTAAATACATAAACGTAAAGATAGAAACTTGATTTTTAAAATGATCTAGCCTAGTTAGGTTTCCCTTTAATTTTTCTTGGTACTCATAAGCATTTAACATAATCAGGATTCTTGCTAGCTATTCACTTAGTTTATACAACTTAAAAGTCTAGAATTGCATAACCTCAATTTCATGATTAAATAATTAATCAATCCTATATGACATGACTAATTGGGTTTGATGGCATCTATATTAATTGTGCAATTGCATTAAGAAGAAGTAATCTTGACTAAGAATGAATTAGTAGTTCGAAAAGCCTAGGTTACTAATTCAATTATTCTAGAATAAACTAATCGTGCATAATTGTGAACAAGATTAATCCCAATAGCCTAAATTCACACATTTGCACTTTTTAGTTTTGATGCCCTAAGAAATTAAGCACGTAGATATGCTTAAATTCTAGTATTAATTTAATTAAAGAAAATTGGCCAAAGATTCTAAAATCCAATACATAGAAATTATTTCAACATTCAAGAATAAATTTCAATAAGAATTTATTACAAAAATCAAGAAATTACATGAGAAATTATAGAAGATTCAACCTCATACCAAAAAAAAATTAAGAATCTAACCTAAACTAAACTAGATTAACTTACCTTAATGTAGCATCTCCTTCAAGATTCGATCAAGGAATTGCATCGGGATGCATCAAAGATAAGAAAAGAATGAAAGAAAAAGTGCAGAAAGCTGAGAAAATTGAGAGAAAATCTACTCTCCCGCGTGAAATGGCTGAAATTTGCTTTTATGCTAAGGGGACAGTGTAATTACGCTGACGAGAGCGTAATGATGCTCTTTCCACATTCCACCCTCGAGCATAAAGCAAGGGTAACGAAAGGGTAAACAACACTCCTACTGAATGGCATTTCTGTAATTTTGTTGACTTCTTCAATTGAAGTGATTCTAAGCTCCATTTTGACTCCAATTTGGCCCGTTTTCCTTCTAAGTGACTTCTTTCCTTCTCGGGATAAATTTACCTACAAAATAGACATTTTATACATAAGAATTATAAAAATTTGGTAGAGTTAAGGATAGAATATTAAGTCTTTTTAAGAGTTATCAAGAAGTCTATTGAGTCTCACTTAGAGACTCAAGCCCCCTGCAAGGTTAAGACGACTCAGTTCCTCAGCTTGCGAATTCCATTCCGACATTGGAGATTTGACCAGAGCTACTCAGCGTTTATACTACTAAGACTTAGTTTGCTTAGGAGTTCTATCCATTCACCGATGATGAAGAAGATGCATATACCCTGTCGTACCAAGAGCAAGTGTGTGAGATTAAGTATGAACTCGAACTTCATCTCGAGGAGCCCCAGGTGATAGAGTTAGAGGCTACAAAGCCTTATCCTATTCTTCCCTCTTACATCTCCTCTATTTTCAAATATTTCTCATCTTCCCTTCACGAGTCCGAGTCTTTTTTTTTTCTGTAGAGTCAAACAAGCCTACATTTTATTTTCTAAAAACAAAAAAACATAAAAAAATATTTTGGTCTCTAGAGTCCTTGAATTCTTCAAAAGCTCATTTTCATTAAGCAACTTCGTGGATCTAAGGAAGAAAGCTTCTAAGAAATATGAGAATTTTTATGTACCTTGATAGGAAAACAACGTCGAGCAACTGACATTAAAAGTTTGCACTTCCTGGAGGTATCCAGGTGACAATTTTGTTTCTATGCTTAATTGCATGTTTGCTCATGTCAATGGATCATTATGATGACTACTCTATGATGCACTCCCTCATGATTTTAATTTGTATGACGTGATATTTGATATGAATAACCATGATTTTTAGCCCTATTTTTTTAAAAAAAAATTCTTACTTTTCATGCACGCTTAAGTCCTTTGTCTACCTACATTAGCCCTTGCATGCTTAAAACCATATTACTTAGCTTGTATTTTTGTCGTCACTTCGATAGGCCTCACTAATTAGAGAGTGTCTTGCATGTTGGGTTGTAATGTAATATTGAGGGAGAAAAATAATTTATATGCCTGCTTTTTGTGAAGCATGTTTGATTTCCCATGAACATTTTTCATTCGAATATTATTGATAAGGTATGAGTGTGTACTTGGGTATGTGTCTTAATTATTCTGAGCAATGGTACTTGACTCAATTCACATACAATCTGTCATCAAAGTTTCGTTACTTTGTATAGTGATTAGTGGATTGAGTTCTTCTAAGTTATCTTATCTCACATCTTTGTCTAGTTTTTTAACATGACTTATTTTGATTGTAGAACAAAAAGCACACAAGAGAATATCTTCTAACTAGGTATGGATGATTTCTTTAGTATTATAAGATCATTATGAAACTTATTGCCTTTAATGTCTTTGGTGTCATATATAGTTATATTTCGGTTGTATTTCTATCCTGCAGTTATATTTTTGGTCAGTTAGAAAATTTTCTTTAAGGCAGGTATTTCGTGAGTTAGATATATTTCTTTAAGGGATAGATAATCGATAATATAGTAGGATTCAAAGTAAGAATAGATAAGTTAGACAGGTTTTTTGTTAGGACATTTTGATGAGTTTTTGTGATGTGTGTGAGTGTGTTTGAGTTGAGTGAGTTTGTAATAAATGAAGTAAGTTTCAATAAGTTGAGAATGTTTGTTGGCTATAATAAGGGTTAGGTTGGATGAGTTTGTTAGATTTGAAGTGTGTTTGATTGAATATCAATATTCTTGAATTGTATATATTCTTAATGCTTAAATCTATTGTACTCTTATGGTGATATGGTAGTGAAGTGACTAGCTAGTATGCTAAACTATTGTTATAAAATTATGCATTGGTTGAGATAACTAGAGTTTATGAGTATAATTAGTAGTTTAACATTGAAAGAGGTATAGTATTGTAGGGATCGAATCCTGAGCAGAAGCGTGACGATGCCTTGCATTCAATTTTTCCATTTTAAAGAAATAAAAGACAGCATACTAAAACATAGTAGAAGAGGAAAAACAACATAATAAGCATGCATTATAAAGGAGAGACAAAGGGACGAACCATTCTTACCTTCATAGATTCCTAAACTCCTCGAAATTCCTCTTGTTCTTCATAAGAACGTCTTCTCAATAATCATCAATAACACTACAAGAATAACCTTGTTATTCTCTAGATTCTCTAGGATTCTAAGAGTTGGATAAGTTGTCTCCAACACTTAGAAAAGGAAGAGGTAGGAGATTGTAGAGAGAGTGTTGCGAGGAATTATTTTGGAGGCTAGGTTATGTTTTCGCATAAAATCAATGCTTGCCCTAAATGGGCTAATAGGATGAATTTATATGGAGAATGGTTAGTATTTCCTTTTTCACCCTTGATGCCAATTAATTAAATAACCCCTTATTTTTAATTAATTGACACACTAATTAAATAATTACGTATTAAATCTAATTTAGTTAATTAATTAATATATATAAACATCACATGTTTATATGCTTCCTCCTCTCTAGCATTATAATTAATAAAATCTTCATGAATCTAATTCACATGAATTAAATTTTGAATCTCATTTAAATATTTCTCTCTAAAATAATTTGAATTATAGATCACATTTGTAGTTAATTATATATTAATCACATTAATATACAATTTCCTTAATTAATTTGAACAATTCAAATCACTCCTCAATAATATCCTTTAGTGAGCTAACAAAGGGACTTAGTGGACCTACAAATTATAAATTCCAATGATATAAGATTAATTAGCTAGACTCATTAACCAAATTAATCAATATTCGTTAACTGTGGGTACACTCCACTAAATACCCACTACTGCATTCTTCTCACTGTAGATATATTTTTGTGTCCACAGAAATATACCAATAACAACAAGTTAGTTCTTCACGAGTGTTCGTAACACCAACTGGGTCAAATTATTGTTTCACACTTGGGTTACCTTTGTATCCTTAAGTACCAGTGTCCTCTAATGAACAACATGTTTATGGTCTAACCATTAAACAAAAACCCCTCTCAGGCCAGTGAGAGGATAAGGCCATTTGTTCAAGTTCCGAAGACGTCACTTAAAGGAACACTCATCTATTTACCCTAAAGTTAGGAATGAGTGAATTCCATCTTGTATTATTATGTTACCAACTCCTCATTTGGTCTTGTCCCCAAAATGGTAGGCTTATTAAGTCGGAAAACTTGCCACTTTTACCCATACAAATCAAAAGACAACCTTGGACAAGAGTTCATAATATAACCAGGATTAGGAATAAGTTGCCTAGGCCATCCTATTGAAATAGAAACTTAACTAGTCAATGGTGTTTCTTAGCTCTAAAAAAGAGCTAATATTCCTATCTAAATTCAACGTTAGTGGACTTTATGTGTTTATTTCCCTATTTTGTAGATATCGAGTGACCAAGAGGTAGAATTAATCATTTGGTGAAGAACGGGATTAATTTGAAGCAATTTGGAGTTAATTTGAACATCCGGGCTGCAAAGGAGTTGAAAAGACCAAACTACCATCAAGTTCCACCGAGTTTGAGGTAGCCATTGAGCACCATCGAGTACCATCGAGTAAGAGGCTGCCGAATAATCAAGAAACTGCTACTGAATGATCAAAGATCGAGTTGTCGAGGATAGAGTAGTGAGTATCTGGGAGCATTGCAATGCTATTCCAAGCGTCATGACACTTCGAGCTGAATCAACACCAGCGTCTCAACACATCCTGACGCTTCACTCTAACTCTTGAAGGCAGAAGCATCAGCGTTGCAACGCTTCCTTAGAGCGTTGCAACGTTGCGAAGAATGNTCTCAACACATCCTGACGCTTCACTCTAACTCTTGAAGGCAGAAGCATCAGCGTTGCAACGCTTCCTTAGAGCGTTGCAACGTTGCGAAGAATGACGGACATGGAGCTGAGCGCACACACAACCCAACATTGCAACACCATTCCAAGCGTTGCAACGCTGCGATGAATCCTATAAATATATCTCCTTGGCCCTAGGTCAAATCATGTCGAATTTTGGATGCCAAATCGATGGAGGCCGAAGTTAATCTTCATTCTTCTTTTTTTCTTCCTTCAATTTTCAGTATCTTTAGGTTAGTTTTGCTTTTTATTTTGAGTTGTAATCAATGGATTGGAGGTTCGTACTTTATTTGTCGATGAATTGAGAGGTAACCTTTATCTAATTTCTTTGAGCAAGAGCCTTATGTTAATTTCTTGAAGGTTTTCTAATTAATTTAATTGTACTCTTGTGAATTCCTCGGATGGATTTGTTTTAATATTAATAGAATTTTGATGAATTTTTCTGAAAAATTAATTCGTTGAAATTCTTGTATGCAAAATCATTCTAGCTTGTGAATAATTGATTGATTAAGTTGCACGCATTAGGATCGCATGTCTAGGGTTTAGACTTTTTCTAGTCAAATTCATGTATGCCTTAGTATAATCCTTCCCAAATAAATCATGTTATCAAATGTGGTTGTTTGGCACCCTTTCTTAATGCTTTTTAGTTTTAACTCGTATGTCGTTGAAAAGGAAAAGTTATAAACTAAATTAGGGCTAATTTAGATTTTTATAAAAATTGGCTAATTGGCCTATTAGAATTTCTAATAGGTTGAAGGGTTGATAGATTCGGTGTAATTAATTGATGCCAAATGAAAGAAACTGCATCAGAACTCTCTCTTTCTCTATAAATTAGATAGACTCCTATTCTAGATTATATTTATCCTTTTATTTCAATTTCACGCATTTATCTCTTCCACATCATAACCCTCCATTTATCGCTTTGGTTAGAAAATTAACTTAACGAAACCAATCGTGCTTCTCTGTGGATCAACTCGGACTTACCACTGTTACTACGTCTTTGTAGTAATAGGAGTAGTTCGGTATTATAAATTTTCTTTTGTTTCAGTTTGGAGTCGAATTAACGACATCGATTCTCAATCCGAACTATGTTACATCTAGTGGTTACTATTTCGCGGTCCAGTCTATGCGAACTCATTGCATAGAATACCTCCACTCGCATGTCACCTACACGAACACGTTGGATCATTGCATTTGTACCAAATATAAAGTGGATCATATCCATAGTATCACCAAGATAAGGTACTCAACTTTATCCCTATACCATAGACCCTTTAGGTTGTATCTTGAACACTGATACATGTATGTCTCCACATACAGTTCAAGGCTCATAAAACAGCCTAGGGTGTTAGTTTTTTAGATTTAGGGTTATTATGGTAAAATAGAATACAAAAAAATCAATAATATTTATTAAAATAACATCGATAACTCTTTATTGATGACAGACAATTATTTACATTTACTATCTACGTGTTTTAGGGTATAAAACCCAACAAACTTCCACTTAAACTAAAACACTAGTTAGTGGGATGTACATAATATCACAATCCAAACGAATGGGGATGGTAAGTAAATACAATAAACTAGGGCATCCTTATACCCATTACACATCTCCCACTTGCCCTAGATTATACAATGTACATGTCTCGTAGACCTAGCCTTTTCTTCTGTATCTGATGAATTGATATTATTAAATTCCAATTCCTTCTCGATACCTCTCAAGAAAGTTCCGAATTGGATCCAAAATTGACGGGTTAATGTGAGTTTATCCATGTAGTTATGCACTCTTTGAATAGGAATCCATTTTCTGAAAGATTCTGGCTTTCATGCTTTGGTGGGTCTTCAAGGTCCTTTCAATGAGCTATGTTGTGTTGAAGGGATATCTATATGATCTGATTCATTGCATAAAGTCCGTGGTAGCAACAAAACACTTGGCTACTCTCGAGCACTAAATAAGCTCGAGCTATTTATTTTTCCAACCAGTGGACTTTCTAACATTCCATTTAGGATTAGAAATAGGCGTAATAGGACCTATTTTTTACATATCTCTAGTTATTTGAGACCTAGATGACTCTCGAACACTTTAGTCGAGAGAGCCTTCATAAATGGATTAGAAATGTTGTGCTCTGAAGTTATCTTTGTGATGATTATATCTCCTCGTTGCACAATCTCTCATATCAGGTGATACTTCCTCTCAATATGTTTTCGTCGTTTGTGGCTGCGAAACTCTTTAGAGTTGGCTACTGCCCTACTATTGTCACATTATAAGGTGATAAGCAAGTCCATGTTTGAAACTGAAGAAAATCGTGCACGAGGATTTCCATGAGTGGCGGAGATCATTCCAAATTACAATTATATATGAACTTTACAATTACAGTAAAAAAACAGAAACATACGGTTATGCATTAATTATAGAAATTACAGCATGATAGTACAATTGCTGTCTCTTATACACATCTAGATGTGTATAAGAGACAGGTTATGCATTAATTATAGAAATTACAGCATGATAATACAAATGATCAAGAAGAAATGCTACACACATTTGTAGACTCATCGCCAAGATCTTTGATCACGAATGCTCGAACACAGCAACCTCGAACGCTCATCCAACACGGCCGTTACACTACACGAACACCGTGCACTCGAACTCAGCGATCGCCTCGATCACAAACACCCCAACAACACGAACAACCTCAACAGAACCTCGACGGCGTCGAGTTGAGTATGAAACCACCAAGAAGGCTACCTTGGTATTCTCGGTGTGAGAATCCAGAGGGTGGGCTCTGTCTGGACTTAGTTTGAGGCAGAAGACAGAGGAAACAACAATCGTGCAAACGATTGAGAAAGTGGGAGAAGGCTAAACCTATCATATAGGTCGATGCCCAATCGTTTAGAAAAAGCTAAGTGATCATTTAGCAAATGCTAAGCGATCGTTTAGCTCATCGCTTAGCTGTGTGCCTGTCGCCTACAAACACTACACGATCGTTTAGCTCGCTCCAAATTGTCGCTTAGTAAATCTTATTTACTTGAAAATTTCTTTGAAATTATTTTCTGAGAGAGAAAAAGCTCAAGCTTACAAAACTTACTAAAATTAGAAAAACAATTTTTTTTATCTCACGATTATCATGAAATCACCAATAACCTCCCACTCAATTGGTTATTAGAGAAAAAGAATTAATTATCCAATAATTAATATTATTATAAATATAAATAATAACCAACTTATCATACTATATTTATAACCTATAGTTTTAATATTTCATCTCATGAAACATATAAACCATAGCTCTTTTACTATTCCATGACACTTAATGTAAATCTCATTTACATTAATCCTCCCCTAGTTGTATCTCATACACCATACCGATCATATCATATATAATTGAATCACCTCTTGTCAATTTGAACATTTCAAATCAACACCAAGAACTAATCCTCAAATGAATCCATTGAGCTACCAAGGGGAACTTATGGACCTATAGCTCGAAGCTCCAACGGTACGTGAATAACTGACTAAACACTTTAGTCACGGGATCCACTACGGTAGGCATGTTGAGTTGAGCGTTTTGGGATCAACATGCCTACCTTTTTGGGATCCTCTCTTGTGGATTGAGTTCCCAGTTCTCAAATCAGAAAAGTTCCCAAAAAGGTAGGCATGTTGAGTTGGCAATCTGGTCACTCTCACTCATACTAATCAAAGGACGCCCTAAAAGGCAAAAGTTCCCAAAACGCTCAGGATTGAAGTCGTGTCACCTATGGTCATTTAGGTGAGATGTAAGTCTCTAGTATCAACGGCGTTATATAAAGAGTCTAGTCATCTCGTGGTCCGGTCTTATACAAACTCTTTGTATATGACACCCCCACTCGCACGTCTCTCATTGAATTGTTAAGATCTACCATCTGTAGTAATTTACAATACTTGCAAACCTCTACAAAGCGGGTCGTATCCGTAGTGTCACCAGGATCAGGTATCCAACCTTAATTCTTATACTACAGACCTATTTAGTTTATCACTTAAGGCATGATCTACTTGTATATCGCATATACATGCTTAAGTTCACATAAGATAACCATGGAGCTTTGTTTATTGGATATGAGTAAATGGCATAATGAAATAACATTTATTTTATTCATCAAACAATGTGTATCATTACAAACAATGAGACTCCTGGAGAATTAGGACACCAATCCCAACAAAAACCACTTCCAAATCACTTAAGAACTTCCTGAGCCAAACTGCTTCCTTTGCTAATTCACAAAAATATTCGGCCTCCATATTGGAGTCTTCAATGCATCCTTGCTTGATGCTACGCCATACTACAGCTCCCCCATTTAGGGTTCACATGATTCTAACGTGAATTTCCTAGAATTCTTGTCAGTTTGGAAATCAGAGTCGATGTATCTGGTAAGGATCAAATCCTTAGACCTATACACAAGCTTGTAGTTCTTCGTTCTCCTAAGATACTTGAGGATATTCTTAACTGTAGTCTAGCGGTCTAACCCTAGATTGGACTAGTATCTACTGACTATTTCCACTGCATAACAAATGTCTGGTCTAGTGTAGAGCATAGCATACATTAAGTTGCCCAAAGTTGAGGCATAGGGAATACGTCTCATATCCTCAACTTCTTGAGGTTTCTTAAAACACTGTTCCTTAGACAAGTGAACTCCATGTCTAAAAGTTAATAAACCCTTTTTAGAGTTCTGTATCGAATATCGAATCAACATTTTGCCGATATAATTTGTTTGAGACAGAGCCAGGCATTTGTTCTTGCGATCTCTAATAATTTGGATCCCAAGTACATAATGCGCCTCTCCCAAATATTTCATTTGAAATTAGGATGTCAACCATTTTTAATATAAGTAAGGTACCCTATATCACTTACAATGAGTAAGATATCGCCCACATAAAATACAAAGAAAGCTACTTTACCGTTGATGATTTTCTTGTAGACACAAGGTTCATCGATGTTTGGATTAAAACCAAAAGATTTGATCGCAGTATCAAATCTAATGCTCCAAGATCTGGATGCTTGCTTCAACCCATAAATGGATTGACTCTGTTGGTAAACTTTTTTCTCCTGACCTTGGGCTATAAACCCCTAAGGCTGAGACATAAATATGTTCTCTTGAAGTTTACCATTCAGAAAGGAAGTATTCACATCCATTTGCCAT
This sequence comes from Benincasa hispida, assembly GCF_009727055.1. Lineage (NCBI taxonomy): Eukaryota > Viridiplantae > Streptophyta > Magnoliopsida > Cucurbitales > Cucurbitaceae > Benincasa > Benincasa hispida. The sequence continues at coordinate 21,484,553 of NC_052357.1, read as the reverse complement.
ATCTCATAGTCATAATATGTGGCTATGGATAAGAGAATTCTTATCAATATAAGCATAACAATAGGTGAAAAAGTTTTCTTATTGTCAACCCCTTCCCTCTGGGTTTAACCCTTTACTACAAGTCTAGCTTTGAAGGTCTATACCTTTCTAGCTACATATCTCTTTCTTTTATAGATCCATTTACACCTATGGGTTTAACCCCTACAGGTAGATCGACAAGTTCACATACCGAAATGAAGTTAATAGACTCCATTTCAAGGTCCATGGCTTTAACCCATTGGTTCTTGTCTACGTCATTCATTGCTTGTTTATAGGACAATGGATCCTCAATGCCATCATTTGTTATGACAAACTAAGTTTTAGTTAAACCCAAGTAAAGGTCAGGTTGTGATATAACCTTCCCAGTGAGTCGAAGCATTCTCAATGATTGAGATGGACGAGACTGATCTGAAGTGTTGGCTTCTTCATTAACTCTCAATGAAGAACCAGTCGCATCAACAACCCTTGTTGATTCTTCAGTAACTTTATTTAATACTAATTTGCTCCGTGGTTTATGATCTCTCATCTGGTCTTCCACTAAGAATATAACATTTGTCGATACAAATGCCTTGTCGTCTTGAGGGTCATAGAATAGATTATCTTTCGTTTCCTTAAGGTAACCAATAAATTGGCATAACCAACAAACACCTTCTTAGGATTTTTCATTAACACATGTGTAGGACAACCTCAGATTTTAAGGTAACATAAACTTGGTTTATGCCCCCTCCATAACTCGAAAAGTGTTTCAGAAACACTCTTTGAGAGAACATTATTCAAGATGTAAACTGCAGTCTCTACTGGATACCCCCCAAAAAGAGCTAGGCAATTGAGCATAGCTCATCATAGAATGAACCATGTCTAACAAGGTTTTATTTCTCCTTTCTGATACACCATTTTTTTGAAGTGTACCAAATGCTGAAAGTTGCGATTAGATTCCATGTTCTATCATATAGTTTTGGAATGTTAAATCCAGATACTCTCCACTCCGATCAAATCGAAGTTTTTTTATCGTTTTACCTAACAGGTTTTCAACTTGAGCCTTATACTCTTTGAACATTTTAAGGGCTTCAGACTTATGCTTCATTAGGTATAAGTAATCATACCTCGAATACTCATCTATGAAAGAGATGAATTATCTATATCCTCCTTGAGCTTTTACATTCAATGGACCACAAAGATTTGAAGTATGAGTTCTAAGGGCTCTTTGGCTCTATAACCTTTTCCACTAAAAGGTATTTTAGTCATTTTTCCTTCAAGACAGGATTCATATGGAGATAATGAATCATCTTCTAACTCGCTTAGAAGTGCATTCTTTACCATTCTCCAGATCCTATCAAGATTTATGTGATCTAATCTTAAATGCCAAAGATATGTATTATTATTACTTGGAGAAATTCTTTGTCTTTTTATTTGAGTATTCGCAGTTTTAAAAATCTCAGGTAGAAGTGCTTTTGATTAAGTTGGTCTTAACACATATAAGTTGTCTTCTAGTTTAGTTGAACAAATCGTGACACCATTTTTCATAAGGAACACTTATGATTGTTCAATTAAACAAAAAAATAGATACAAGATTCCTCTTAATTTTAGGAATTATATAAAAAAATTTCCAAAATTAAGTATCTATTTCTAAAAAATAACTTAGCATCTCCAATTGCACGAGCTGAAATGGCGTCTCTCGTTCCAACCTTGAGTGTCATTTCACCTTCCTTGAACTGTTGGAAAGAACTAATTCCCGGTAAAGAAGAACAATTGTGATTAGTGGCTGTCGAATCAAATATCCAGGCATTATGGTCATTTTCCACTAAACAAGTTTCTACGACAAGTAAATCATATTTATCTTCCTTCTATTTCATCTTCTTGGCGAGGTACTTGGCGATATTTTGTTTCCAATGACCATCCACATTGTAGTGGAAGAATTTTCCCTTGTCGGTCACTTCGGCCTTGCCCTTGCCTTTCCTAGCAGCGAGAGCCTTTCCCTTTCCTCAGTTCTTTTTCTGGATCTTCTTAGAACCAAAAGATGGGAGAACAGACTTAGTTCCAGAGGATGAACCCTTATGGAACTTCTTCAAATTGGCAACATTTGCCTCTCCTTCTACTGGTCCCTTGCTTTTCATAAAATATTAATAAGTCTATAACTCATTTAGGAAGGTAGTCATGGTGTACTCTATTTTATTCATAACCATATTACTGCGGAATTGGAGGAAATTCTTCGAAAGAGATTTCAGAATAAAAGACATTTGAATTTGCTCGTCGATGACCGCGCCATTCATCTCGACAACATTAAATTAAACCAATAAGATGAGAGCATGTTCTCGATGCATTATAAACATATTTGAGGGCCTTCTATCGGATCTAGGTGCATTAAAAACATACTTGTGGGCCTCATCCGGATCTGAGAGGACTATTGTCCAAACATCTTCTAGAGGGACTCCATAATCTGATGTGCAATGATCATGGCCTCATGTTTCTTGGTAAGATCGTCGGACAAACTGGCCAAGATATAAACTCGGGCCTTATCATTGGCCTTCGTCAAGCGGCCATAAGCATCCTTTAATGCTTGGGATGCATTACGACCGGGGATTGGAGGACATTTCTCCGTTAAGACAAATTGTGGATCATCTACAACTAGAATCGTATTCAAGTTAGATTTTCTCCAGTTATTTTTCATTCTTGAGCAAGAAAATTATTGTGGAAAATATGCTGAAATGGATAACAAACAATTGATTATATTAGTTATATTGGTCTTAACCCATTACAAAAACAAGTATTCAATCAGTTTTTCAACTATACTTCAGAGGTTTAGAGCAACAATCATCGAAATGTGATTGGCTATTCTTCCCCTGAATTGAGACAATCTCAGTTAATTACTGATACCAGAATAAATCTTATTCCAATAGTTCTTAGCTACCATTTTTCGATCAAGAACTTATTAACTAGCTTAATTCATCCCGTAAGTGTGACCCTACCATTTTTGGATCCCAGATGTACGCTTCAACAGGCTACCGTAAGGAAAGACAACTATTGAATATTAACCTAAGAAACCCTATCCATTACTGGAGTTTGTGTTGTTTCGAATCCTATAATCAGGCCTCCGAAGGAATGGTCGCTCCAGGATGACACGCAAGTGAACCGTAGGAATCTCACAGTGCAACCTAATGGATGAGATCGTAGGATATGTTGACACGCGTCCTTCTTCCACTTACTATGAATACTTTTCCCATTCACCTTGGTATTGACACATGCAAACATTTTCCGAAGGGAGGCCATACCCAAGGCGACACAAAGCAAAACATGGATCTTACGGTGTGAACATTTAGGGATGTGATAGCTAAAATTTGAAATATCCCATTACCATTTTTTCACCCACTTACCATTTTTTCACCCACTAAAGTATTCTACTATTTTTGGGTTTTATTATATTTATTTAAACTCAAGCTAATAAATATATCTAAGTCCTTCTTAATTTGTTCAATATAACATTGATATTGAATGTTTTAACAATACTTGATTGATGGAGTTAGCATGCAATTAGTAGAAGTAATTAGGATCTTAAACACTCTAATTCCATCAATTTTAGCATAGAAACATGCATGTTCATAAAAATAAAATAGGGTTTTGAGATATACCTTTGAAGAACTTCTAAACTTCTAGCACGAGAGTCTCTACTCAAATGCTTATAGACCACCACTTGATCTTTTCTACTATTCTCTAGACCTTAGATTGGATGGTGGTATCCAAAATGAGTTAGAATTTTGAGGAAAATTGGAGAGAAAAGGGCCAATTTTTGCTCAAGAGGTTGAAGGTGCCAAACTTCATAATCATTCTAGATTGCATGTCCTTTCCAACTGAAATGAATTTCAATTTTATCAAATTCAGCATGCCATCTCTTTTCTTCTTTGTTTGACACCAAGACCACTATTAAAAGCGTGGAATTGTATGGTGTTGAATGTGGGAGAAACCCACTATAAAATGGATTTTCATTTGTCTAAAATTTATTTAATTAATTAATTGATTTTAAATCAAAACCAGTTTCCAATTTTTGAAATCTAATTTAAAAAAAATAAAAAATTTGCCAAAACCAATTTTATAAAATATTAATTCTATAATCAATATTAAATAAAATTTCATGAATTTCATACAAAATTAATTCAATAATTAATTTTAAATAAAATTAATCCTTTAATAATCTATCAAACAATTTAATTAATTATATTAATTTAATATCAAATATTAAATTAATTCAAACACCTTATTCACTTAACTAATATTTAAATCAAATTTAAACATTATTCAGTTCTCTAATTCCATTTAATTCGGTAATCAAATTTGTAATTTTATCGGGTTATTCTAAGGTTTAATCCATTTGTGAGCTAGGAGGGGACCTCATGGATCTACAGATCATAGGCTCCAACGATCTGAGATTAATTGACTAAATTCTTTAAATCAAATTAATCAGCATTCGTTAACTACCTGGTCACTCCACTAAACTCAGTAGTTGCACTCTCTTCACTATATATATATATATTTATGTCCACTCGATATAACCATAATCAGTAAGTTAACCTTTCACAGTTTGTTCGTAATAACGGTTGGATCAAAAGTTATTTTTCCCTCAAGATTATATCTTGTTCCTTAAGTCCCATTGATCCTCTAATAAACAATTGATTTGTGATCCAATCACCAAACCGAGTCCCTCTCGGGCCAATGAGAGGGTAGGGCCCCTTGTTCAAAACCCGAAGTCAGCACTTAAGGGAACAACCTCTTTACTATCCCTAAAAGCGGGTAGGAATGAATTTAGTCTTACACTCTATGTCCCCAGCTATTTACCCAGTCTTACCCTTGAAATGAGAGGTTTATTGAGCCGACATTGATGAGTCAACCCTCACCCATGCAAATCTAAGGATAATACTGAATAAATAAGAGTTCATAATTAGCTCAGGATTAAGGTCAAGTTACCTAGGTCATCGCTTTGAAATAGTCAGTCTTAAACAATAAACAACGTCATAAATAGGTCATCCCTTATGGACAATTATTTTATAAATATAATCTTTTAAGGGAATTCATTTTAATCCTATTAAAACAAATTAAAAGATTAGCTTATTTTTATCCTCATTAGAAATACTTCCAACATAAGTCTAGGTGAATTAATTTTGAATCATTAAAAAAAAAAAAAATTGGACCTATGTTTGCATGCAACCCTTGATTATAGATTTTAATCTATCCTATTAAACATACAACACTTATATTTTAATGTCACATGATGCATTATATTGATCTATGTTTGCATGCATCTAATGATGTTGATCAAATATAACAATTATATTTATCTAAGTAGTGTCATGCTTAATGCAAGGTTCATTTTCATTGGAAAAATATAACACATATATTTGTCATCCACGAAAAATAAACAAACATATTTATCATACCACCATACATTATAATATTTATAATGCTTAATTAATCATACATCAAAATAATATAATACTTATATTATGATGCATGAGATGCTAATAAAATCAGGCAATTATAAACAATATAACACTTATACTAAACATGATACATGAAAATGTTTATCCTAAGGTGGGATTTTAAATCTATATGACATATATTATGTGATATAAATTCATCCATTAATTTATACATACATCATATGCATAATAAATTAAACATAAAATATTGGACCAAATTTTGGCACCCTAAAAAATTAATTAAATTAATATAACTAATTTATATTAATTCAATTAATAAAAAAAAAATAAAACTACACAAAACAAGAAAATCTACTACAAACAACGGAGAAAAGGCTCGAACTCACAACTGTCGGACTCCTCATGCGCGTAACTCTAGGGGGTACCCGTTGCGATGTTGCAATCTAGAAACCCCATTTGCTGCATTTTGCTTCGAACATGGACCGAAAACCTCCATTTTTCACCGATCTCTTCAACAACTCGTTCTCCTAGATCGACACGGACTTACAAACTCGATAGCAAAACATAAAAGCCTAAAAACCAATGGGCTCTTACATTTTAATCCGATTAAAATGTAAAGCTAAGTGCCAAAAAATATAAACATACAATATTACAAACCTCACATTCAAAATACAGATTAAAACTCACTTTTCTACACTGATTTTTATTTCCAAAATGTGAAAAATAAAATACAAGAAATTGTCTCTTATACCAATTGTAGGGATCGAATCTAATTCACATGAATTAAATATGTAAATCTAATTTAATATATTGTTAATTAATTAATTAATATATATAAATATCATGTGTTTGTATACTTCCTCCTTGCTAACATTATAATTAATTAAATCTTCATGAATCTAATTCACATGAATTAAATATTTGAATCTCATTCAAATATTTCTCTCTAACCTAATTTGAATTATAGATCACATTATAGTTAATTATATATTAATCACATTAATATACAATTTCTTTAGTTGATTTTAACAATTCAAATCATTCCTCATTACTATCATTTATTGAGCTAACAAGGAGACCTGGTGGACCTACATATCAGAAGCTCCAACGATATGAGATTAATTGGCTAAACTCATTAACCAAATTAATCAATATTCGTTAATTATGGGTACACTCCACTAAAGACCCACAGCTGCATTCTTCTCACTGTCTATATATTTCTATGTCCATGAATATAGACCAATAACAACAAGTTAGTCCTTCACGAGTGTTCGTAACACCAACTAGGTCAAATTACCGTTTTACCCTTTTGTTACATCTGTATCCTTAAGTACCAGTGCTCCTCTTATGAACAACCTATTTATGGTCCAACTATTAAATAAAAACCTCTCTTGGACCAGTGAGAAGGTAGGACCCTTTATTCAAGTCCCAGAGACACCACTTTAGCGAACACTCATCTATTTATCCTAAAGTCGGGAAGGAGTGAATTTCATCTTGTATTATTTTGTTCCCAACTCCCCACTTGTTGTTGTCCTTAAATAGTAGGCTTACAGAGTTGGGAAACTAGCCACTCTCACCCATACAAATCAAACGATAATCTCTCGTGAACGGGAGTTCATAATACACTTAGAATTAAGACTAAGTTGTCTAGGTCATCCTATTAAAATGGAAACCTAACTAATCAACGGTGTTACATCAAGTGGTTACAATTTTATGGTCCAGTCTTATACAAACTCATTACATAGGATATTCTCACTCGCATGTCACCTACATGATGCAGTGGATCATTATGTTTGTATCAAATACAAAGTGGGTCGTATCCATTGTGTCACAAGGATAAAGTACCAACCTTATCCCTATACTATAGACCATTTAGGCAGTATCTTGAACATTGATCCCTGTATGTATCTAAAGGAAATATGATATGAATATTTCCATGAGCAGCGAAAGGATCATTCCACATTCCATTCGAAATTGAACAACAACAATTATAATACAAGAAAGAAACTAATAGGTCATGCACAACAAGAAATTACAACATGCTTTAAGAGAAAGTCAGGAGATAAAGTATGCATACCTTTGAAGAAACATTCTTCAAGACTCCATCGATCAGTCCAATTCGTCTAAGAATAGCAACGAATCCCTAGAATACAACGATCAATACAACACGATCACCAGCACGAACACAATGACCACGATAATCACGAACCCAACAAACGGCCTCCAAACCCTCGAAATCAATCGAGTTGAGTGAGGACATCACCATAATGGTTACCTTGGTATTCTCGGTGTAAGAATCTAGGAGTTGTGGGCTCTGTATGGACTTGGTTAGAGGAAGAGACAAGAGGAACAACAATCGCGTAGACGATCAAGCAAGTGGGAGATCGTATGTTTTCTATCGTATAGACGATACGCTTGATCGTGTAGAAGATAGCAGCCTATCGTATAGACAATGCCACGCGATCATTTAGCTATGACCAATCGAGTGAACTATCGTATAGTTAAACTTCACGATCGTTTAGTCTCTCTACTAACTATCGCTTAGTGAAACACTTTCACTTGATAGCTTTACCATGAGTTTCTTTTCGAAAGTAGCAACTCTATAATATTAGGAAAATAATTTTCCTATTATCTTACGGTTACCATAAAACCACCAATAACCTCTCACTCAATTGGTTATTAGAGAAAAAGAGATAATTATCAAATAATTAATATTATTATAAATAAATATGATCATCAACTTACCATATTATATTTGTAACCTATAGTTTTAATATTTCATTTCATGAAACATATAAACCATAGTTCTTTTTCTGTTTTATGGTATTTAATATAAATCATATTTACATTAATCCTCCACTTGATGTATCTCATATATCACACAAATTATATCATATATAATTGAATTTCCTCTTGTCAATTTGAACATTTCAAATCAACCCCAAGAACATTCTCAACTTGAATCCATTGAGCTATCAAGGGGATCTTATGGACCTGTAGCTTGAATCTCCAATGGTACGTGAATAGCTGACTAAACTCTTTAGTCATGGGATCCACCATTCATTAACTATCGGGCACTCTACTAAAGACCGACAGCTGTACTCTCTTCACTACAGATATATTTTATGTCCATATTAACCAATCAACAGTGCAATAACCCTTCACAGATCGCTCATATGTACAGCTGGGCCAATTTACCGCTTCTCCCCTGTAGTTACATTTAACTTCTTAAGTACCACTAATTCCTTTAATGAACATAAGTCATAGTCCTACTATGACTGAGTCCTCTCTTCCAAAGAGAGGATGTGACCACTATGTTCAAGACCTGGAATCAGCCCTTAAGGGAAAAATCTATCTACTTACTCCTCCTTCAGGGAATGAGTGAATTTCATCTTGTGTAAATGAGTTCTCAGCTCCCCAATCAGAAAAATCCTCAAAAAGGTAGGCTTGTTGAGTTGGCAATCTGGGCACTCTCAGCCATACTAATCAAAGGACCGCCCTCAAAGACAAGAGTTCCCAAAACACTCAGGATTAAGGTCATGTCACCTATGGTCGTTTAGGTGAGATTTAAGTCTCAAGTATCAACGACGTTATATAAAGAGACTAGTCATCTCATGGTCTGGTCTTATACAAACTCTTTGTATAGGACACCTCCACTCGCATGTCTCCACATGAATGGTCAAGATCAGACCATCTGTAGTAGTTCACAACACTTGCAAACCTCTACAAAGCGGATCGTATCCGTAGTGTCACCAGGATCAGGTATCCCTCATGAATCCGTATACTACAGACCTTTCTAGGTTATTACTTAAGGCATGATCCACTTGTATATCTCATATACATGCTTAAGTTTATATACAATAACCATGGATCTTTGTTTATTGGAAATGAGTAAATGCAAAATAAAATAACTCTTATTTTATTCATAACAATGTGTACAATGTTTACAAACTATGAGACTCTGGGAGAATTAGGACACTAATCCCAACAATCTCCCAATTGTCCTAATTCCTCGGGAGACTAATGAATAATAAATGAAAAAAACAAGTACAATATACAATAAACTAAGGCATGCTCTATACCCCAGTATCATCTCCTACTCGCCCTAGACAAGATGCCACATGTCCCGTAGACCCAGACTCTCTAGAAGACCCTCGATCACTTTAGCCGTGACAGCCTTTGTAAACGGATCAACAACGTTATGCTCCGATGCGATCTTCGTGACTATCACATCACCGCGATGCACAATCTCCCTGATCAAGTGATATTTCCATTTTATATGCTTGCTTCTTCGATGACCCTGATGTTCCTTCGAATTTGCTACAGCCCCGTTGTTATCACAATACAGTGTGATCGGCAAAGACATATTTAGAACAACATCCAAATCTGTAAGGAATTTCCTCAGCCAAACCGCCTTCTTAGCTGTTTCACAAGCGGCTACGTATTCGGCTTCCATAGTGGAGTCCGCGATGCATCCTTGCTTAATGCTTCGCCACACTATAGCCCCTCCATTCAGAGTGAACATTGACCCTGATGTCTATTTACGAGAATCTATATCAGTCTGAAAGTTAGAGTCTGTGTATCCGGTAAGAATCAAATCCTTATCTCCATACACGAGCATGTAGTCCCTCGTTTTGACCATCGTCCAGAGATCTAATCTTGGATTGGACTGATAACGACTGACAATTCCTACTACATAGAAAATGCCAGGTCTGGTACATAACATTGCATACATTAAGTTTCCAACAACTGAAGCATAGGGAATCCGTCTCATCTCCGCAACCTCTTAAGGTGTCTTAGGACATTGATCCTTAGACAGAACAATTCCATGCCTGAAGAGTAATAAACCCCTCTTGGAATCCTGCATCCTGTACCTGATCAACATTTGATCAATGTACGATGCCTGAGACAAGACTAACCTCTTGTTCTTACGATCCCGAATGATTTGGATCCCTAGAACATACTGCGCCTCTCCCAAATCTTTCATTTGAAATTGGGCAGCTAGCCACTTTTTAATGTCAGTCAGAAAACCTACATCATTCCCGATGAGTAGGATATCATCCACATAAAGTACCAGGAAAGCTACTGAGATGTTGATGATTTTCTTGTAAACACAAGGCTCATCAACGTTTTGATCAAAGTCAAACGATTTGACCTCACTGTCAAATCTAATGTTCCACGATCTAGACGCTTGTTTCATCCCATAAATGGACCTATTAAGCTTGTAAACTCTTTGCTCTTGATCTGGAACGATGAACCCTTCTGGTTAAGCCATATAGATGGTCTCTTCAAGATTACCATTAAGAAAGGCAGCCTTGACGTCCATTTTTCATATCTTATAATTATAAAATGTGGCTATGGACAGGAGTATCTTGATAGACTTTAACATGACAACAGGTGATAAAGTTTCCTCATAGTCCACTCCCTCGACCTGGGTATAACCCTTTGCCACGAGTCTAGCCTTAAAGGTCTGCACCTTTCCATCTACACCTCGTTTTTGCTTGTAGATCCACTTACATCCTATAGGTTTTATCCCATCCGGCTGATCCACAAGTTCTCAAACGTTATTGAAGTACATAGACTCCATTTTCTGGTTCATGTCCTTAATCTACTCAGTTTTGTCAACATTCTTCATTGCTTGCTTAAAAGACAATGCATCCTCGACCCCATCATCAGAAATGATGTTATGAGCTTCATTCAAACCCATGTAGCATTCCAGTGGGTTCATAACCCTCCCACTACATTGAGGCAGTCTCAACTTTTGAGATGGTTGACTAGATGAACCGACCTCAATAACAATTTTTGATCTATCGGTCTGTTAAAAAACTCTTGTTGAACCCTCTGTAGTCTCACTAGATGTCTCACGTAAAACAAGCTTACTTCATGGTTTATGATCCCTGATATGGTCTTCTTTCAAGAAGATAGCATTTGTCGACATAAGCACTTTATTCTCACTTGGATCATAGAAGTATCCACCCCTCATTTTCCTGGGGTAGCCTACAAAGAGGCAAACTTGCGAACACAATTCCAACTTCTTCGGGTTAGTCACTAGCACGTGGGTCGGACATCCCCAAATCCTGAAGTGGCGTAAACTACCTTTACGGCTTCTCCACAACTCAAAAGGTGTTTTAGTAACACTTTTTAAGGGAACGTTGTTTAGAATATAACATGCAGTCTCCACTGTAAAATACCAAAACGAGACTGGAAGATGAGCATAACTCATCATAGACCGAACCATGTCTAACAAGGTTCTGTTTCTCCTTTCTGATACACCATTCTGTTAAGGTGTACCTGGGGTCGAGAGTTGGGACGTAATTCCATGTTCTATCATATAGTTCTGAAATTGGAGGTCCATATACTCTCCACCATGATCAGATCGTACCGTTTTTATCTTCTTACCTAACAAGTTTTCTTATACTCTTTGAACTTGTCAAGAGCTTCAGACTTACGTTGCATTATGTAGAGATACTCGTACCTTGAATAATCATCTATGAAAGAGATGAAATATTCATACCCACCTCAAGCACTAACACTCATCGAACCACAGAGATCTGAATGTATAAGCTCCAAGGTTTCCTTGGCTCTATAACCTTTTATAATGAAAGGTCGTTTGGTCATCTTGCCTTCGAGGCATGATTCACACACCGGCAAGGAGTTTTCTTCTCAACTCTTTAGAAGTTCACATTTCACCAACTGCTCAATCCTATTGAATTTGATGTGAGCTAAACTTAGATGCCAAAGAAGGGTGTTTTTCTTAGGAAAAACCTTTGGTCCTTTAGTTGTTGTCGTCGTACTAAATATTTCAATATTTAGTAAGGCTTTTATGACTAACGACCTTAGTACATATAAGTTACTTTCCATTAAACCAAAATCAATCTCCATACCATTCTTGAAAATAAACATTTTACTCTCAGAAAAGGAGACGGTATAGCCTTGTTCAATGAGATGAAAAACCGAGATTAAGTTCCTCTTAATATGAGGAACAACAAAAACATTATCCATTAACAGATAACGTTTCTTGTCAAAAAATAACTTCAGCCTGCCTACAACACAACTGAAACAACCTCACCAGTACCGACTCAAAGAGTCAACTCTCCCTGTGCCAACGTTAGCCAGGAACTAAATCCTTAGTAGGAAGAACTAACGTGATTAGTAACACTTGAATCAAGGATCCAGGCAGAATCATCATTCTCTACAAACATGTCTCCAAGACCAATAAATCATATTTACTGTCTTTAGAAATTCTCCTCTTTTGGAGAGTAGTGGGATCAGTATCAGAACCTAAATAAGCTCCAAGTTCCATTTTAGAGAATACTTCTCGTCGATGAACTGTAATAGAGTCAGCAACACTTGCTTTCTATTCCTGAAAGTTAACTTGGGAACTAACACTACTAGTGTCTTTGACATCCATTCCTCTATGCTCGAAAGGTAAGAACTGGCGTTCAAACAATTCTTGCAACGAGTCCATGATCTCACGTGCAATGACCATGTTCTCAACCCTTTTGGCCAAAACATCAGGTATGCTAGCCAAAATGTGAAGTCGAGCCAATGAATTAGCTTTCATCCACACCTCATATCCATTACGAACATTTCGCAATGCATCAAGGGTTGGGACTTGAGGATACTCCTCAACCATGAAAAATTCGAGGTCGTTTACCATGAAATATGTTTTAACATACCCTTTCTATTGTATGAAATCGGTCAAACTAGAGGCATTTAACGAAAGATCAAGCATGTTGCTGAAAAAACAAACACATTGACCTATGTTATATTTTAAGCAAATATTCGTTGAAAACATACAATATCTAATGCGGTTTAGTAAAACTCAAATGAACCCCGTGTGACATCTAGTTTCGCAATGATGCTTCAAAGGTTTAGGAAAAAAATCCGCCGAAGGGTGGTAATTTATCCATCCTCTAAATTGAGACATTCTCAACCAGCCATTAATACCAGAACAACTTTTGTTCCTATAACGACTAACCATCATTGATTCGGTTAAGAAATCATTAACTTACTTACAATTTCCCGTAAGTGTGACCCGTCATTATAGGCCCTAGAGTTCTGCCACAAGCAGCCAATCTGAAGGGAACAAATCCGATTGGGGCAAAAACTAAAGTGACCCTATCCATTTCTGGAGTTCACCTCGATATTGACCAACTGCACAAAACCGATCCGAAGGGAGACGCTCCCAGGGCGCCACGAGGAAGTGCAAGAATGATCTCACGGTGTGAACCAATGAAGGAGACCGCAGGACATGTTGACACACACCCTTCACCAACTTACTATAAATACTCTCTCCGTCCATCTTGATATTGACTCATGAAAACACTATCTGAAGGGGGATGCTCCCAGGGCACCACGAGGCCAAGCATGAATCTCACAGCGTGAACATTCAGGGAGAAACGTGTTTACTTAGAAAAACCACGGCTAAAAATTTTAACTAAGTAACTTTTTTGGTTTGCCCATGTAACTTTTACCTAGGAAAGTTGAACAACTTTTTATCATCATCCATTAAACTCTTTAACGGAGTCTTTGATCAACTGTCGAATACTCTTTAAGGTGAAAATCTATCTAATTCGTCTTTACAGGTAGGTTCTTAGGTAGGGGTGTTCTGTTTCTGTCTAGGCTGGGGTACTTAAGCTGACGAAACCAGCCTTAGACAAAAGGTCCCTTATAGATAGATTTAATACAATTTTAATATTTTATGCCAATCAATTTATCCTATTAAATTGATTTAAAAGATTAAAACTTAGGTATCTAATTGTATTAGAACCTTGAACTTAGGTCTATCTCAATCTAATTTTAAAACCTTTTTAAAACATGAGTTTGCCTAAGTTCGCATGCAACTCTTTCTTATTGATTTTAGCTCTAATTTCCATTATAATGCTTATAACTGGAACCAACCAAAATCAACCACATGTGAAGCAAACACATATATGGCATTCATAACGTTTACAAATTAGCCTAAGTGTCATGCTCCATGCATTGTTCATTCATTGCTACTTTTTATATAACACTTATACAAAATAGCAACGAACTAAGCAAACATGCTTCCATTCACCCTTATACTATAACGCTTATAATATAAAGATGATGCATGAATCTGCTTACTGCATGCATAAATATAACTCTTATATTTCATGATGCATGTGCATGCTCTCTTGTAATTTCATCATGCCATATTATAACACTTATAATACGTGATGCACGAATAATTGAATAACCTAAGGTGGGGTTTAAATCTATATGTCATACACTATGGCATATAAACCAACATACATCTCATGTACATTAAACAAAAATTAATGAACTTGGATAATTTGCTTCAAATTCTCAAAACAAGCTAACTATTACAAATAGCAAAGAGTCTCTGGTTCAAACAGGCGAACAGGGTCTTGAACTATCCGGTCGAAGTCCGTGTCTCCTTTGCTCGTGTACCAACTCTGATTGATCGCCTACATGAAAGAGTAAACGCTTTACTCAATTGTTTACCAATGCTTCCTGAGCTAAACGATCGTTTAGCAACAATCGTGTACCTTTACAATGCGATGAAGCATGAAACACGCGATCATGCAGCGCGCAATGTACAACGCAAGCCTTAAACAATCATCTAAATGAAAACGATGTGGTCAAGCACAATCGTTTAAATGATCGTTGAATCGAGGTATCACATACCGGGTGATCGTGTAGTCAGTAACTATGCGACGAAGAATGCTAACTACATAATTATTTAGAGCATGCACCTTTTATTAAACGATGAGCATCAAATACTCCCACTCGATCGTTTACCTCCAGCGTCCACGCGATCGAGCAACCAACGCTACGCGATAGAGTAAACGTTTTACCCCATCATTTAGCATTAGCTAAACGATTGTTTAGTAAATACTACACGATCGCGCAGAAAATTTGTACAATATCGTTTAGTCAAATCCCAACGATCGTTTACCTTAGCTACACGATACGACCACCCTTGGTGTTCTTCCTCGCTGAGATCCGCATCTCCATGCTCTAAAACTTCATCACGAACGACTCAACAAACTCAATCACTTTGAATTATAGACTCTATTGCTTGTTAATTATGCCCAAAAATGTAGGGGCCCCTACAAATTAACACTTTAAAAATTTAAAGAAAGCTTTAAACATAAGCAATTAACCCATAAACATTCACCAACATCCATCCACAAACGTATTTAACATTTAAACGCAATGCAAAAAAACCTAACACGACTGTAAAAGAAGTTCAAAACAGAAGAGTAATTTGGAATATTAGAACAACCTTTCTCTGATACCAATTGAAGAAAATCAGACATGAGGATTTTCATGAGCAGTGGAAGGATCGTTCCAAAGTCCATTCGAAATTGAACAACAACAATTACAGTTCAAGAACAAAAACTAATAGGTCATGCACAACAAAAAATTACAGCATAGTTTAAGAGAGAGTCAAGGGATAGAGTATGCAAAGCTTTGAAGAAACATTCTTCATGACTCCCTCGATCAGTTCAATGCGTCCAAGAATAGCAACGAATCCCTCGAACGTAACAACCAATGCAACACGATCACCAGCACGAACACAACGACCACGATAATCACGAACCCAACGAATGGCCTCCAAAACCTCGAAATCAATTGAGTTGAGTGAAGATACCACCACAATGGTTACCTTGGTATTCTCGATGTGAGAATCCAAGAGTTGTGGGTTCTGTATGGGCTTGGTTAGAGGAAGAGACAGGGGGAACAACAATCGTGTAGACGATCAAGCAAGTGGGAGATCGTATGTTGTCTATCGTACAAACGATATGCTTGATCATGTAGAAGATAGAAGCCTATCGTATAGACAATATCACACGATCGTTTAACTACGATCAGCTGAGTGAACTATTGTATAGTTAAACTCCACGATCGTTTAGTCTCTCTACTAGCTATCGCTTAGTGAAACACTTTCACTTGATAGCTTTACCGTGATTTTCTTTCCGAAAGTAGCAACTCTATCAAATTAGGAAAACATTTTTCCTTTCATCTCACAGTTACCATAAAACCACCAATAACCTCCCACTCAATTGGTTATTAGAGAAAAAGAGATAATTATCAAATAATTAACATTGTTATAAATAAATATGAGAACTAACTTACCATATTATATTTATAACCTATAGTTTTAATATTTCATCTGATGAAACATATAAACCATAGTTATTTTTCTATTTTATAGTATTTAATATAAATCATATTTACATTAATCCTTCATTTGATGTATCTCATACATCACACCAATCACACCAATTATAATATTTAATATAAATCATAATTGAATTTCCTCTTGTCAATTTGAACATTTCAAATCAACCCCACGAACTGATTCTCAACTTGAATCCATTGAGCTACCAAGGTGACCTTATGAACCTATAGCTTGAAGCTCCAAGAGTACGTGTATAGCTGACTAAACTCTTTAGTCACGGAAGCCACCATCCGTTAACTGTTGGGCATACCACTAAAGACCGACAGCTGCACTCTCCTCACTACAGATATATTTTGTGTTTTGTGTCCATATCAACCAATCAATAGTGTGATAACCCTTCACAAATCGCTCGTATGTACATCTAGGCCAATTTACCGTTTTGTCCCTATAGTTACATCTAACTCATTAAGTACCACTGATTCCTCTAATGAACATAAGTCATAGTCCTACTATGACTGAGTCCTCTCTTCCAAAGAAAAGATGTGGTGACTATGTTTAAGACCCAGAATCAGCCTTTAAGGGAGCAATCTATCTACTTACCCCTGCTTCAGGGAAGGATTGAATTCCATCTTGTGTAACTGAGTTCCCAGCTCCCCAATCAGACAAATCCCCTAAAAGGTAGGCTTGTTAAGTTCGCAATCTGGCCACTCTCACCCATACTAATCAAAGGACGCCCTCAAAGGTAGGAGTTTCTAAAACTCAGGATTAAAGTCTTGTCACCTATGGTCGTTTAGCTGAGATGTAAGTCTCAAGTATCAACGTGTTATACAAAGAGGCTAGTCATCTCATGGTTCGATTTTATACAAACTCTTTGTATAGGACACCCCCGCTTGCATATCTCTACATGATTAATCAGGATCAGACCATTTGTAGTAATTCACAACACTTGCAAACCTCTATAAAGCGGGTCATATCCGTAGTGTCACCGGGATCAGGTATCCCTCCTTAATCCTTATATTACAAACCTTTTTAGGTTATTACTTAGGGCATGATCCACTTGTATATCTTATATATATGTTTAACTTTACTTACAATAACCATGAATCTTTGTGTATTGGATATGAGTAAATGAAAAATAAAATAACTCTTATTTTATTCATAACAATGTGTACAATGTTTACAAACTACGAGACTTCGGGAGAATTAGGACACCAATCCCAACAGTCTCCACATACAATTTAAGACCCATAAGATAGACTAGGGTGTTAGTTTAATTGATTTATGGTTATTAAGACAAAATAGAATACAACACAATCAATAACATTTATTGAAATAACGTCGATAACTCTTTATTGGTGACAGTCAATTATTTACATCTACTATCTATGAGTTTTAGGGCATAAAACTCAACAGGTACAACTTTCATCTTATGGATTTCAAATTCCATTTGGTTTTTTATGATTCCTATCGATGATTACCAATTTGTTTGATTAGAAACATATAGTCATAATATCAACAATTAGGGTTGTGGAAGTAGGTGTTGATGGAACTATTGGCTCCAATCATGAAGCCACTGACTAGATCCTTCTCCTTCCACCATTTCTATAATGGTAGAGGTAAATTTCTTTTTTTACTGCTGATTTTGAAGATGTTGCTCATATTAGTCATGTGTGTAGTTTGTTGCAAGTGTGTGTATTTTTGTTTTTGTTTTTTTTTATCATTATGTTGATGGTAGTTTTTTTTTTTAAAAAAAAGTTATTGTTTATAGTTATTTCTCATGTGAGAAACTTTGTGGAAATAAGTTATTTCTCTTTTTAATTGGTTAATTGAAAGTATCACTAAGACATTTTCTTTGTTTTGTGTGTGCATGTGTATGTGTGTAGGGGGAGAGGTGAAAAAGCTAAGTAGATTTATTGTGATCTACGCTTTAATACGTAATTACTAGTCAAGCAGTTGTTTGATATGTTTGGAAACACCCATGTTATCTAATGTGTATTAGTAGATTGAAAGATTCCTTAACTTTTGTTCTACGAATGACACAAATTAGACTTACATGAATGTTGTGATTATCGTTGACATTGATGCTTTGAGTTGAACTCTAATATGAATGTTGTGTTTTTTACTAAGTCTTTGCACGAACCCACTGAAGCGGTGAAACTACCAAGTAAGTGATTGATGTTTTGGTTAGTGACAAAACTTGTTGTAACGTAGTTACTCATGGCAATACCTAATTGTATTTAGTTTACTGTAAAAAAAATATTACCAAGTTTAGTTATTATTTGTTTGTACTTGTCCCGTCGAGGACATTCAATAGTTCCTTATATTTAGTTTCTTTGTAAAAACATTATCAAATTTAATCCTATATATGAAGTTTCTTATTTATGTTTGTATCGATTTTCTGTTAAAATAAGATTTGTTGCTATAATGAAAATCATGTGTAATTACAAGTTTCAAAGAAATAATAAACTATCAAAATATGTATTTTATTAACAATATAAAAGTGTCATAAATATGAAATTATGTGATAGTAAAAATGTGTCCTGATATAATATTTGCTGACATAAAATATTGTCATTGTTCAAATATTTTTGACAATAAGTGTCATAGTTCATATATTTTTTACAAGAAAAAAATGTCACTATATATTCTTTTTTTACTTTTGATAATTGTCTTCAATGCCCATAATGCTTAAGAAAATACCCAATTTCGAGCCAACAGATGACAATAATGATCCATCATAATATATTTGACAATGATAGTTCATGATTATTGTTAAGTGGGATTTACGTCGTTAATAAACCCTTGACCTAAACATATAGTATTTGTAGTTCACCGAATCTACTTCTTATACTAACTACTAATATAAGCGACAAATCCGAGGTCGAACCTCAGGAAACCTATTGACCAATTAAATTAAATAACAAATTCCTTGGAAAAAATGGGAGGTTCTGGTCTATAAAAAGAAATTAAAAGAAGGTACAATGTAGATTTTTATTATTTTGATACATACAAAATTTGAGCATGACATATACTTGTAAATTCTCTATAAAAAGATTCTTGGGAAATATAGTCATTAGGAGTAGTTCTATCATCGAATTCAAAAATATTATGAAATTTATACAATTGCATGTCCTAATAAAAAATGTTTAATAGCCCAATTAGTTAATCAAGAATTACATTCCAATTAACCCTAAATTAGACAAAAACACTTCTTGACAGCAATTACCATGTTTAATCCTAATTTTCATTAAAATCTAAGGTTTCTTCGTTGTGACATTCTTTAAGTTGGAAAGCCTAAACTTAAAATCGATTTATTAGAAGATTCTAAATTAGACTACTCATGCAAGAATTCAGAAAAAGTCATTATTCATTACAAAAAAATCTAATTTTTGCAACTTATCTACTATTATGCAAAGTAGCAAAGTAGAATTTGCAAGCAAGATATTAAAAGATTTGAGTCGTCAATTCATCACACTTAATTTTTATTAAAATTCATACAAGAATCAACCAAGAAATATGAAATTCATAAGAAAGATTACAAAATTCTCGAGAACTAATCCTAATTGACTATTTCCCAAGAGTTAAGGCTTACATAGCCTTGCATGATATTGATTTCTCAATCAATCGAAAGGAACTACAGGAATTGAATGAAAGAATACAAAGATAGCTAAAAGAATGGTGAAATTTTGGCAGAGATTCTTCAAAATGCTTTCAAATTCTCTAAGTCTCTTTTTCGTGCAAAAACTGAAATTTTCTTTTTATATCTAGGTTGTAGCGTCACAACTCTCCATTGAGCGTTACAACGCTCTTATCGATCCAAACCTCGAGCGTTGGGGCAGGATTGCGACGGTGCTGTGATGCTGGCTTGCAATGAGGCACGCGCACGAAAGCTTGGAATTTTCGTTAATCTACATAACGTTGCAACGCCGAGGGTAGCGTTACGACGCTGTCCTGTATTTGATACTATTGCTTTTAAGCATCACATTGTAGCATTGAGCTACGGTTTTGATGTTGTCTGCTTTGCCAGATGCTCTATATTGAGTGGCATCTTAGTAATTTTTGCGACTTCTTCAGTTTTGCTGATTCTAAACTCCATTTTGACACAAATTCAACTCATTTTTCACTTAAGTGACTCATTAGAGCTTCGAGATGAATTTACCTATAAAATAGACATTTAATGCATAAGAGTTATACAAATATGGTAGAGTTATGGATATAAAACTAGCTCTTTTTTAGAGCTATCAATTATCGATAAATATTCATTGTTGACAATTATTTATTGTCTTAAGAGGACCAATTATGACATTTTTCAAAAATTGTCATTGATGCGCATACCTTTATAGGCGATACAATGACTGAAAATAACTGCCATGAATTTTAAATTTGACAGTTTTTAATACGAATCTCAATTTTAACCTAGAGATTTATATGAATCTCATTCATATAAATAATATTTGAATCTTATTCAAATATTTACTTCTTTCATATAACCTATAGTTTTAATATTAATCTCATTCATATTAATTTTAACACATAGTATTATATGAATCTCATTCATATAGATAATATTTGATTTTTATTCAACTATTTATTTCTCTCATATAACCTATAGTTGTAATATGAATGTAATTCATACTAAATTTAATATATAGTTTTACATGAATCTCATTCACATAAATAATGTTTTATTCAAATATTTATCTCTCTCATAAAATAAAGTATAATTTTGAATCTCATTCAAAATTAACTTTATATCATAATATATCTATATAAATTATATTAATTGTATCTCATACAATTATTCCTTTATTTAATTTGAACAATTCAAATTAATAGAAAATTAGATTATTTTTGTTTTATCCTTAGTGAGCTAGCAAGGGGACCTAATGAGCATACAGATTAGAAACTCCAATGATTCGAGATTAATTAATTAAACTTCTTAATTAAATTAATCAACATTAATTATCTACAAGTCACTCCACTAAAGACCACAGCTGCACTCTTTGTACTGTAGATATATTTTTATGTCCACGAATATAATCAATCAACAGTAAGTCAACTCTTCATGACTTGCTCGTAATTAAAAATGTGACAAAATTACCATTTTACCCTTGCAGTTACATTTAACTTCTTAAGTCTCACTGATCCTCTAATGAACAACTTATTTATTGTTCTACCATAAACAAAACCCTCTTGAGCTAGTGAGAGGAAGGGGTCCCATATTCAGACTCTGAGTCAACACTTAAGGGAGCAATTCTTCTCTTTCCCTAAAGATGAGAATGAGTTAATTTCATCTTGTATAGCTATGTTCTCAGCTCCCTACTCGGACAAACCCCAAAATGGTTGGCTTATTGAGTTGGCGAGTCGGTTCATTCTCACCCATACAAATCAAAGGGTTTCTCTCATAGATAGGAGTTCATAATTCACTCAGGATTGAGGTCGAGTTACCTATGGTCATCTTATGAAATGTTAATCTCTTCACTCAATTGTGTCATAAAGAGAAATGATTCATTTTGTGGTCTAGTCTTATACAAACTTTTTGTATATGACACTTTCACTCGCATGTCTCCACATAAATTATTAGGATCAAATCGTTTGTAACACTTTACAACTCTAAAGTTGGTCATATTCGTAGTGTCACCAGGATAAGGCACCCAATCTTATCCATATACTACAGACCATATAGGTTATTGCTTAATCATGATCCACCTGTATGTCTACCATATATTGTTCAAGTTTCATAAAAATAACATTTGATCTTTCTTTAATGGATAATTGCATATATAAAATAATCAACCATTATTCCAAATAACATATTAACTATGAGACTTTAGGGCATACATCCCAACAGAACCTAGGTCTAATAGGAGGCATATGGTAGGTGCATCCGAAGTCCAAGACCCAATCATGTTTTCCAAGGGAATTAATATGATTGGCTTTGTCTTGTGTTGAGGTCAATGCATCTGAATACACATAGGATCCTTTTACAATTGAAGCTTCAGGTTGTTTTCCCTTAGCTTCCGTTTCTTTCTCTTGATTCTTCCTCTTAGGATGAAGCAATCATTGATTACCTAGCCCTTTTTCTTGCAATATTTTTATTTGACCATCTATTTTAGGCTTATTTTCCTTATTAGGTTATTGTTTCCATTTTTCCAATGATTAGGCTTTGAGTTTCCCTTCACCATTAAATTATTCTTCTTCACATATTGAAGCTTAATTTCCTTTGTTCTCAAGGCTGTAATGATAGAATATGTGATTATGGACTCTCTTCCATATCTCAATGCATTCTTTACTTCTTTATAAGATTTCAGTAGGGAGTTTCGAAGCACATAGGCTTCATTATCATCACCCAATTTCTCCTCTAGGTTCTTAAATTCAGAGATGATCTTTTTGAATTCATCAAGATTGTTTGTCGATGATCTTGATGAATCTATCTTGAATATGAAGTACTTCTCCCTTAGATACATCTTGTCTGGAAGATATCCTTTGTGGAAAACTAATCTTCCAACTTAGTCCATATCTTGTAAGCTGTCTCTTGGTCTAAAACTTGTTCTAATATGTTGTCACTAAGATTTAAAACGAAGGTACCATAGGCTCCTAGCTTCATATCTTTTATTTATTATGTTGTGATGGTGGCTGAAAGTGTTGATGAATTTAAAAAGGCCTTGTGAGCCTTTTGCTAACCGAAAATGGCTTTGATTTTGGCCTTCCATAGAAAAAAAATCACCATTTCCATCAAACTTTTCAATTTCAAACCTTGTAAATATTGGGGTTGATGCCCTAAATCTCGTAGGTTCTATAGTTTGTAATTGTAATGTACAAACAATTTTTTTTATTTATTAAAATATAAGGTATTTTATTCGACATTTAGTAACATTAACCCACAAACCAATAAATTAACATCAAGGTTATCTTATATAGCTTAAACATGTGTATAGAAACATACAGGTAGGTCATGTTTAAGTGATAACCTAAATGATCTGTAGTAGGTTAGGTACCTTATCCTGGTGACACTATAAATACGACCTGCTTTGTAAATGTTACAGTTGTTGTAAAGTGTTACAAATGATTTGATCCTGATCATTCATTTAGATGAAGGAACCTATGAAGGCCCTAAATGGAAATGTGGATCGTCCCAATTTTTTATTTTCACAGAATCACAAAATACATAAACAAATTATGTAGTGAAATTAAAATTTTACAGCATGCCCATAAAGAAGAGAAAAGGAAAAAGGTTTAGAAAAATACGTACCCTTGAAGAACAAATCTTTTTCACGAAAATCCCTTCTCCGAATTTGTCACGAACAAATCGTAATCCGAAATGGCCACCATCGAAAGGTGTTTCCTCTGTATTCTCCTATGGATAAAGAGTCTCTAAGGAAGTGTGGGCTCTTAGTTTTTTTGTAGAGGGAGAGTAATTAAAAGGAGAAGGTATTTAAGGAATTATAGAGATTTCTTCTTTTTGTCTTCTGTGAAGAAGATGAATAAACAAACAATCAAGTAGATCAGATAACTGTCCCTTCTTCACGTCAGTTTAAGAGAGAATTAAAGGGAAGGAAGTTATTTTCCTCCCTTTAAATTTAAAATTAAAATTAAATTAAATTTTAATAAATAATTATATAATAACTAACTTATTATATATATTTATAACTATATGGTATATCATATATAATACATAATCTATAGTTTAATATTGTATCATGTACAATATAACCTATAATTATAATTCCTCATTAATATATAGTATTTAATATAAATCTCATTTATATTAAAATTAATTATATGAATCCAATTCACATAATTAATATTTAAATCATATCCAAATATTTATTTCCTTTCAAATAAACTTTATATTATAATGTATCAAATACAATTAATTCCCTCAATTAATTTGAACAATTCAAATAAACAATTCAAATAAACTTTATCATATATAATTAAATTAAATTAATGATATCACATATAATTAATTCCCTCAATTAATTTGAACAATTCAAATAAACAATTCAAATAAACTTTATCATATATAATTAAATTAAATTAATGATATCACATATAATTAATTCCCTCAATTAATTTGAACAATTCAAATAAACAATTCAAATAAACTTTATCATATATAATTAAATTAAATTAATGATATCACATATAATTAATTCCCTCAATTAATTTGAACAATTCAAATTAGTCCGAAATTGATTCTCATAAATCCCTATTGAGCTATAGGGGGACCTCATGGACCTGTAGATTGAAGTTTCAATGGTACTTAAATAATTAATTAAACTCTTTTAATTAAATTACTCACATTCATTAACTGTCGGGTACCCCACTAAAGACCGACAGTTGCACTCTTCGTACTACAGATATATTTATATGTCCATTGGATATAACCAGTCAATAGTGCGATAACCCTTCATAAATTGCTCGTAAGTACTACCATACCAAAATTACCATTTTGCCCCTGTAGTTACATTTAATTCCTTAAGTACCATTGATTCCTCTAATGAACAATAAGTCATAGTCCAACTATGTCCAAGCCCCTTTCAGGCCAAGAAAGGGTGTGATGCCACATTGTCCAAGCCTCGGAATCAACCCTTAAGGGAGCAATTTATCTACTTGCCCCGACGTTGGGGAATGAGTGAATTCCATCTTGTGTAGTTGTGTTCCCAGCTTCCCAATCAGACGAATCCCGAAAATGGTAGGCTTATTAAGTCAGCAATCTGGTCACTCTTACCTATACAAATCAAAGAACTGCCTTCTTAGGTAGGAGTTCACAACTTACTCAGGATTTAGGTCATGTCACATATGGTCATCCTAATGAAATGTAAGTCTCTATTATGAACGGTGTTATATAATGAGAATAGTCATTTCATGGTCCGATCTTATACAAACTCCTTTGTATGGAACACCCCCGCTCACATGTCTCCACATGAATGATCAGGATCAGATCATTTGTAGCACTTTACAACAACTGTAACATCTACAAAGCGAGTCGTACTCATAGTGTCACAAGGATAAAATATCCAACTTTATCCATCTACTACAAACCATTTAGGTTATCTCTTAAACGTGATCCACCTATATATCTCTACATACATATTTAAGCTACAGATGATAACCTTGGATATTAGTTTATTGGTTTGTAGGTTTAATGCTACTAAATGTCAAATAAAATATCTCATATTTTATTAAATAAATAAAATCTTTGTACAATAGAATTACAAACTACACAACCCTACAAGATTTAGGGCATCAACTCCAATAGTAGAGACATGTGAGCGAGGGTATTCTATATAAAGGAGTTTGTATAAGATCGGACCATAAAATGATTAGTTTTATTATATGAAACCATTAATAATAGAGACTTACATTTCACCAGGATGACAATAGGTGACATGATCTGAATCCTGAGTGAGTTGTGAACTCCTGTTTATGAAGGCAGATCTTTGATTTGTATGGGTGAGAGTGATCAGATTGCCGACTCAATGAGCCTACAGTTTTGGGGATTCGTTTGATTGGGGAGCTGAGAACATAGCTACACAAGACGGAATTTATTTTTTCCTTAATGTCGGGATAAGTAGATGAATTGCTCCATTAAGGGGTGATTCCAAGGCTTGAACAATATGGTGACACACCATGTCTTGGCCCGAGAGAAGTTTGGTCATAGTTCGACTATGACTTATTATTCATTAGAGGAATCAGTGATACTTTAGAAGTTAGATGTAACTACAAGGGAAAACTGTAAGTTCGATCCAGTTGTACTAATGAGCAGTTTGTGAAAGGTCATTGCACTGTTGACTGGTCATATCCAATGGACACAGAAATATATCTGTAGTGCGAAGAGTGCAGCTGTTGGTATTTAGTAGAGTGACCGATAGTTAATGGATGTTGAATAATTTAATTAAATAAGTTTAATTAATTGTTCAAGTACCATTGGAGCTTCAATTTATAGGTCCATAAGGTCCCCTTTGTAGCTCAACATGGATTTTTGAGAATTAATTTTGGATTAATTTGAATTGTTCAAATTAATTGATGGAATTAATGATATGTGATATAATTAAATTAAATTAATTATATGTGATATAATTAATATAATGTATTTGATACATTATGATATAAAGTTTATTATGAAATGAATTAAATATTTGAATTTGATTCAAATACTAATTATATGAATGAGATTCATATAATTAAATTTATTATAAATATGATTTATATTAAATATCATGCATTATTGAAAGAAATAAAAAAATATGTTATATTGTATTTGATACAATATAAGAACTATAGGTTATGTGTTATATTTGACATAACATATGGTTTAATATATATTATATGATAAGATGGTTATCATATATATATGTGTGTATAATATTTTATTAAAATTAAATTATTTTTTAAAATTATTTTTAGGAGGGAGTTGTAACTTCCCTTTTTCTCTCAATTAATCGTGCTAGTGGGAGTTAGTATTTATCAATCTATTTCACCTTCTTCATAGAAAGGATCCCTATGAATTCTACTGCTTGATCCCCTGAAAAAATTTCCTTCTCAATATTCTCCATTTCCTAAAACTCATAGCCCATACCTTCTGAAAACTCTCATCCTCTACAAGAATACAGAGGTCTCACTTGTGGTGGTGTTCTATGTTTTTTAAGGAAGGTTTGTGAAGAAGAAGGATTATGTGAAGAACGGTTCTTCAAGGGTAAGATTTTCCTTTTTCCTAATTTCTTCTGTTAGAAGCATGCTGTAATTTTTGTTTTGATGCATAATTTGTGTATTGTAAATTTTGATTTCTGTGAAAATAAAATTTGGGACCGATCCTATTTCCACTACGGATCTCACGGTTCCTTCCGTTAATGGCATGAATATTCTGATTTTTTAATCTTAATTCCCTAAGAACGGCATTTTTAATAGTCAAAACTCTGATACCAATTTGTTGGGCTTATTTTGCAGATTTGTTAGGCCAAAACTTAGAAGAAAAGTAATCCAAAAGAAAAGAAATGGGCAGATGGTGTGAGTGATTAGAATGAGCCACGCAGCCAATTGTACTCCGCACGTGGTAAGATTTTTCCCCTCCTTCTCAAATGAATTTTATTCAATTTGGAATAACAAATGAAGGAAAAATCTCTCTCTCTTCCAATCACTCTCTCAAATGCTCTCACCCTAACTCTTCTTCTGTAATGGCGATTGTTGCAGATTTTTAACATTCAACACATGCATGAAAAAAAAAAAGAAGATAAGGAACAAAGCGATGTACATGGTTTGGCCAAAGAATGCCTACATCGACAAGAAGAATTAGTTATTACAAAAAAATCAATTTCTTCATATCTCCACAATAATATAATATTGTCTACTTTGAATATAAATTCTCATAGTTTTGTTTTTAGTACCATCTAAAAGCCTCATTCCAATAACGATAATTATCCTCACTTATATATTCATTATCGTTCTTTTCTCTAACCAATGTGAGATTTTATTTGCACTCCTAATATGAGAAATTTTTGGGAGATTGTGAGATTAGGGGGTGAGATTTTATTATTGGATCATCTTAAATCTCTTCGATCTTCCCCATCTTTGTTTCTAATGAATTAAGAACAAAGAAGATGAAATATCAAGGGTAAGGCTGGAATTAATTAAAAAAGAAAATCAGATTATCATTTAAGTGGTAAGTTTAAATTATGTGCTATAATTAGCTTGTTTTTGCCATTTAATTCAATTCTCCTGCTTTAA
Organism: Benincasa hispida; assembly: GCF_009727055.1. Taxonomy (NCBI): domain Eukaryota; kingdom Viridiplantae; phylum Streptophyta; class Magnoliopsida; order Cucurbitales; family Cucurbitaceae; genus Benincasa; species Benincasa hispida. Next base: position 21,456,179 of record NC_052357.1, on the reverse strand, counting down.
TCAGTAAATGGTATATAAGTGGTAAGTGACAGAAAATGAAGTAATGATAAAAAGGCAGTTGCAATTAGGTTGAAATTATTAATAGATATAATAAAATGCAAAAGAATTTGTATATATAGCAAAATTTAGATTTATCTCTCAAGGACTATCAGTTATGAATTATATAACTAGTTAGGAGTCTATCAGCAAAAAAGCCTATAATGATAAGAGTTTACTATATTTACAATTTATTAAAAATGTTAGTATATCAATTACCATTATTCATCATAAAATTATGATCAAATTGTATTTAAATCACTTATTTAATTAAGCCAACTTGATATTTTAATATTAATCTTATTAATGAAATAGGAGGTGGCAGAAGCAAATAATGTCATATCTTGGGTTCATATGGCAATGTTTTCATTTACAATTACAAAATTAAATTACGAGAAGAAAAAAAAGGGTTTCATCATTATTTCTTCTCTTTCTCTTTTTTCTTTCTTTTTTTTCCTAAATATTTATTGAGAAAATAGAATCACAAACTTAATTTGTAAGATCGATAATACAAATTTTAAATTGACAATTGATTATGCTTATTTATATATATATATAGTTTAAGATAAAACTCAATTTTTATTTTAAATTTATGGAGTTGTATCAATTTTCATCATATATTTATAATTTTATCTAATTAACCTCCGTACTTTAGAATAATGTTACAAATTTCAATTTATGATTAATTCACCCAATAATTTTAATAGAAAGAAAGAAAACAAATCTTCAACTCACTAAATTCTAGTAATATCGAGTTTTTGCACAAATATAAGTTGATGAATACACAAATTAATCATTGAATTACATTGTCAAAACTCAAAAATTCTAACAAAAATTTAGCTCTAGACCAAAAAGGGCAAAAGTTTAAATCCTCGTCTATACATGTTAAATTTTTAAAAAAAAAAAACAAAAAAATGAGAGTACTTTTTTATAAATATGTTTTAAATGAAAATTTAAAAAAAAAATGCAACACTTTTTTTTTAGTTAAATCTTGTGAAAAAGGAATTTTAGAGTTAAAATGGATCAAGGGTTCTCAAGTTTTCGCCATAGTTGGTAAAGAAAATATTAATCAAACTTTTCTAGTAAATTTGAAGGAATAAGAAAAAAAGGAAGAAGTTGACAAAAGAAAATTGAAACAAAATTGAAGGTGTAAAATGTAATTGATTAATTAGATGAATTAGATGGAGAAAGTTTAAGATGAAGATCAACACATAATCCCTTTTCACCTCCCAATTTACACCCTGAATTTTCCATTTTCTCTTCGCCCGAATTCCCAAACATCCACCGCCCTGATGACGCTGATACGCCGCCGTACGCCGCCGCAGCCGCTGCAAAGTAGCCGTTACCGTTCCTAGGCAGAATTCTAGAACCACCAGCACCGGCACCACCAATGTTGGTCGGGAAAACGCCGGAGTAAAGCGACGGCGGTCTGAGTGCGGCGGCATGGAAATAAAGGGCGCGTTTGGCTCTTTGACGCTCTCTCTTGTGGGCATTTTGGTGGCCGCCGAGGGCTTGCGAGTTGGCGAAAACTCGGCGGCAAAATTGGCAGCGAAACTTTCTGTCGTCGTCGTCGAAGTTGGTGTCAATGCCGGCGGCGTTGGGTGTCTCCGGCGGATTGTCGTCGTGTTCGACCAATGGGAAGCCGAAAAGCTTCAGAATGGAGGAAGAGGGGCTTTGATTGGACATTTTATTGTGGACGGAGCAAATTTGGATTTGTGTGGTTGCTTTTTTATGATTTTTTTCTTTTTCACTTCTATCTTCTCGTCTTGATGATGTATGCTACATTTATAGCCATTTTTTTCTTCTTTCTTTTCTTCTTGGGGTATGATTTGAGTGCATGTACATTCTACAATTTTATCTTAGGTTAAATTAGAAGTTAGGTCTCCATTCAAAACTTCTAATTTTGTGTCGACATCAAAAAAATATATTATGTGTTTAATAAATTTTTAAATTTCTAACTTTCTAGTTCTTAAATTTTAAAATTTTAAGTCTAATTAGGTGATTCTTTTAATAAATTTCAAACATTTAGAATTATTAAATCTATTAAACATAGAATTGATTTTTTTTTCTCTAATTGAACCAAAACCAAAAGCTTGAAAAATGTGTTAAAAGAAAAATACATAGATGCATCTTAGGGAGTACTTATCTTTATGCATTCCACCAAATTACCTATCATTTATTTTTATATATATTTTTAAATATTTTAATTGTTTTTTTAGTGTGAGTGATGGGGGAGAAGCATGCAGATGCCCATTGTTAAAATTAACCTGAAACCAAAAACTTTATTTAAAAAAAAAATTATATTCTTTGAAAAATGTGGTTTTTTTAAGATAAATTGTTTTAAATGATAAAATTATTGAAAATATTTATAAATAATAGCAAAATATCAGGATATGATAGACACAAGTAATAGTCCATCGTGGTTTGTCACGGAAAGATAATGAATTTTACAACATTTATAAATATTTTGGTTCATTTTAATCACAAATTTTTTTAAGGGAAAAAACATTTTTGAGGGATAAAATTATCTTTTTATTTTTTAATCTCTCCCTCTCCATCTTTTCTGTCTTGAGGGCCAAAACTATATATATATATATATATAATCTACCTCTTTCATAAGTACGTATCTATTTGATAGTACGAAGTTCTATCTCAAAATTAATTGGCAATGGTAAGAATAATTCATCTATTTTCTAAAGAATGTGAGATCTTTTGTTTTTTTCAATATGTGATTCTCAACGGAGTGGAGATTATTCCTCGTTTAGGCAAGGAATGGAGGAGGGAGTAGGAGAAATTTTTTTCCAAAAGTTAAATGGGCATTGAGACAAGGATGCATTCCCCATCCCCACCCCATCTCTGTTCCGATAGGCTTTTTTCTTATATTTATTATTATAAGTTAATGTTATCTTTTTTTTATATATATATATATAAATATTATATTTAACTTTCAACATTTATTGTTTAATGGTCAAAATAATGAATATGTTTGAATTAGTGTAAAAAAAAATATATGTTTGAATTCTAATAAATTTAGATTATGTTAGGAATAATTTGATAGATAATTATTTTGTTCAACTTCAAAATTTTGAGTAATTTTTCTTTAAATTCTAATTGTCCACATGGAACTAATCATATAAAGCTAACCATTTAATTAAAACTTTTTGTCAGTAGTGATTTATGTTAAATGATTTTTTTTAAAAAAAATCAAACGGGAAAAATTCTCTACAGGGAATCCAATCTTCATAAATTTCTCGTGGGGAATCCCTAGCCTGATCCTTGTAGAGAATTTGATGGAGACGAGAAATCTCTACCCCAATCCTCGACCCCGTACCACTCCATTGTGACATCTCTATGTTGATTTTTGGTTGAATGGTCAAATAAGTTACCTTACAACATGTAAATCTTGTTAAGTTATACGAAATATATATTAAAAAAAAAATTAATTGGTTAATTGAGCTTAAAGTTATGATATCTCAAAATTTAAACTTAGATTCCTTCAATATTTAGAGCATTAAAAGTCTTCTTTTTGTTTTAAAAAAAAAAATGAGTATATATATATGGTTGAAAAGAAGACCAAAAATTTATGAGAATGAGTAATAACTTAGTTAAAATAGACTTGTATCAATTAATTAGATACAACTAAATACGTTCTTAATAAGAGTGAAATCGCAATATACAATCATAGATCATACAATATGAAAATGAGCAATATATTGCGAAAAGGTTGAAGAAAACTTTGTTTTAAAATTAATGAACACATATTTTTTGTATTTTTAAAAAATTAGAAAAATATTTTAATAAAAAATAGGTGGTACAATATTAATTCAAATCTATTTTTCACTTAAGATTTGGCTGTTACCAATGGGCAATAGATATTTATCAGCTTAAATTATTTCTTTTTCCTTAGGATAAGCACAAAGCTTAGTACAATGTGTATGTAAATGGGGGCCATAAGCTTAGACAACTTATTGATGGGTATGAAGGATTAAAAACTGTTTGGATCAGTCATGAATTTACTAGGTATGGTGATGATTATCATGTGGGATTTATATGTTCAATTTTCTAAACGGGATTTAGAAAATTAATAAATTAAGAAATTTTTGTAACCACTTTTAAGTGTTTTCAAATATTTTTAAACACTTAAAAACTTGTTCAAAATAAACTTTAATGGAGTGGAAATTATATTCAAATGTTATAATTATTTATATTTGGTAAACGTTCTATGATTTTTTTTTTTCTAGAAAAAATGTTTTTACAAGAATGATTTTCTTTCCATTTCCTCGTAAGGTAAAATTAAAAAATAAAATAAAATAAATAAATGGTCACCAATTAGTTTTTTTTTTTTTTTCTTTAAATTCCCATGTTTTCCCCAGCCAAGTACTATATATCTATTGTGTTTACAGGGTACTAGTGGCACATGTTTTTTATGGTTGAAAAGGGTTTTTAATTTTAATACAGATGTTGACATTTTCATCGACATTTTTAGTTTCGATATACAAAATTATATATATATATATACTTTTTACAAAATTAATGAAATTACAATAAAGAAAGAGACTTCACAAACTTAATGATTCACGTTATTAAAGAAAGAGAAATCTCATAAACATTTTACTAATTTAAGAGCAATACTCACAAAAAAAAAATATTTGAAATGTGTCAATTTATTAATTAAATATTTTATATGTATGATGTTTTTTAACAACTATATATGGATGCTGATATTTTATCAATAATGAAATAAAATTGTGACTCGACATTTCTATGGAATTCAAAATTTACCCATCACTCTAAGGTAAAATATAATAAAGCTCAGTGGCATACAACTATTGAGATATTTTTCTACTTATTTAAGAGTATTAAAAAAATTTAATATGTTGATTTTTTTTTTTTTTTTTTTTTTTTTTTACTTTCTTATAACAAGTCACAAAAACCACAACAACATGTTTCTTCTAAAAAATACAAATAAAAAACCGCACTAAAAGATTTATTTTTTAAATGGGTTGATGGTAAATATGTGTAAAAGACAAAAAGTAAAAGTAAAAAGTGGTTGGAAGTTGGGTCAATGAATCCAATCTTTAAACCTAGACGTTTGTCATTTTGTTACCTTTCTTTTTTAATAGGACAACCTTTTACCTTGGTACACAATAAATGGGGCCATAACCACAGACCATTTATGATTAAAGTTATGGAGTTGTTCAATATTAATTATTTACTCCCCATACAATGTATGTACGTTTCAGTTCAGTTTTCTTAATTTGTCAAGTTTATAAATTTTAATTTGAATTCAATTAAGTTAACTTTAATATAATTTAATTAGATTATTTCTAAATAGAGGGAAATGAGCCAATTTTATTTATAAATATAATATAATATGAGTGTTTATCACGATAAATACTGATAGACATCTTTTAGCATCATACTGATAGACTAATACTAATAGATGTTTATCATTATTTGTCATTAATAAACAGTGACATATTGGCATATTTTGAATATTTCTAACAATTTTATCATTGAAAATAGTTATCCGTTTAATTAAGGTTTTTTTTGTCAATCGGAGGTAATTTGAATCTTCACTCCATATTTGTAATATTATACTTTTTAACAAAGCCAATTTATAAAATTTAGGTTCAATCATTTTAATTCCTATACTTTGACATCTGTTCAATTTTAGTTCCTATAATTTTAGTTGTCCAATTTTAATTCCTACACTTTCAATTGTCCAACTAGTTCTTGTACTTTCAAAAAAATCTTAAATTTAGTCATCACTACTAGTTTATAGTTGATTTAAAAGAAAAAAAAAATGTCATCTACTAGCATTTATATTATAATTTTTTTAAAACATATCCCCATATTGTATTCCCTTTAATGTAAATTATATTATTTAACCAATTTTGGTGAAAATTAACTTTAAATAATTAAATTTAAAATTTATTAAAAGTACAAACATTAAAATTACAAACCTCAACCAAAATAAGAAATGGAAAGATTTCGTTGAAATAGTTAAACCTAAAATTTATTCTATATGTTTATATGTTTACATAGATATGAAGGTGGACATTCCAACTATCCATTTAATTTTTACGATAAAGCCTTCGGTTTTAATGTTTAAATTCAACTTTCTCTTATATAATTACAATGGGTATTATCTATTATTGATAGACTACTACTAATGATGTGGTATCTTATTGATAGATTTCTACTAACGCTATAGGTTATCTAAACTTTGCTATATCTATATTTTTTAGCATTATGTTATATTTACTAATAATAATTTGAGTTCATTATTTATTTTTTCCAATTGCTTACTTTTCTTGACGAAGTATTAAATAAAAGAGCCCAATAGTATAATGTAATCATGCAAATTTATCAAATATTAGAAAAAGAATTAATGTAAATTACATACATAAAATAGAGGGCATAGCAATAATTAAAACTTCTCATGATGAAAAATCACCAACAATATATTGTTGTATTGTTGGCTTTCTCAATATATACAATCATAATATCTTTTATATGATAAGATAGTTGCACAATTGATGTGACATTTTGTGGACTATAAATTGTATAAGAATCTCTGCTTACTATTCTCTTCTAAGGTCCACCCTAAAATTAATACTTTCATTTAATTTACCAATATTCAGTGCATAGCCTTGACTATCATTTGAATCATTTTTTTTTTTTTTTGTAAGTCAAGTCTTTAGCATTTTAAGAGACATATATAATGCTCTAAATTTATAATTTAGAGGCCAACCATAAAATTATAGTGGAGTAGATAAAATACTAATTACTGTTTTAAATATTTTTTATCCGATCATCTACCTTTATAATTATTGAACTAAAAAAATTAATTTAAATTCGAATCTTCTCATTTTAAAAGTTTTCATTCTTAACTTTATTTAATTTTAAAAAAGAAAACTTTAACAGAAGAAAAAGTGAATTCCCCCAATAATGTGCATATCAAAGAGAAGATCGACAAAGATCTAAATCAAGAATATCTTTAAGATATGTTTCCATCAAAATTTGAGGTTACAAAATGACAACGAATTGGATCGACTCTTATTCCACTATGAATGACATCTTATTTTGTTTGCAAGGTAATATCCTCCAAGATTTTCTACCTCTTATACTATTTTGTTATATAGATGCTTTTAAATCATAGGACATAATCGACATCAAATAGAAACAAAAACGTTAGGATTAAGAAAATAACAAGATTAAGATCAAATGTAGTACTCTAAACTCAAAACGGACTTAGGAAAGAGAGTTAGCTTGGGGCCTCAGCCCAAAAATATCGTCCTAAAACCAAAATATGCTTGGCCAAAACGACCCAAGAACATCATCTTAGGACCATAATGGGCCTAGGAGAACATGTGTTCTTGGCTGAGGTCGGGCCTAACAAAATGGTCAATGGGACATGTCCCTCACATGTCCCAAATCGAGAAGATAAAGGATTATTTTGATGTAGTTCCGAAACTCTATAGAGGATAACTTAGGTCATGTACTCCTATAAACATACATCATTATAACCTCAGGGAAAGTAAGTCTATTCTCCACTCCTAAACTCTTAACTTACACCGGATATATATGGTTTTAATATTCGCACTTCTATAAGTACTTATTTTGATTATTTTTGTTAAATTAATTTGTATGGTATGTTATTTCAAAAAAAAAAATTATAAAAGAAAAAGTTGTTTAGTATGTAACAACTAAATGACCGTCCTATAGGCCGACTATTTTTCAAATTTGATACCATATTAAACTGTACAAGTGGTTTAGAATATGTACAATTTTTTTTTATGCAACATAAAAAGTGAATAGAAAAACTTTAGAATTTTGAATCCCATCAATTATTTGAACTCTTATATCGTCTTCAATTCATATTAATCTCAACGGTATCTTATAAAAAGTAATATTTCTTCTTTCCTACCTATTTGTGATTTTGAATTAAGAAATTAGAAAAAAAGGTCATGGTTCATATGATTGAGCCAAAAGCATTAATGAGCAAGTCTCCTAATTAATTGTACAACTAAAATCAAAATCGATATAGTCGATGTCACACCCCCTCTCAGATTATCCTCTAAATCTAGATGAGAATGTGACGATTGCAATTATGAACCCTTTTGTGGCACTCACTGTCTAACCTACATTCTTAACCTGCTCAGAAACACCTGGAATAATTAAATAACAATTTAAAATAACTCAGATAGCACAACCAGGGTTAAGCATACAATATATTTACATTATTAACAAATATAGAGTTCAGTGGTCCCAACAATTAGCCCTTGTCCCTAACATGAACAACACATATGTATAAACATTTACAAGCAAACACCTAAAACTTCTCTGAAAGCTAGAGTTCTTGAATGGCAGCGCAACAGTGCAGTTAACCACTGGGGAATTGACCACTACCTGAGGAAGAAAATATGTAAAACAAGTGTGTTACTAGCCTAGTGAGTGACTAATAAATCATAAATATCATACTTTAATCTGAACATTTTCTAAGCAAACTCATACTTGAAACTTTCAAACATAGCTTAACATGTTCCTTAGTTGAGACAGAACCCTTTTGCTCAATCCTTAACGACAACCTTAGTTGGTGTGGAGTATTCTCAACACAACCAACGTCAACTCTACCTATGTGCACGTGGTCACTGAAGGAACTCCTATTGAAGGAGATCCTTGAGTAGAAGCAGATCGTCAAAATTCCATTAATTATTGAAAACTAAATTTATAGTAAACATACAAGATATGCATTCACAATAAATTACAGCATGCTTGAAACAAGAAAATGATTCAAGATACATTACCTTTTAAGACCTTTTCTTGTATAATTCCCTCGAACAGTCACGAGTCTTGAACTGAAACAACAACCTCTTGAAGACCTTCTTCAAGAATTTCTCGAACTAAACACAGATACAACCACAACGAGCCTTTGGTATTCTCAAGGTGAGAAACCAGAAGTGGTGGACTCTAACTATTTTGGTTAGGAGGGATTGTCTGAGTTTGAAGGAAGAAGAAGATTGAAGCACACAGAACTATTCAACAAAATCTCAATGGTTTAGCAATTTGTAGTGTTCAAACGTAGAGGAAGAAGAGAATTTTTTTTTTTTTAATTCCTTTAGACACAAAATTGAATAACCACCCACTAAGGTGGTTGGAGAGAAAAAAGGAAAGTTATTATTTAAAATAATAAAATAATATAAATAAATATGATAACTAACTTATCATATTATATTTATGTTAAACTATATGTTATATCAAATACAACATATAACCTATGGTGTTAATATTGTATCATATACAATATAAACTATAGTTTATTTTCTCTATTTTATGGCATTTAATATAAATCATATTTATATTAAATTTAACAACTATAAATCACATTCATAGAAAATATATTTGAGTCTCATTCAAATATTTATTTCCTCCAATTAAACTATAATGTATCAAATACATTATAACAATTATATCATATATAATTGAATTAATTTAATTATATCATATATAATTAAATCTCTCTTATTAATTTGAACCGTTCAAATTAATCCAAAAACTGATCCTCAACTAAACCCTTTTGAGCTACCAAGGGGACATTATGGACTTGTAGCTTGAAGCTCCAACCGTACGTGAATAATTCATTAAACTCTTTAATTACATTATCCACCATCCGTTAACTGTTGGACACTCTACTAAAGACTGACAGCTACACTCTTCGCACTACAGATATATTTCTGTGTCCATTGGATATAACCAATCAACAGTACAATGACCCTTCATAAATTACTTGTAAGTACAGTTGGATCAAATTACTGTTTTGCCCCTATAGTTACATCTAACTCCTAAAGTACCACTGATCCCTCTAATAAACAATACATCATAGTTCTACTATGACTAAACTCCTCTCGAGTTAAGAGAGAGTGTAGCACCACATTATTCAATACCCAGAATTAGCCCTTAAGGGAGCAATTTATCTACTTACCCTACTTCGAAAAAGGAATGAATTCCATTTTGTGTAGTTGTGTTCCCAGCTCCCCAATCAGATGAACCCCCAAAATGGTAGGCTTGTTGAGTCGACGATCTGGCCACTCTCACCCATACAAATCAAAGGACCGCCTTCATAGGTAGAAGGTTACAACTTACTCAGGACTAAGGTCATGTTACATACGGTTATCCTAGTGAAATGAAAGACTCTATTATGAACAATGTTATATAATGAGATTAAACATTTTGTGGTCCAATCTTATACAAATTCCTTTGTATAGAATATCCTTGCTCACATGTCTAATACATGAATGATCAGGATCAGATCATTTGTAGCACTTTACAACAATTCTAACACCTATAAAGCAGGCCATGCTCATTGTGTCACCAGGATAAGGTACCTAGTCTTATCCATATACTACAGACCATTTAAGTTATCACTTAAACATAAACCACCTATATGTCTCCACATACATGTTTAAGTTACAACGATAACCTTGGATGTTAATCTATTAGTTTGTGGTTAATGCAACTAAAATATCACATATTTTATAGACAAAGTGAATAAAATATCATATATTTTATTAATCACATAAGAGTTTTTTCATACAATGTTTACAAACTATAGGACCCTATGAGATTTAGGGCATCAATCCCAACACCCACTTGTCCTAAAGCTAGTGGAGTGTACAAGATAATAAAATACAAGTACACAAAAATAATAAACTAGGGCATAACACACCCAGTACAAGATCTCCCAATTGCCCTAGTCCAATCGAGGTCTGTCCCATAGACCCATACTCTGCAGGTGACCCTCAAACATTATAGTTGTGAAGGCCTTCATAAACGAATTAGCAATAGTTATCTTTGTGAAAATCACATCCCCTCGATGCACAATCTCTCGAATGAGATGATACTTCCACTCTATGTGCTTTTCGCGCTTATGACTTCTAGGCTCTCAGGAATTAGCCACAGTACCACTATTATCACAATAAAGTGTGATGGGCTTTGACATGTCTGAAATAATTTCTAGGCCAGTCAAGAATTTCCTGAGCCAAATTTCCTCCTTAACAGCTTCACAACCAGCGAGAATTAGCCACAGTACCACTATTATCACAATAAAATGTGATAGACTCTGACATGTCTGGAACAATTTTCAGATTAGTCAAGAATTTCCTGAGCCAAATGGCCTCCTTAGCAGCTTCACAACCCACTACATACTCAGCCTCCATGGCGGAGTCCACGATGTACCCCTGCATGTGCTTCGCCATACTACTTCCCTTCTGTTAATAGCGAACACTGATTCTGCTGTGGATTTCCTAGAATCTCTATCAGTCTGAAGAGCCCGTGTATCTTGTAAGTATCAATCCTTATAATTATACACAAGCATGTAGTCCCTTGTTCTCCGTAGATACTTGAGGATGTTCTTAACGGTTTTCCAGTAATCTAATCTTGGATTAGACTGATATCTACTAACTATCCCCACTGTATAGCAGATGTCAGGTCTAGTACATAACATCACATATATCAAATTGCCCACGGCAGATGCATAGGGGATTCGCCTCATATCCTTAACCTCTTGAGGTGTCTTAGGACACTTTTCCTTAGACAAAGTAACTTCATGCTTGAAAGGAAATAAGCCCCTTTTAGAGTTCTGCATTGAATACTTGACAAGCATATTGTCAATATACAACGCCTGAAACAATGCTAGCATTTTATTTTTTCGATCTCAAAGGATCTGAATACCCAGAACAAACTAAACCTCCTCTAAATCTTTCATTTGGAATTGGGTCACTAGTCAGTTCTTATCTGTAGGTCAGTAAACCTACATCAGTCCCAATGAGTAGGATATCATCTACATACAATACTAGAAAAACTACTGAACTGTTGATGATCTTCTTGTAGACACAAGGCTCATCAACGTTCTGATCAAAGCCATAAGATTTGATTGCAGTATCAAACCTTATATTCCAAGATCGAGATGCTTGTTTTAGTCCATAAATAGACCGATTAAGCTTACAAACCTTTTGCTCTTGACCTAGGATTATGAATCCCTCGGGCTACACCATATAAATGGTCTCCTCAAGATTTCTATTCAGAAAAGCAATTTTGACATCCATTTGCCATATCTCATAGTCATAATATGAGGCAATGGATTAGAGGATCCAGATAGACTTCAGCATGGCAACAAGCGAGAAAGTCTACTCATAGTAAACTATCTCTACCTGGGTATAACCCTTTTCCACCAGTTTAGCCTTGAAGGTTTGCACCTTCGCACCAACACCCCATTTCCTCTTGTAGATCCATTTAAAACCTATAGGTTTAACCCCATCAGGTTGATCTACAATGTAACGACCCGTATTCAGGAGGGGTACATGAATGAACCGATATCACATCCGAATGAGAGGGATCCTGAGGACATGATAGTATGGTCAAGAAAAGCTTAAAATAATTGAAAGTTACTACCTATACTTACAAAGTGCACCTTCCTTTTCGGTGGCTCAATCATAAGAACTCCAAAGTTAAGCGTGTTTAGCTTGGAACAATCCTATGTTGGGTGACCTTCTGGGAATTTTCCTAGGATGCATGTGAGTGAGGACAAAGCATGTTGAAATGACCCGTGTTGATTTGTGGGGACAACTTTCACTTCTAGAAGCATCAAGTGTTGAATCCTGGGCCTAGGGTGTTACAAATGGTATCAAAGCGGAACCTCTCCCAGTAAGATGTGGTCCGAGGACGAATCAAGCAGGTAATGACCCGTGTCAGTAGGGGTACATGAATAAACCGATATCACATTCAAACGAGAAGGATCCTGAGGACATGATAGTATGGTCAAGAAAAGCTTAAAGAATTGAAAGTTACTACCTATACTTACAGGGTGCACCTTCCTTTTCGGTGGCTCAATCATAAGAACTCCAAAGTTAAGTGTGCTTAGCTTAGAGCAATCCTATATTGGGTGACCTCCTGGAAATTTTCCTAGAATGCATGTGAGTGAGAACAAAGCATGTTGAAATGACCCATGTTGGTTTGTGGGGACAACTTTCACAATCCTAGGCCTGGGGTGTTACATACAAGATCCCATACTGAATTGAAGTACATAGACTCCATTTCGAGATCCATGGCTTTGATCCATTCATCTCTGTCAACATTCTTTATTGCCTTCTTGTAAGACAATGGATCATTAACCTTACCATCAGCTACCATAACTAGGATTTAAGTTAAACATATATAGCGAATAGGTGTGTTCGCAACCCTCCCACTACATCGAGGTTCCCTCAACATTTGAGGTAGATTTGACCTACTGGATGAACCTACTTCAACAACTCTTGTTAAGGTACTCAGTTCTTCAACAACTCTTGTTGAAGATTCAGTAGTTTCTTTGGAAATCTCATTCAATACGATTTTACTTCTGGGTTTGTACTCCCTTATGCGGTATTCCTCAAGAAAAGTAGCATTTTTCTATACAAATACTTTGTTTTCTTTAGGATCAAAGAAATAACCACCTCTCGTTCCCTTAGGGTAGCCTAAAAATAGGCATAATCTTGAACGTGGTTCTAATTTCTTCAGATTGGCCTCAAGCACATGTGTTGGGCAACCCCAGATTTTGAAATGACATAAACTAGCTTTACGACCATTCCATAACTCAGAGGTGTTTTGGCAACACTCTTGGAGGGAACGCAATTTAGGATATATGTTGCAGTCTCCACAGCATAACCCCAAAACAAGTCAGGTAAGGAAGCATAACTCATCATAGACCGAACCATGTTCAGCCGGGTTTGATTTCTCCTCTCTGACATACCATTTTGCTGAGGTGTACCAGGTGCTGAGAGTTAAGATACTATTCCATGTTCTATCAAATAGTTCTAGAAAGTTAAATCCATAAACTCTCCACCTCGATCAGATTGAAGTATTTTAATCATTCTATTTAATGCGTTTTCAACTTCAACCTTGAATTCTTTGAATAGAATAATAATAGTACTCTGATTGCTCAGCGGAGCCTATTATATTCTCAATTATAGTCAGAGGACTTTTCAAAGAATCAGACTTATGTTGCATTAAATAAATGTACCCATATCTTGAATAATCATTAGTAAAAGTGATGAAATATTCATAATCTCCCCTAGCTGTTACATTCATCGGACCATAAAGGTCTGAATACACTAGATCTAGAGGTTTTTTTGGCCTTATGACCTTTTCCAGTAAAAGGCCTTTTAGTCGTCTTGTCTTCAAGGCATGACTCATACACAGGTAAAGAATTTTCTTCTAACTCGATTAAAAGTCCATTCTTCACCAACCTCTCAATCCTATTGAGATTAATGTATCTTAGTCTTAGGTGCCAAAGTTGGGCATTTTTCTTAGGAGAAATTCTAGGTCTTTTATGTTGAGTTACGACAATTTTAAACATCTCTATATTATGGAGGGCATTTGTTGCTAATGGCCTTAGCATATACAAATTGTTTTCACGTTTAGCAGAACATATATCAGCACCATTCTTAGTAATAAACACTTTATTATAAGAAAGTTGATTTGGTAAGAATGTTATAAAAGTACTTTACTGAAACTAAGTTCCTTTATAAATCAGGAACAACATATACATCATTCAGAATGAGAAATTTGTTCTGTAAAGATAACCGGAGACCTTCCACTGCCATAGATAAGATGACGTGCCCGGTTCCAACTCGCATAATCATCTCACCAGCATCAAGTTTCCGCCAGGAACTAATTCCCTGAAATGAAGAATAAACATGATTAGTGGCCCCAGAATCAATAATCTAGAAAAAATCATCATTCTCTACTAAACAAATTTTCAAAACAAGTAAATCACATTTACCTTGTTTGGCCTTCTTTTCTGCCAAATATATGGGGTAGTTCCTCTTCCAGTATCCATCCTGGTTGCAATGGAAACACTTTCTCTTGTCAACCCTCACTAGTTGTCTACCCCTTGGAGCAGCAACTCTTGGGTTAGCAGTAGCCTTCCCCTTTCCACCCTTCTTCTTCTTCCACTTTTTGGTGTCGGAGAAAGAAGGTACAGACTTAGTTCCAGAGGTCAAACCTTTGTGGAACTTTTGATGAAGCAACATTTGCTTCACCTTTCTTCTCCTTGCTTTTCAAAAGAAATTGGAAAGTCTGCAGCTCGTTGAGCAGAGTAGTTAGGTTATAGTCAATCCTATTCAAAACAGCATTGCTACGAAAGTGAAGAAAGCTTTCTGATAAGGATTCCAGAATGTTGCTAACCTAGCTGGCCTCATCGATGCTTGACCCGTTCATCTCTGCCATGTTGAAATGGATCATCATGTTGAGAATATGTTCCCAAACAGATGATCCCTCTTGCATACGTGAATTGAAGATGTACTTAAGAGCGTTGTGCCTAAGTTGTGCGGACGGTTGTCTGAACATTCCCCTCAGAGACTCCATGATCTCACATGCGGTGACCACGGGCTCATGCTTCTTGGTCAAGACTTCGTTAAGACTTACCAAGATACACGCTCGGGCCTTCTCATTTGCCTTTGTCCATCGCTCATATGCTTCCCGAACATTTCGAGCAGCAGTAGGATGTGGAATGGGAGGACACTCCTCCATCAGGACAAAATGTAAGTCATCGATGATTAAAATTGTGGTTATGGTGTTTTTTCAACTAGCGTAATTTTTGCCAGTTAATTTGTCAACGACAAGTAAACTAAATGTAGTGGTAGCCATATTATATTTCTGAAAAAGAACAAACTTAATTAAGTCTACTTGCATTAAACAACTTTTAGAAAACCAATCAAGTTTTAGCAAAATAGTCTAGTGTACCCTAAGTGACATCTATTTTGCAATGATGCTTCCGTGAGGCAGAACAAAAGTCACCATAGGGTGATCAAGTGCCCTTTCACTAAAATGAGATATTCTCAACCATTAGACATAAACAACTCCTTGTAATTGTAACTAATTGTCACCATTGTGATGGGAATGGTGTCCTAAATCTCCTTGTAATCTTGTAGTTTGTAAACTTTGTATAAATATATTGTTATTAATAAAATAAGTGTTATTTTATAAACATTTACTTAATCCAATAAGCTAAGATTCGAGGTTATTTTATGTAAATTTAAACAAGTATGTAGAGACATATAAGTGGATCTTGTTTAAATAGTAACCTAAATGGTTTGTAGTATATGAATAAGGTTGGGTACCTATCCTAATGACATTACGGATACGGCCTGCTTTGTAGGTGTTACAAGTGTTGTAAAGTGCTACAAATAATCTGATCTTGATCATTCATGTGGGGACATACGAGGGGGGGTATCCTATACAAAGAGTTTATATAAGACTGGACCACGAAATGATTAGTCCCTTTACATAACCTGTTAATAATAAAGACTTACATTCCACTAGAATCCATAGGTGACATGACCTGAATCCTAAGTGAGTTGTGAACTCCTACTCATGAAGGTGGTCCTTTGATTTATATGGCTGAGAGTGGCTAGATTGCCAACTCAACGAGCCGACTATTTTAGGAATTCGTCTGATTAAGGAGCTGGGAACTTAGCTTCACAAGACAGAATTCATTCCTTCCCTGATGCAGGGGTAAGTAGATAAATTGCTCCCTTAAGGGCTGATTCTGGGTCTTCAACATAGTGGTCACACCCTCTCTTAGGAAGAGAGGACTCAGTCATAGTGGGACTATGACTTATTGTTCATTAGAGGAATCAGTGGTACTTAAGAAGTTAGATGTAACTACAGGGGAAAAAGGGTAAATTGACCCAACTGTACTTATGAGCGATTTGAAGGAAATCTAAACAGAGATCTTCATGAGCAGCGGAAGTGGATCGTTCCAAATCCTATTCAGAATGAACACAAACAGTTACAGTCTAACCGAAAACATACAGATTATGCATAAACAGAAATTACAGCATGCTACAAGAAAATACAAGAGATAGAGTATTCATACCTTTGAAGAACTATTCTTCAAGTATCCCTCAACTAGTTTTTAATACGTCCAAAGCAGCACACGAACGCAACGAACAAAGCACAGCCTCTACGAATGAATGAGCGTCGAACCCAATCGAGTCTAACTCAATCCACGAACGAATTTAGAACACCACCACAAGTGTTACCTTGGTATTCTCGGTGTTAGAATCTAGAAGTTGTGGGCTCTGTATGATCTTGGATTGAGGAAGATAGAAGGTATGCGATTGTGTAGACGATCGAGTAAGTGGGAGATATGAAGACTGTCTATCATATAGACGATGTATTCAATCGTTTAAAAGATGAAGCCTATCGTATAGACTTTTACTACTCGATCGTGTAGCAAGGATCAAATGAGCAACTATCGTAGAGTCAACTATTAGTTTGATCATGTATGTTGTCAACACTATCACTCGTAAAAATTCTTTTTACTTGATAGCTATTTTCGTGAGAATTTTTCGAATGAATCAACCCTTTAACTTTGGAAAATAATTTTCCTTTTTATCTCACGATTACCATAAAACTTCCAATAACCTCCCACTCAATTCAGTTATTAGAGAAAAGAATTAATTATCATATAATTAATATATTATAAATAAATATGATAACCAACTTATCATATTATATTTATAACCTATAGCTTTAATATTTCATCATATGAAACATATAAACCATAGTTCTTTTTCTATTTTATGGTATTTAATATAAATCACTCCAATTAATGTAACTAATACATCATATCAATTATATCACATATAATTGAATTTCCTCTTGTTAATTTGAACAATTCAAACTAACCCAAAATTTGATTCTCAACTTGTACCCATTGAGCTGCCAAGGAGACCTCATGGACTTGTAGCTTGAAGCTCCAATAGTACATAATAACTGACTAAAATTTTTAGTCACGAGATCCACCATCGGTTAATTGTTGGTCACTCCACTAAAGACCGACAGCTGCTCTCTTCTCACTACAGATATATTTTTGTGTCCATATAACCAATCAACAGTGTGATGACCCTTCACAAATTGCTCGTAAGTATAACTTAGCTAATTTATCATTTTGCCTCTGTAGTTACATCTAACTCCTTAAGTACCACTGATTTCTCTAATAAAAAATAAGTCATAGTCCTACTATGACTGAGTCCTCTCTTCAAAAGAGAGGGTGTGGCCACTATGTTCAAGACCTAGAATCAGCCCTTAAGGGAGAAATTTATCTACTTACCCCTACTTCGGGGAAGAAGTGAATTTCGTCTTATGTAGCTGAGTTTCTATCTCCCCAATCAGACGAATCCCCAAAAAGGTAGGCTTGTTGAGTTGGCAATCTGGCCACTCTCACCCATATTAATCAAAGGACCGCCCTCATAGGTAAGAGTTCCCAACTCACTCGGGATTAAGGTCATGTCACCTATGGTCATTTTAGTGAAATGTAAGTCTTAATTATCAACGACGTTATATAAAGAGATGAATCATCTCGTGGTTCAGTTTTATACAAACTCTTTGTATAGGACACCTCTGCTCGCATGTCTCCACATGAATTGTCAGAATCAGACCATTTGTAGCACTTTACAACACTTGTAAATATCTACAAAGTGGGTCGTATTCGTAATGTCACCAGGATGAGGTATCCCTCATTTATCCTTATACTACAGACCATTTAGGTTATTACTTAAGGCATGATCCACTTGTATGTCTCATATACATACTTACATTATATGAAATAACCACGGATTTTAGGTTATTGGATTTGAGTAAAAGCTTATAAAATAACACTTATTTTATTAATAACAATGTGTATAAAAAGTTTACAAACTACGAGACCACCGAGAGAATTAGGACATCAATCCCAACACGATTTGTGAAGAGTCATCGCACTGTTGATTGGTTATATGGACACATAAATATATCTGTAGTGCGAAAAGTACAGCTATCGGTCTTTAGTGGAGTGTCCGGCAGTTAACGGATGGTGGATATCGTGATTAAAGTATTTAGTCAATTATTCACGTACCGTTGGAGCTTTAAGCTAAAGGTCCATAAGGTCTCCTTGGTAGCTCAATGAATTCATATTGAGAATCAGATTTTGGGTTAGTTTGGAGTGTTCAAATTAACAAAAGGGAATTTGATTATATATGATATAATTAAATTGATTCAATTATATATGATATAGTTGATATGATGTATTTGATACATTATTAGATTGAAGGAATTAATATAAATACGATTTATATTAAATGCCATAAAATAGAAAAAGAACTATAGTTTATATGTTGCATATGATGCAATATTAACACTATAGGTTATAAATATAATATGATAAGTTAGTTATTGTATTTATTTATAATTTATTAATTATATGATAATTAATATTTATTTTTCTTAATAGTCGCCCTTAGTGGGTGGTTATGCATGGTTTTATGATAACTGTGAGATAAAAAGGAAAAATAGTTTTCCAAATCATTCGGACAAATCATCTCACAGAAATCACTATCGGTTTACTAATCAAGTGACTATGCGATAGCACCAAGTATACTAGACGATAGCTTGAGAGACTACACGATCGAGTATCAAATCTATACGATAGGCTTCTTCTTCTACATGATTGTTTGATCGCATTCTTCTTCTACACGATTTTTTGATCGCTACTCGATCGTTTAGTTCCTCCATCTCTCTATCCAAAATCATACAGAGCCCACAACTCTTGGATTTTCACAACAAGAATACCAAGGTAACCTTGTGGTAGTGTCAAGTTCTGTTCGAGGATTGAAGATCTTCCAGTTGATCGTTGCGTTCGTGCTGTTTGGACGTGTTGGTGACTAATCAAGAGAAATACATGAAGAAAGAGTTCTTCAAAGGTATTGTCACTCGATCCTTTGTATTTGATTTAAAAAGCATGATGTAATTCAGTCTTTAATACATAGTCTCTTCTGTATGATTGTAAATGTTTGAGTTCTTTCATAATAGAGTTTGGAACGATCTGTTTCCGCTCAATGGTCTTCTAGATTTAAAGTTTCTTTACATTGTTCGGTCCATAATTTGTTAACATCCTTAACAATTTTGTGTAAGTGTAATCCTTCATTTTAGGTTCTAGAGTCCCATCCTAATGAGCCAACCTTAGGGAAAATCCGATTAGAACAAGTAACTAAAGCAACCCTATCCATTTTTGGAGATCAAATAAAGCGTCATGCAAAACTGCCATCTTTTGAGGGGACACCCACGATACCTTGAGGCGATGCATGAAACATTATGCAACTTAATGAAAGAGACCGAGGGATATGTTGTCACACGTCCTACTCCCACTTATTATAAACACTCTCTCCATTCACCTTGGTATTGACATATCCAAACGCCACCAGTAGGAGGGCACCCATGGTGCCTCGAAGCCGAAAGTAGATCTTACGGTGTGAACTTTTAAGGAGAAACGTGTAGAGGTTAAAGTGAAGTATCATACACCCCATTTTCCTCCCACTGAGTGTTCTACCTAAGGTTCATTAACTTAGAAAATCCGGGTACTGATTTTATCTAAGTGATTGTTTAAGTTGCTCAAAAACAACTTTTGTCTTTGGTGATTAAACAACTTTGATTCAAGTCTTATTAAACTTTGTAACAAACTTTCATCAAATTCACATGCATGTAACAAATCTATCTAATTCACCTTTCCAGGTAGGTTCCCAGGTAGGGGTGCAACTTTTCCATCGACTTAAGTATCCCAGCCTAGCCAGAACTAGCCTTAGACAAAAGGTCCCTTATAGATATATTTATTACATATTTAATATTTTATTAGGAATTAATTTAATCCTACTAAACCGATTTAAAAGATTAAACTTAGATTTCTAATCTCATTAGAAATGTGGTCTTAGGTCTATCTCAATCAAATTTTTAAACACTTTTAAAAAATGATTAAATCCTAAGGTTTGCATTCAACTCTTTGTTATTGATTTTAATTCTAATTTTATTTATTATAACACTTATAAAAAATGAAATAATTAAAACCAATCATCACATGAATGACATGCATAAGTTAAGTATAACAATTATAATTTAACCTAAGGTAATGTCATGTTTCATGCAATGTTCATTCATTACTAATATATAACTTTTATATAACTAAGTAATGAATTATGCTATAGCATACAGTCCATACAATCATTCAACCTTATATTATAACATTTATAATATAAATGGATATGTTATAATGCATGCATACATATACTATAACTCTTATATTATATGATGCATGAGCATGCTTTATGTAATTTAAATCATGCATACTAATATATTATAACACTTATAATATAAAATGATGCATGAAAATAAATGCATAACCTATGGTGGGTTTTATAACTATATGACATACTTTATGGCATGTAAAATAAACATACATCTCATGTATATTTAAACTAAAGTTGATGGACTAGTATAGACAATCTCAAAAATCAAGAATTAGAGGCTAACTTATTATAAAATTGAGTCCACCGATTCAGAACAAGTGAACTGGGTCCTGAACTGCTCACCTCGAACCACTCCACCAAGAACCCTTGTAGCTGATCGTTTAACAAACTCTTGATCTTCGAGCAGTAAAGCGTCGAGTATAGACGATCATTTATATGCGATCGCATAGCTTTTGACTATGTGATGAGCATGAAAATCTATGTGATCGTGTAGTTAGCATGCGTGTGTCAAGTATCGCATACCATGCGATCGTGTAGCTAATGATTATGCGATGAGCATGATAGTCTACACGATCGTTTAGCATGCAAGCTTGCGTTAAGTATCATATATCGCGTGATCATTTACCCATCGAACGCCTATGCGATCATGCAGCCAACGTAATACAATCGTGTAGCAAACTCTACACAATCGCATAGCATTAGCCATGCGATCGTTCAGCAAATGCTACACGTTCGTGTAGTAAACTCTACACGATCAAATAACAAAATCTAAATGATCATTTAGCTCTATCTACACGATGCGACAACCTCCGTTTCTTCTTCTCCATCGAAATACACTGCAATCCTTCTTCTGAAGCCTCCCGAGCGATTCAAAACTTAAATAAATACAAACTCGATTGAAATTTATTGCCCAAATATGCATGGGCCCTTACAAATTAACTTTGTAAATAAACAGAAAGCCAAAAAACAGAGACTTCTATCCCGTAAACATCCATCAACAAACCATCCACGAACATTTATCATATAAACACAATGCAGATACTAAAACCCACCACTACTGTAAATGAATTCAATACAAAATGGAATTCGGAATCAGAACTGCAAGCTGGCTCTAATACCAATTGAAGGAACTCGTATTGAAGGAGATCCTTGAGCGGAAGCAAATCGTCCAAATTCCATAAATTATTGACAACTAAATTTACAGTAAACATACAAGATATGCATTCACAATAAATTATAACATGCTTGAAATAAGAAAAAGATTTAAGATACATTACCTTTGAAGACCTTTTCTCGTGTAATTTCCTCGAGCAGTCACAAGCCTCAAACTGAAACAACAACCTCTTGAAGACCTTCTTCAAGAATTTCTCGAACCAAACACAGACACAGCCACAACGAGTCTTTGGTATTCTCAGAGTGAGAACCCAGAAGTGGTGGGCTCTGACTATTTTGGTTATGAGGGATTGTTTGAGTTTGAAGGAAGAAGAAGATTGAAGCACATAGAACTATTTTGCAAAATCTCAATCGTTTAGCAATTCATAGTGTTCAGACGTAGAGGAAGAAGAGAAACTGTTTTCTTTTATTCCTTTTGCCACAAAATTAAATAACCACCCACTGAGGTAGTTGGAGAGAAAAGATGGAAGTTATTATTCAAAATAATAAAATAATATAAATAAATATGATAACTAACTTATCATATTATATTTATATTAAACTATAAGTTATATCAAATATAACATATAACATATAGTTTTAATATTGTATCATATACAATATAAACTATATTTTCTTTTCTCTATTTTATGACATTTAATATAAATCATATTTATATTAAATTTAACAACTATGAATCACATTCATAGAAAATATATTTGAATCTCATTCAAATATTTATTTCCTCCAATTAAACTATAATGTATCAAATATATTATAACAATTATATCATATATAATTGAATCAATTTAATTATATCATATATAATTAAATCCCGCTTATTAATTTAAACAATTCAAATTAACCCAAAAACTGATTCTCAACTAAATCCTTTTGAGCTACCAAGGGGATATTATGGACCTGTAGCTTGAAAAAAGACGAAAGCTACGGAAAGAAGGACAAGAGGTCGATCCGTCCGGGTTTCTATTCTCTTTCTAGTATGGTTCCTCTATAAGAACACTGAACGCCCCTGCTCGGACAGTAACTGATCAAAAAGCCTCTGCGTCAGATCGTCTTCCTAGCAAAATGACATTCCCTTACTGAACGGAAGGAATGGTTCCCCTACTCGCTTGCTCTTAGATATACGGTTTATGCCGGAAAGGTACAAAGTTGGACAGCTATCTTGAATAAAAGAGGGGAAGCGGTATTGATTGGATTGACGAATTAAGGACGTCAGTCATGCTATCCAACAGTACGTGAATAATTAATTAAACTCTTTAATTACATTATCCACTATCCATTAACTGTCGAACACTTCACTAAAGACCGACAGTTGTACTCTTTGCGCTTCAAATATATTTATGTATCCATTGGATATAACCAATTAACAGTACGGTGACCCTTCACAAATTGCTCGTAATTATAGTTGGGCTAAATTACTGTTTTGCCCTTGTAGTTACATCTAACTCTTTAAGTACCACTGATCCTTCTAATGAACATTACATCATAGTCCAACTATGACTAAACCTCTCTCGGGCCAAGAGAGGGTGTGGTGCCACATTGTTCAAGACCTGGAATCAATCCTTGAGAGAGCAATTTATCTACTTACCTCTACTTTAGGGAATGAGTGAATTTCATCTTGTGTAATTGTATTCCCAGCTACCCAATCAGACAAATCCCTAAAATGGTAGGCTTGTTGAGGCGATCTGGCCACTCTCACCCATACAAATCAAAGGACCACCCTCATAGACAGAAGTTCACAACTCACTTAGGATTAAGGTCATGTTACCTATGGTCATCCTGGTGAAATGAAAGTCTCTATTATGAACGGTATTATATAATGAGACTAAACATTTCGTGGTCCGGTCTTATACAAACTCTTTTGTATAGAATATCTCCACTCGCATGTCTAATACATGAATGATTAAGATCAGATCATTTATAGCATTTTACAACAATTGTAACACCTACAAAGTAGGTCATACTCATAGTGTCACAAGGATAAGTTACCTAGCATTATTCATATACTACAGACCATTTAGGTTATCACTTAAATATGATCCACCTGTATATTTCCACATACATGTTTAAGTTACAACGATAACCTTAGATGTTAGTTTATTGGTTTGTGGTTAATGCAACTAAAATATCACATATTTTATAGACAAAGTGAATAAACTATCATATATTTTATTAATCACATAAGAGTTTGTTCATACAATGTTTACAAACTATAGGACCCTACGAGATTTAGGGCATCAACCCCAATAGTAACAACTAAGTACCATCATACCTTAGGTACTACTGCCCAGATACCTTCACAATATCCTTCAATATCAGGTTAAAATCATCATAAAATTCATACTTTGAACTAAACATGATTTGGGTGCTTAAACAACATAAATCATATGTTTAAACATCTTTACTAGTAAGTATAAAACTTCCAACACATGCTTCTTGAAAATTAAGTATGGAAATACTTAAACCATGCTTTCATAAACTTCTTTAAACTAGCATGTGTTAATAGGCTTCATGAAATCTAGTTTGCTTGGAAATTATTTAACATTCTTTACACATAAACAAGCATGAGTCTAAACATTTAAGTAAAGCACGTGTTATTAAAACATTGGAAAGACATATAGTTTTGTCACTCACAACCTTGGGCATTCCTCATAGGGTTGATAAGTATTTCCTATTGGCGTTAACCCTGTGGAAATTATAATCATGTTTCGCCATTGCCTTTATTCCTTATTTGAGAATAACTCACCTAAATAAGCTTAACATTTAACTTATAGCATCCTTTTAAAGCTCAACGCATACCTTTTTATGCGTTCAACACTTAGAATTTTCTTGAGTTAAGTTTTTAAGTTATGTGGCCACAAGACCATCCATGCGCCCATCGCATGCCTCATGCGCTTGTCCAGCTGCATGCCAACACACCTCCAGTGCAACCACACGCAATGCCTCACACGTCTACTCGCACAACCCCGCTCGCGTTGCCACATAGCCTATCACCCATACAGCACCCTCTTGCGCTCACGGCTTCAGCATGCGTCGCACAGTCCAACGCATCTCAATGCATCCTTGCACCCAACCCAGTGCATCTCTTGCACACAACTTAGCTCTCCGCACGCACATTCACCTGCCTCACCGTCTGGCCTTCCAAGCTGTTTGTTTGCTCAACCTAAGCAGCTGCCTGCTTATTCAAACCAAAATTTCAGAATCACCTTTGAGCCCGAATAACTTATTTTTCAATCCTTTTCTTGGAAAATTTTCTTCGACAAACTTGTTTAAAAACATCTTTTGCTTACCTTAAAATTTGAGCTCTAAATTCCTCTGGGTTTGGTTGGAATCCTTCAATCTTTTCCATTGCCCCGGATTCATCAGAGAGTTTGACCTTCTAGAGATTTTCTTCAGATTCCAACTTGAATTCATATGAGATTCCGTCTGACATCCCTTGTGCTTCAACTACACTAAACACGCATTCGAATGACTCTAGAATCACCTCAATAGCACGATTATATTGCTCAAACCGAGTTCCTAAACGGAGGCCTACTTTTTTTACTAAACAATGCATGCCTCTTTTAAATCTTAGACTGCCAACTCCATCACTAAGTGGGATTAGTTTCCTTAATCTCGATAGCTGGCCCACTAGAGTGGGTGACTAAACTGTAGTCATTGTTTATCCAACGCAAGACTCACTATCAACTTACCATCGCATGGCACATCCATCGCACATCCCCTTAGCCAACGCATAGCCTCAAGATATCTTGCCCATCGCTTGGTCAAGTGTCATCGCCTGACTTCCTTGCTTGTGGCCTTTGTCCAAATATAGCGTAGACACATCTATGCGTCTAAGGCTATCGGCCAACGCATCGCAACTCTTTAGCGCTCAACCACCAGTCAGCGCATACCTTGGTGTCCTTTGCGTGCATCACCTAGGCTGATATTCATCGCTTGGCTCAGCCTGCCCATGCAACACGTCCGGCCACTGCATGCTGCCTCACCTTACCAACACATTGCCAATGCGCGCAATGCCTATGGCCAACACTTAGTCGTTTCTTCCTTGTATTGCGCCCAACAAGCACCCAATTAACCTCATTGGGACATAGCTTGATTAGCACATTGCCCATGCTTCAACACATGGCTTCACTCTCAGTCACACTTAGCCTCATGGCCAATGCCTTTCATGTGCCTAAATAACCTCATGAGCATGACTACCGTACATTAGGCCACATCCTTTAACGCATAGGCTATCAACGCATGGCACTTTCAGCCTCCACACTTAGCCAAACATCCTCACCTAATGTCTCCATGCCAAAGCTACCTGAGAGCTTTGTTTCTCCTTACTTAGAACTCTTCCTTCTTCTTTATCATCCTCAGCTTTTCTCTACAACATTACATTAACTTATACTTAAATTTAATTAACATACTAATTATCATACTTAAGAAGAAAAATAGAGTTCGGAGTTTACAGTCGAGAACTTTATATCAAAATTCCTAAAACTACTCACATCAAAATGTGATAGATAAATACACATAAAAGTTTGAGATGAATATATAATTTAAAATATATTCAATATCATGGTTAATGTTTGTTTGAAAATAGACGAGAGATTTCTATTAAATAATAAATAAATAAAAAAAAACAAAACAAAACAAAATAGAGATATAATTTTAATAGTCACTTTATACTAACAAATTACTAATCTACCTAATTCCAAATCATAATTCAAATTAAAAGTAACTCTAATTCAATTAACGTAATCTAATTGAAATAGGATAATTCTAACTATATCTAATTCAAACCAACAAACAATATGGTACCTTAGGCACAATAAAAACTTGAATTTGGGTAGTGTAAAATGAATGTTAAAAAGGAGGGAAAGTGGGAGGAACATGGGAGGAGGTCAAGTACATAGCTACATTATTAAATATTATATGATAAGATTAATGTTGCTAGGGTTTTGAAAATTTCGATTAGATTGAATGATAAGATTACGTCATGTATAGCAGTGCATGGGACGACATGTGTTTTAGTGTCGTTTTGTAATTGGATGCGTGAGTTGAGATGTCGGCCACCTTTGGTTTTCGCGTTTTGTTTGGTGCGATTGATTTAGGGTTTTTCACAATTTGGACCATGTGTGCAATATAATGCGTCTCGCATGATACATTTTTACATAATTGTTTCATGTTATTAATATTATCCCTAATTGCAATTTTTTTCGTTCCAAGTAATCTCTACTTAAAAACTAGGATAAATGACATGTACTCTCATTTTGTTCGATATTCCATCTCGTAATTGTTGTACAAAAAATACCTAACTACTCCTAGACTTTTTACTTAATGAGTATGCTATGTAAATTAGATCATGATTTGGTTCATGTTACATATTACATAGTCATCACTATTTCTATTATCTTTGCTTCATAGATGAATTACATGAAGTTAAGTATGTGTATTGACATAAAATACATAGGTTGATTAAGATTGGATTTTGGAGTTGATAGATATTAGAAGCAGTTGCAAACATAGCAACCAAGTCTATAATATTCATAGATATAGTACAATGCAAAAGAATTTGTAAATATAGTAAAATTTTAATTTTGTTTTCAAATTTATCAGAGATAAACCATATAGCTAGTAGGAGTCTATAAGTGATAAACCATATCATTGGTAGGAGTCTATCATTGATAGATTTTGTTATATATGCAATTATTTAAAAATGTTATTATTATACACTTAATTATTATCCCTAAAGGTGCTATCCAATACAATTACCCTAGATATTAGGTAGATCAGTTAGTATCAAATTTAAACATAATGTTGCTGAAAGAAAGTTAAGTTTTTAATTACAATGCCTCAAGAAAATGTGTCATGGTAGAAACAATTAACAAGCAAAAAAAAAAACAAATAGAAAAATCAATGCAAATTTATGTAGGTTAACTGACGATGTATTAACTATTTCTACAGATAGAAAGAAAAACTGATTTATTATTTAGGGGAGCAATATAGTATAATTTATATATACATATATGCAAGACCTTCCAACAAAAGGGAAAAATGAGCTAACTAAAGATTAAGGTTGAATAGACAAAGTCCAAAATGGATACTTTTCAAACTAGAATTAAACATATAAAAGTTTAGATGGCAAATCAAACTTACACTCTATTTTGTGTTTTGACTAAGAATCAAAGCTAAAAACATTACAAAAGTTGATGATTTAGTTAATTGTAATGATTATTCTTTTAGCATATGGAAAATTGAATCAGAAAAAAGAAAAGCTAAAATGAAATGAATAAGGTTGATTATTAACCTAATTTTGTTTGAGAACTAAGTTTGTACATACATGACTTTATTTTTTCTTACAATGGTAGTTATAATTGATCTTTTGTCACTTCACTTTCGTAATAGTCACCCCCACTCAAAGGATGTTACTATATATAGTGAATACTTTATGGAACTTGAAAATGAAGCAATAATATTATTGTAAGACGTTTGAAATAATTGCACGAAATTAGGTCACTTCAAGAAAGAAAGAAAGAAAGGAATTGTAGTAGCCATGGGCAAAATTAGAGGAGGAAGGGAGACAAGGAAGCAATGTCATGATGGTGTCAAATCCATCATTCCATTCACACATTGATTAGAATAATTTGTGCAGTGAGGACTCAAATTATTTGAGTGGGCTGCCTTGCTCTGGCCCATTACCACTAATACGAGGGTAACAAAAATTAATCACTCAACCAACTCCATCTACTATTTTCGTTCGCTATTTTTATGTAAACTTTCGTACATACATTTTAATAAATTATTGCTTTTTATTCGAAATTTTATTGAAATAATCAATCAAACCGAGTGAAATTGATATATACCTTCAAATTTGGATAAACAAGGTAGGTTTTGTTTAGTAACTATTTCGTTTTTTTGTTAAGAAAGTGTGTTTGTTGTCTCATAGTTTATTTAGATGGTTTTAATATTTTCTATATAAATATTTGAATTTTTAATCTTTTTTTTTTAGTTTTTAAAATTTAGCTTTGATGTTGATAACTCTTTTAAAATCTAGACAACAAAACATGTAAATCAATCAATGGAAGTAATGTTGATAGACTCAATTTCATAAATTAAAAATTAGAAATCAAATAGTTACCAAACGAGACTATATTATTTGAAGTTCCTAGTATTATCTTATGTTGGATTAAGATGGACAATGAATTTTTTTATTATTACTTTTACTTTTAATATTTTAATTAATATGGCATAGATATGCTTGTTATTTTAGAAAAAAAAAAAAAAAAAAAATCTTCAATTATTATCTAAAAGAAAAGGGGAAAAAAAGCATACAATTTTAATCTACAAAATAGAAATAAGCCCAATTTTAATTTGTAAGCAAAAATGCTCTGTTCAAAATAAAAGTTGAAATAAAATTAAGAAATATGATAGTTACAGATATAACAATCAGACTTAAAGTATTAGTAAATATAGCACAATATAAAAGAATTTGCAGATATAGCAAAATTTAGATCCAACTCTCAAAGTCTATATTATCAATGATAAATTATATTGCTAATAGGGGTTTATCATCGATCAAATCTATCAAGACTATCATTGAAGATTTTGCTATATTTGTAATTTTTTTAAAATATTGCTATACATTTAATTATTAGTTCTAAAAATGCTATTCATTGCAATTATTCTGAATGGAAAAAAAGACCCAATTGGGTCTAAAATTGAAAATCAAACTAACATGGAACTAAACCTATCAAAAACCGAATTAATGATTTTGTCCTTTAATGGACATTGACTTGATTTGATAAAATCGATCGGTTTGATTTAGTTCTAAGTTAGTAAAAAAAAAAAAAATATGAATGGATGGATGGAATGAGAGATTGTGATCAAATTCATAGAGCTGGATTTGTGTGTTTCAAATGCTTTCCAATGGTACGATCTTATATTATTCGGACATTTAAAGTACATCCAAATAGGTCCCCTCTTCTTTCTTTCGCCACTTTCAACTATTACCATTTATATATATCACTTATTTTCCAACCCTTGTCACTTCATATGACATCTCACTTTGTCTCCAAGGTTACCATCCACTTCCATTTAATAATACAATTGTAAGAATAATTTAAAGACTTGTTTCGAACGGAACAAAGTTATTTGTTTGATTCATTTTAGGTTTCACAACTAAACAACTCTCTAGATTAAATAACTTCATACTTGTCCTGAATGCCATCTAACAATTTTAAATTTGGTTAGTTTTAAAGAGCGATTTTGGTCAAATTACAAAAAAAATACCCTTTTTGTTTGTTTCATATTATTCTTCTAAAAGTTAAAGTATTATCATTAATCTATCATAAATGTTTCAGAACGTCCTACATCTAGAATAGAAATTTATTAGAATTTTGATGAAAATAGAGATATCTAGAATGAGACGTGATCCTAACGGTGTTTGGGTATTAATTTCATTTCAAATCATAGGACAAAATTTGGAGTACTTCTTGCGATGGTAAGGTGTTGCAAAATGCAAGCAATGATTTTGCAACAAATTATGTGAAGATATACAATATTTTGGTACCAAAGATTTCTCTGCCTGTTTTTACATAGGACAATCCAACCAAGTCATGCGGTGGATACATTAATTTCTTTTGCTAGCCTTCCCTTTTACGAACCATGATATGACTTGTGGGGGACACCCCACCCCTCACTTTCATCTCTTTTTTTATTCTTAAAATTACTCATCCGTCACGAGAAAATTGTTTAACATGATCGTCGTTATAATGTAGCTGTCAATTGTTTTATAATATTGGAAAGTATGATGGAGAAAATTGAACAATTTTTTGTTCATTTGTCAAATGAGTGTGATCGTCACATTCAATAATTTTATTTGAACAAACAAGCCAACTACGAATCATGAAACAACATCTTTAGATCAAAGTAAAACAAACTATACAGGGTAAGGAGCAAGCCAACTACCAATGCCTTTCTCGCAAGGGAATGCGCCAAGAAATTGTGACTTCGCCTCACATGGAAAAATTAAGAGACATCACCTAACTCAATGCGAGTGATTTGACCTTCTTGATACAAAAAGAAATCTTACTCTTTTCTATTCTATTAGTATTAGATTAGTATTAGTTAGTGATCTCGGCTCAGTGAGTCCTTTCTTCCGTGATTAACTGTTGGCACCAGTCCTCCATTTGATATCCCATTGAAAAGATGAACCACCTCCAGACTGTAAGACTTAACTCAAATATTACGCACATTAGTGGATCAAAGGTTGATCAGATCTTCACGTATAATCATAATTTTAAGAACCTTGATCTCAAAGTATCTAAGGATGAGACTTAAATGTAGTCAAACGAATATAGTCCAGATGATCTCCGAGCACCCAACCAACACTGCCAAATGAGCTAGTAATTCCTTATACTACTTTTTTTAATCGTTAATAACATATGTTCTCATATTGATCAATTTAACTTGACGATGTATCTAATAAGAGGAATCATTATACTCTTTAAATTGATTTTAAAGATTACTTTGCATTGTACCATTATGAAATAGAGAAAAAGAACAACAAAAAAAATTTATTTTGGCCCATTTAGTAATGATTTCATTTTTTTTTTTCAAAAATTAAACTATTTCCTCACATGGTTGGTATATTTCTTAAGCGCAAAAGTTGAATTCTTAGCAAAATTCAAAAAAAAAAAACTAATTTTTAAAATATACTTAGTTTAGTTTCCAAATTTTAGCTTTGATTTTTAAAAATATAATTAAAAAGTAGATAAAAAAGCAAAAAATTCAGAGATGAAGGGATGTTTGTAGGTATAATTTTAAAAAATTAAAAATCAAAAATCAAATGATTACAAAATAAGACCTTTATTTTACCATAAATTGAGTTTCAATTAGGAATGATTAAAAGTAATAGTTTTCAAATTTTGACTTGGTTTTTCAAAACATCAATAATAAAAAGTTGAAAAGTTGAAATGATGTTTATATATAATTAATTTAAAAAAAAAAAAAAACAAAACAAAACACAATGTCTTTTTATTATTATAATTTGACTATGAATTCAAATATATTATCTATAGAAAAGGATTAAAAAAAAAAAAAAAAAAAAAAAAAAAAAAAGCATGGTTATTTAAAAAAAAAAATGAGAAAACAAGAAAAATTTTTAAAAAGTAAAAACCATAAACTAAAATAGTCATCAATCAAATAAATCCGAAAATAATGATTATCAAAGGGAGACATATGGTTAATCTTTAATTAAACAACATTGTAATTCAATATATTTCAACCTAGAATCTTTTTAAAAGAGACAATTATGCCTTTAACCATTAAAAAGATGAGTTATAATACTTAATGTTAGAAAGAAAGAGGACAGAAGAAAAGATTGCATATGATCCCTTTGAGGGAAAAAAAAATGGGACTATTTAATTTTAATTTAATTGTGTAAAGGTTGATATACCCCTAAGTTGGCCACAAATAAAATTGTTTTGTATATGTTTAAGGTCAATCTTATATTGCAAGGGCTGTCCCATTGGTCAGTTTCAACTTCATATCATTTCTTTCATTCTTTTCCTTTAATTTGTGACAAATATTACTGTTATTTCCTTTTCTTTTTCCTTCTTTTTCAGAATAATTTTGTACATTTTTTTTTTCTGTTCTTTTTAGAGATTATTTTAAATATTCTAGGGCATTTTTTGAGTTGTATTCCAGTACATGTTTTGATTCCAAATAATTGATGTAGTCGAAACAAATCAAATCAAACTGAAAGGATTCTGTTTGATATAGTTTTCTCTTTTTCATGGTTTAGTTTAGTTTTTTTTTTTTTTTTAATTAAAAAAAACTTTAAACTTTCTTATTTGTTTAAAAAGTTGGTCATATTCTTTTAAAAGTTGCATATTATCTTTAATCTTTCATAAAATATTATCTTTAATCTTTCATAAATGTTTCGAAATTATTTAGAATGTTTTGGACGAAAATTGAGACTTGAAACAAATGGTGTGGTGGTGATTTGGAATGAAAATTAAGATTCAAATGTTGTCACATGATTCTAGGTAACCTCATATTTGTCTGAAATCCTGATTTTCATCGAATTAAATTTTTATCAAATTTTTATTCCATGGTTAGTTTTAAAATATTTATGATTTATGAAATGTTAAAGGTGTTGAGAATCCCACATTGGAAAAACCAAGGGGACTCATTGCCAATTGGTTTTGAGATGGAGTCCTATACTCTCTAACATGGTATCAGAGCCCATAAAGCCCAAACAGGTGATGTAAGAAATTGTGATCCGATCAAGATTGGTGAACCCAAAAAGAGGCACCATCTTGAGGGAGCATGTTGAGAATCTCACATTGGAAAAACTAAGGGGACTCACACTCTTTATAGCCCCATACTATTTAACAAAAGGTAATATGTTAGGTGCAAACAAAGTTTTATTTTGATTAAGAAAATGAGAAATTTAAGATGTATAATTGAGAACAATTATCTCCATATGAGGCCATTTAGTGGTTAAATAACAAAGTTATGAGTATGAAAGATTATATATATATATATATATATATATATATATGAAAAATACTTAAGTGCAACTAGGTTGTACCCATCTATTATAGACTGTTACATCCAATAAAAAATTATCATATGGTAATTTTTTATTTTTAAAAAAAATAATTAAAAATAAATTTTTTGTATGTAGAGAAAGGGTGAATATGGAGATTAGATGCAGCCGGTTGCTCTATATATATATGGATGGTAACATAGATTTAAGATCGAGCAATGTTGCACAGGAATGTATGAAAAAGTTTAGGTAGGAAAAGTATTAGTAGGTTAAAAAGGACATATTTGTCACATCCATTTGTTTAAGAAAAATGAAACCATGGGTATGGTATGAAACCCTACTTTCTGACACAAACTTGTTTATGCAAGCTTTGTTCATATGGGAGGGTCTACCATGCATGTCGATCCCTTTTTAAAAAAAGAGAAAAAAAAAATGTGGATGCATATTCATGTGCTTAAGTTTTTATTATTATTGTTGTTGTTATTATTAAACTATAGTGTTTATGTACAACTATATGTGATAGAGAATTCGAACCTCTAATCTCTTAGTTGATAGATCATACTTTATGTTAGTTGAGTTATATCCATATTAGCTTAAACTATATATAGTGTTTTGTTGGCAATATTAAATCATCAATCAACTCAAAAACATAAGTAGATAGATTATGATAAATTTAATTACATCAATAATTTGACACTCTCCGTTATTTGTGGACTTAAAAATTTGTAACAGGTACAACGAGTGGGAATTGATATAAATTTTGGGAGAAGATGATATTATAGGAGTTCAAATTATCTTATGCTTTGATACTATATTAAAATTATTTATAAGAAATACACCATTTCTTTTAGGATATAGATAAATGAAAGAGAGACGACGATCTTGGATAACCAAAGATCAAAATCCCTCTATCAAGAGCTTTAATTTGCTAGTAAAACTATAAGAATCATAGGAATATTTACATATGATTTGATATAGAAAATGCAATATGCCTAACTTGTAGTTGTGGATTTGTATATGTTTCTATGAAGCCTTGTTGAGACACATAAAACGCTCATAAACCAAAAACAAGTTTCTCCACTTTGTAATTATTGGTTAAACAAAAATCATAGGTTTAGTTCATAAATTTTTAAGTTGTTCTAATTAAAGTCTTGTTCCAAAGTTTTAAAAGTTGTATCTATTATTATAGCCCTTGAGTTTGAAAAAGTCTTCATTAGTCCAAAACTTTCAATTTGTATCAAAGAAATTCTTTAAGTTTCAGTTTTGTGTCCTATTAACATATTCTACATTTTCTTTTATTATACACTAATAAAAAAAAACAGATTTTATCAGACCAAAAAAAAGTCAAATTTATGTTTAATGGTTTCATTAATTTTTTTTTAAAAAAATAAGTTGAATATGTTAATAAAGATTTATTAAACATAAAATTGAAAATGGGAGAACTTATGAGACATTTTACATTTTAGAGACCAATTAAATTCAAAGTTGAAAGTTGAGGTCTCATTTAATAATCATTTAATTTTTAGGTTTTGAAAATTAAGCTTATAAATATTGTATCCCGCCTATGATTTCTTTGTCCCATAATTTAAAATCAAGCAAAACTTTGAAATCTAAAAATAAAAATTAAAAAAAAAAAAAAAAAAAAAAAAAAAAAGGTAGTTTTTATTTATAAAATTTTGTCAAGAATTCAAATGTTTGATAAGGAAAAGATGAAAACCATAGTAAAATTGTAAGAAAATAAGCATGATTTTCAAATACTAAAGGGTTATCAAACAGGGTCTTATCTATTTATTAAACACCTTTTAAAATGAAAATACACATGAGATACAAACCTAAAAGTTTAAAAACTAAACGGATAATTTAACCAATTTTCTTAATATTTTTTGGTTATTTCAAAAAAGAAAAAAAAAAGGTGTTACATAACATTATGAAATACATTTTTTAAAAAATTGGGTAATCACAATTGATAGGACTTTTAGGACAAATAATTATGTGTATAGGAAAATTTTTAAAGGATTATAAATATAGCAAAAAAATTGAAAAGAAATATAGCAAAATCTATCTATGATAGACTCCATCGAGATAGACTCTTATTAGTGATAAACTCCTATTAACGATATAGTCTATCACTAAATATCCTAAAAACTAGTTTTAAATTTTATTATATTTATAAATTCTTTTGCATTATGTTATATCTACTAATATTTTAGACCTTTTACTATATTTGCAATTGTCCCTAAAAAATATGTGAAAGAGAGAGGAAAAGAAAGAAGAAAAACATTAGTAAACAATCCCATATATTGGCCTTCTACTTGCTCAAAATCTTGCAAGATGCTCTTGGGCTTCTTATTTAAGCCCATTTGCTTTCCTAAGAATTGGGAAAACAAACTCCTCCCTCAAACATGGATAAGGTTTTGGAAGTCAAAACTTACCATCCTTTTCTTTCTAGGCACATGTTCCAACATCCTAGTTTCTATTTATTGCTAATTATTTGGTGTGATCGTGATAATATAACGGTAAAGAAAACATCTTGAATTCACATCCAATGATTATTCAAGAATATCTCGATTTTTTAATCCACATTCACCAATTTATTATGAGACAGCCACATTGGAATGATCTCATTAAATAATTTATCCTATTCATATGCCTTTTAACTATGTATGGAATAAAGTGCCTCTTGAAAAGGTATCTCAAACTTTTATTTCATGGTAACAACTAACCACCTTGCTCCACTAGAATCAGTTCATCTTAAGAAA
The DNA here is from genome assembly GCF_009727055.1 of Benincasa hispida. NCBI lineage: Eukaryota > Viridiplantae > Streptophyta > Magnoliopsida > Cucurbitales > Cucurbitaceae > Benincasa > Benincasa hispida. The sequence continues at coordinate 21,419,568 of NC_052357.1, read as the reverse complement.
CTCAAAATTTGCTTCATTGAGTTTTTGTGCAGCAGAAGTCAAAGTGGCATTACTCTTGCAGAAAGCAAACCTGATATATCTATTTTGATAGCTACAATCTTCCTCGATGCGCTTCTCTCTCGATGAATTCGTTTGAAAAAATCCACATCCTGGCACCGCCACCACTCCGGCTCGTTTTATCAGTTCCTCAACACAATCAACCTGCAAGTAATCAATCAAAAAACGAAGTCATTTCACTTAAATACAATGGCCAACCATACTTTATTTTCAGCAGATTTAGTTGCGATATGTACATCAGTAAGTGTGCAACTTTTGGGGAGTTCTGCAAATAAAAAAAACGAGCCTTGAGGTTCAAACTGAACTTGAAATCCGATATTGGCAAGCAACTTAAGGATAAAGTCTCTTTTTGATTCGTAGTCCTGCACGTCAAACAACATACTCCATGAATGAAACATAGAAAACAGAAGATGGTTTTTGAGATTTCAGTTCAATTGAATTGAGGTTTTAGTTATCAATTGCACAAAATAAAAGGAAAGTTCTTGGCTATGAAAATTATAACCTACTTGTCTTAGTGACTCGAAATATTCCGGAGGACTTCGCAATGCAATCAAGGCAGCTTCCTGAAAAGGGGCAGGAGCAGAGTCTGTAATTCTAACATGAATGTTTCTCATTGCAGAGGCAATAAAAGCAGGAGCAATTGCCCAACCAATCCTCCAACCTAAGTAATAGGAAACAACACAATGAAACGACAAACACGCGTTAGTTTAATGATAACTGGTCACATATTGTGCAAAAAAAAGTTTTCTGGTTCTCATGTTGACATGAAAACTAATAAATTCATTAAAAGCACAGATTTAAGTACGGATCTGATCTAGATGTAACCTGTAACAGAAAACGTTTTAGACAGGGAAGATGTGATGATTGTCCTCCCACACATTCCCGGAACTGAGGCAAGAGATACATGTTTTGCATCACCAAATGTTATATACTCGTAAACCTGTTGAGCGTCGTATTGGAAAAGAAAAGTGTATCAAGATGAGCAAGGGAAGTCTCCGACACAATTAGATATGGTAGTCAATGAACGTGAACAAGTCATAAAAGACAAGGTTGTCATACTTCATCTGTTATGGCTAGGCAATCATTGGCACAGCAAGCTCTCGCAATTGTATCAAGTTCAACTTTGGAGAAAACTTTTCCGGTTGGATTGTGCGGGCTTCATAAACAACGAATGCAAATTGTTAAACATCATATTAGATAATTCACCAAAAGTTCAGCAAGAAAAGACCAACCACTCCATTCATTTTTCATTTAATACAAACAGAAGTTTCTTGCTTAGTATCTTATTGTTGTTGAAGATTGTCATGATCGTCCATTCATCATTTATCTTATACAAGAAAAAGAAAAGATATCCTAAATAAAACCGTGCATTTTGACACAGGAACTTCACAAAAAAAATATTCTTCCGTGTTGAACTGAGTAACATCCTTTCAAAGAAAGAATCATAATTTTCTGTTCAGTTATGATTATGAAGAATGAGAATATATTTTACGATCAACATGATTATCTAGTCAAGAATATGAAATTCTTACCTGTTCAATACTATAGCTTTTGTTCTATCCGTAAAGGACTTCAAAAGTTTATTTGGGTCAAGAGTCCACTTAGGTGGGTCAAGTGCTACATATACCTGTTCATTTTGAATTCAAAATCAGGTGGGAAATCAGTTTGAGAAATCAGAGGAATCAATTTATGACATTTGTTAATGAGAAACAAGTTAGCTTACTGGAATTCCCCCAGCAATGGATAAAACACTTGCATATGTGTCGAACGATGGATCAAAAATTATAACTTCATCACCAGGGTTTATCACTATCAAATCAGAAGATATTAAGATGATAAAACAAATTATACGAACATATAGAACAGAAAAACAACCCATGTAGGCCTCGTTTGGTAACCATTTTGTTTTTGTTTTTAAAAATTAAGTCTATGGATACTACTTCCACCTCCAAATTTCTTCCTTTATTATCTACTTTTCACCAATGATTTAAAAAACCAAACCAAATTTTGAGAACTAAAAACAGTAGCTTTCAAAAAGTTGTTCTTGTTTTTTAAATTTGGCTAAGAATTCAACCATTGTAATTAAGAAAGATGCAAATCATGGTACGGAGTGTAGATGATATAGGCTTAATTTTCAAAAACAAAATGAACCAAACGGGGCTTTAATGTTTCAAAGCAATGGAAAGAATCAATGGGATAAGAACACGAAGACATGTACCAGAAAATACAGCAGCAGCAAATGCCTCAGTTTGACCACAACAAATAGCAATATCAGTAAGAGGGTTAACATCTAAGCCATGAGTTTTCTTTACTATCTTCGCCAGTTCGTCACATATCCCCTGCACGTGCCTTGTCTTTCAACACTACGTTTAGTACATTTAAGAAGTCAAATTGTATTAACATACTGTTTTTTTTTCTTTTCATAAAGAATGAAAATTTCATCCAGAAATAATGAAAGAATAGAAAGACATCCATAAAAACAAGTCCACAATAAAGAGGTCCCACAGAAGGACTCCAGTCAAGTACAGTAAGACCTAACGTTTAGTTACAAAAAGATTTAGTCATTGATACCTAGAGAGAAACGTAGAACCTAGAGATAAACAAAATACCAGGACCCCTCTTCCTACCTCGAAAGGTTCTATTGTTCTTTCCTCTCAAACACCCCAAAAGATTGCATAAACCCCCAGCTTGCCAAAGAAACATCCATTTATCTCAAAAGGGAGCGTTGAAAGAGGAACTCCTCGATGTAGAATTGCATCAAAGAACAGGTTCACTCTTTTGTAATCAACATGCATAATCTACTTAATGCACGGCAGGGGATGCCAGGAAAATCAACACCAAAGGAATCCCCAATCTGGAAATGCATCAATTGATATTAATTTTGTTAGAAACCTGAATGTAGTCTATTTAGACATTTGGAATAAAGAAACTAAATGGCTAGCCTGTTTAGATTGGCTTTCTAAATGCTTAAATATCTATTTCTAAGTGGAAAAGAAAATGTATTTAAGCCTTTAGTAAGTCAATTCAAACAACCCCAAGTCCTATTTGGATGTGCTTTTTACAAAACTGAAAGAACTTTTGCAGGAAGATATTTGGGAGTAATGTAAAAGCATTTTTGAAAATAGTCAAAAGCACTTGATGGATTCTTTTCCAATGAAAGCATTTTAGTTTAAAATACTGATTTTAAAATAACTTGCAAGCACACCTAACATAATAAAGAAGATTAGGTCCAAACTCATAGTCACAATCACCAAGCATTTCCAAGATGATTTAAGACAGACGGCAAATATTGAAATTAGAAATTCGACTAACAGCATCAAGGCCATCAGTGACCAAAGAATCCAAAAGAAAATGAAACGTTAAGGCAAGATATGAAGAAGTAAAGAGTAGAAGAATGAACCTGTACTGGTTGAAATCGGAGTTAATGGCGGAAACGGCGGCGTTTTTTAGGGTGAGAGGCGCGGGAAAATCTGGAAATCCTTCGGCAAGGTTGATGGCGTCGCATTGCTGAGCAAGAAGAGAGAGTTGTTGAATTGGTGAAGGGACGAATCTCTTAGCTACAGAGGATAGTTTCTTCTCTTCCTCCATGCCCAATCCTCTGCAAAATATCATTCATTAACGGATGAATTTTAACGCTTAAATTATTAACCCAATTTTTAATTTCTTCTATTTTCTCGACATAAAGAGTAAATGGGGACCAATCAAAGACGATAATTTTCACTCAATTTTCATAAGCATATAGTCTCGTTGGTAGATAACAAATTAATGTTGATACTCGATATTATACATGAAGCTATTGAACTAAAAATAATAATAAAAAAAAATAACCGAACATAATTATATTAATATATGAGTATAGATCTATAGTTCGAATCTTCCTATCTAATTGTACTAAAAAAAGAATTTAACTTAAAAGTTGAAACGATACAATATACTTTTACAACAAAGAAAATGTCACAAGATATAAAATTGAATCCTAATCTTTGACCTAATTGTACAATGTTTTGTTAAAATTTCTTAAGTGAAAAATTTAAGTTCATGAAATATTTTGTTAATACTAAAATTTAGGCACGAAATTGTTGCTTCCATTAAAATTTAAGTATCTAGAGTGTTTTTTTTAATTAATAAAAAAACTAATTGTCGATAAGAGCATGATATGTTAAGGAATTACTTATTCTAGAAAATTCAAAGAACTAAAAGAAAAAAGAAAATTGTTAGGTGCAAACCTCCACTTAATTATTTGCGATGTATTGTTCTAATATTAGGTTTAAATACAAGTTTATTCACTAAATTTTCGTGTTAGTGACTACTAGATATCTAAATTTTAAAAAATATCCAAGAAGTCCCTAAACTTTTAATATTATATCTAATAAGTCCTTAAACTTTAAATTTTACATTTAATAGATTATTGACCTTTTAACATTAAAGTTCATCAATCTATTGGGCAAAATATTAAAATTTAATTTCATGCCTAAACCATCCATCAACTTTAAAAGAATATTGAATATGATAGGAATCTGTTAGACATATAATTAAAATTATGCGGATTTATACAATAATTTTAAAATTTAAAATCTTTCAGTTACTAAATTGAAAATTGAAAGACTTCTTAGATACTTTTAAAAGTTCAAGGACTTATTAGACAAGAAAATGAAAATCTATGGACTAAAACAGTATTTTCACGTCATATTAATCAAAAGAGTTAATTAAATGCATTATAATGTTTTCTTATTTCAATAATGTGAGAATAAATATTCTAACATTTAAAGTCTTGTATGATAAATATTTCGCCTTTGAATTTTGTAAAATAAGCTTATAAAAACTACAAGTATTATTCGATTTGTTATCCACTTTTAATAGATGATTCCAAATTCAAATCAAGTTTAAGAATACAAATGTTTCCACAAGAAAAATAAGACCATTGTAAAGTAACTGTGAGAAAACGAATTAATTTAAAAAAAAAATCAATAACTATATTTATCAATCAAATTAACATGAATATAACTTAATTGATATAAAATATAAACTATCAACCAATACGTTAAAGATTTGAACCCTCCACCGAATATATTATTTTACTCAAAAAAAGAATCTTAAAATTTTAAAACAAATACATTAACATTTTAACTAGTTGAATTATGTTCACGTAAACTAGAAATGAGATTCATTAAAAAGGACTAAAATAACTATATGAAGATGCTACATTAGTTAGTGACCCATGATTTCATGAATTAGGAAATAAATTTCATCTCCATCCAATTGGTTCATTAGATGACACATTCCTAAACTCCATTATTTAACATCATAATTGAATTAAACTCTATTATTTAATATCATAACTTAAGAAACATGTTTGTGACAAATGGTGAGGAGTGAAGAAGAGACAAAAAGAGGCCCATAAGTTGAGGTCCAAATGAATAGAGAATTTGTCTGTGTTTGTTGGTTGTGAAGAAAATTAGACAGAATGTCAAAAAAAACTCACTAAAAACTGACCTTTTTGTTGTAAAATTAGTGCGCCCCAAATGGGATTGAGGCATACCTTTAATTAAACATTTTGGAGCAAATTCAGGCCATAACTCTGCCTTTGCCTCCCACTTTTTTCTTCTTTTTTTTTTTTCAATTACTAAAAATGTCTTAAATTTATTATCTATCACATTCTATATTCTAAATTGTACACTTATTATATTATTTACGATTTTAGACCTAAGATACCTTCTAACTCTATCGACACATCTACATATATATTATCTTAAATTTTTTTTGGTAATAAAAGTATTCTCTCTCTTTAATCGTGGACGTAGCGAACACATTATTAATGAACTATGTAAATCTTCATGTTGATCCTTACTATTTACACTTTCATGCTTTCTTTGTTGGTTGATTTCGTTTATGTACCAACATGTATTCTTTCCTCTATTTAAATGTCTATTTGAATTGACTTTGTTTCAAAAAGTGTTTCTAAATGAAGAAAAAAGAGTATTTTTTAAGCGTTTAAAAAATCAATCTAAACATACTCTAAATTTTATTATCATACCACATATTTAATAAGAGAAGAGAATTAAAACTAACCGTATCAATTTTGAACATAATTTAGTGAATAAGACATCTATTATCTTCTTCGTAGTTATGTTATTTGTATAAAAGAAAAGAAAAATATGGTATCGAGTGAAAAGTTCAGATATAACTAACCATGTTTATCTATCATTATTACTATTATTTAGGTGATCAACATATAAAGTTTTTTTAAAAGAGATTTTAGACAAATTCTAAAGATTATTAAGCTTTGTTATCAAAATTTTGCTAAAAGTTGCATAATTTGATGGACTACTTTTCAAATAAACACATGTATGTGTATAGTATCAATTATGAGAATGACACTTGAAATGAGATAAGGTACATTATTGACACTCAAAAGTACTTGTGAAAAAATAAATAAATAAACCCCTAAAAGGTAGAGGATCATTGATCAACAACTTCAAAAATATTTGTGAAATCTAGACAATAATAAACCCCTAAATTTGTAGAAGATCAAGAAAATTGTCATCCCCCTCCACCACTGTTTGGTTTATAAGTTGTAAAATTATATTCAATTTATCAACTTTAAAAGGATTTAATAAGTTCTAAAACTTTTAATTTTGTCAAACATAAGTACATAATATATTCATTTTTCTTAAAAAAATAACTAACCTATTAACTCCAAATTGAAATACATGTTTAGATGAACCTAAATCAAAGTTTACGAAGTTATTCAATACTATACAAAGTTTGAAAAAATATTAAATATAAAATTTAAAGATCAAATTGATAATTTTTTTCTTTTGAAAGATAACATATCTACAAAAATACACATTTAAATTTGTAAATTAACTCACTAAAAAACAATATGTTTATTATATATATTTTTTTTGTCCCTAAATTTTGGATCTTATTCTATTTTAGCCCCTAAATTTTTAAAATTTTTAATTGTAGTATCTAAACTTTTAAAAATGGCTTACGTTGTTCCTTGCTATTAAAATTTTGTTAACTGAGATAACTTGTATTTTTTTATGATTAGGCTGTCAAATAAGTTAGTGATGCTAAAAAATCTAAGCTTTCAATTTTGAATTAAGTGGTAAAGTGATTTTTTATGGAAGATCTCAAAAGTCATTTTATGTCCAAGATATTGGTTGTGTTCACTATTTCGGCACATTGGTTGTTACTATTTTACTTTATTTTCATCTTGTTCAATTCATGCTAGATGTTATTTTATTTTTAAACAGATTTCATCTTTAAAATGTTTAATCTTAACACTAGAGATCAAAATAAACACTTTTTAAAAATTTAGGAACTAAAATAAACATTTTTGAAAGTTTAAGGATCAAAATAGGATAAGTTTCAAAGTTAATTACCAAAGAGAGAAACTTTTTTTTTCTTTTTTATTTTTACAATGACACAACATTTATTATGTAATTTGATTATATTTGAAACTAAAAAGTGATTTATGAATATATGCTTATAAGGAAAGCACATTAAAGAAACCTACTTCCCAATTGTGGGTAGAAGCATTAAGGGTATAGCCGTCATTACACCTTCTGATCCTAGGCGTTCCCTGTCGTCCACCTCCTCACTTGATAAAAACCGGAAGGAATTAACCCAAAAATTCAAAACAGAGCTCTTAAGAAGATTCTCTTTCATTCTTTCTCTCAGGACTTTCTTCAAACACCTTCCGTTCTCACTGATGCTCAAAGCTTAAGCTGAAGTGATTGGTGATTTTGGTTTGGATCCGGTGATCATGGCGTTCCTCGTGAACCGTCCCGCCGATTTCTCTGCTTCGACCTTCACCCCATCTCTAATGGCAGCCGTTTCGAAACAGAGTCTGCTCAATAGGGAGCCGCAGAAACAGAGGGCCTGCGTCCATTGTTGCACCACCAGAACCCCTCTCTGGAGAGCCGGTCCGGCGGGGCCAAGGGTATAATTACTTATTCCCATCTCTTTTTCTAGTTATTTCTTCATCAAACTAACAGTTTCCATACTAAGGGAGCTAATACCAGAGCAATATCACAAGATTGCATTACACTCTCATCAAACACAAAACAAAATTCTATTTCTAGAGTTTTCTATTTTTTTTTTTAATTTATATTGCAATATATATTTTATCATTTTGCCCATGTGTTTTGTGTTTTGTCTATTGAAAATATGTAAAATGTTCTGAAATCTAATTTAAAATCCATTTGATAACTTTTTTTTAAAAAAAAAAAAAAAATGTTTAAGCTTATAAGCATGGTTCTCTTTTTAAATTTTTTTAATTTCTCGTCAGTTTTTTTACTATCTTTTAAAAAGTTAAATTTTGAAAAATAATTATTTTTTATAAAAAATATTTATAAAAATAGTAAAATTTTACCGTATTTACTATAGATATAGATAATAATCTATCATAGTCTATAACAGATGGACATTGACATTTTGTTATTATTTGTAAATATTTTGAACAGTTTTGTTATTTAAAATAATTTTTTATTTTTTAATTTAAAATTTGATTTAAGAACTTAAATCTTTCCTCTACCCATATTAAAAAAATTCAATTGAAAATATAAGAAGAAACAACTATAAATTTTTAAAATAAAAAATAAAAATAAAGGGATCGATCTCTCCATCCAAAATATAAGCCTACACACTATTTTTTAATATATATTTATATATATATGCCGATGATATGTCATTTTATTTCAAATATGTTTATTTTGACTATGTTCATACTTTTATTATTTTTATAGCTGATAACAATGCTCATACTTGACTAAAAATTTTGAGGTGGGATGATTATTTCATCGTACCATAAATGTAGCGTTCTTCTGTTTATTTTTTAAACTTTTTAATTTGTTAATTTGACATAGTTTAAGATTAAGATGTATATTTTCAACTTAAGAAGATTAGAAATTTTAATCTTTCCATTCATACAATAAATTAATAAAAAAAAAAAAATTCAAAGAAAATAATTAAAATAATAATTCTTTTAAATGACGAAACTATTAAAAAAAATTTAGACAAAATGTCGTTGAGTATTGGACATTAATATTTTATTATATTTTTAAATAAATTAACTCATTTTTCTATATTTAAAAACAACCTAATAAAAAAGTATTTTTAATTATAAATACTAGCAACCAGATGTCAAACACTAGGAATAATTGTGACAGATTGTTTCAAATGTAGCTGAAAAAGAGAAACTTCGAATATGGATTTATATTTAAGCATTATATATAACTTCATTTTGTTTTCAATCAATTGATTTATGTGTTGTTCTTTGTTTTCTGTTGACACAGTCGCTGTGCAATGCATGTGGGATTCGATACAGGAAGATGAAGAATAATAACGACAACAATAATAATAACAATAATAAGATCGGAAAAGGGAAGAAAGTGGGAGGAGGATCATTGAAGATGAGAGTGGTGAAGTTAGCGAGAAAGATAGTTGCAGAGCCAATCGGAGAAGAAGAACAGGCGGCCGCGATGCTTCTTATGGCTCTATCTTCCGCCTATGTCTGAAACATATGAATTTTGTAAAGAGTGGACTCTACGTTACCAGTCTCTCTTTATTTTGTATGGAAAGAGAGATTTCGAGGTGGAGAAAATAATTTTCGAAATATATATTATATTTTTTTAGTTCAAGTTGTTTTTATATCAATTCATCTCTCTATATATATTTTGTTGAATAATTACACTAGTAAATATAACAAAATTTATTGATAGTAAACTTTATTGTTTATAGATTTTTATTCTTGATAAATTTTATCACAGATAAAAATCTATCAATGATGAACTTTAATAGTTAAATTTAAATTTTGTTATATATCTGTAAATTTTATATATTATTCTATATCTATTTAAATCTAGTCTTTAATGAATTTATTAATCTGTTTTTGTTTGGTTAATTTAAGTACAATTTAGTTTGTTTGTGAAATATTCATCAACATAACTAAACATAGTTAACTTGTGTATATAGAATAGAGTGAGAGTTAGAGTTGTACATAGAGTGAGGGTGGGATGGGGATGGGGATGGGGATAGGGATGGCTTCTCCGTCTCTATTCCTGCATCTTACATATTTTTCTATTTTCGTGAAATTTTTTATTTGATTTTACAAAGATTGAAATAAAGATAGCCTACGAAAATTGTTTCCACAAGAAATCTATTTGATCTTTGTTAAAAAATTATTAAAATGATTTTCTTAAGAAAAAATTTCAATAATTGATTCTTTAATGAATTCTTTTTATGTATATTAAAGGTAAATTATTTATTTAACATTGTCCTATTCTAATTTTTAATCAATTATATTAATACATATAAAAGTCTTAGTAAGTTCATCCAAACACATAACTTTAAGTAATTAATTGTATAATGAATTTTATAGAATTTAAAAATAATTACTTATTTAATATTGTCTTATTCTAATTTTTAATTAATACATCATAATTAAAACCTTATATTATTAAATTCTTAATTTTCTTATTATCTAAACATAAAATTTTAATCATATTTATTTCAAATATTTTTCAGTTTCAAATTACAAGATTTAAAATAATTTCTTAAACATTTGAATCCAAATGGAGGGTTATAGATTTTCAAATTCACACTAACTAGTACAAAGCCATAAATATCGTGTATTGACTTTATCTCTTTTAAAAATATAAATTTAATCCATAAATTTTCAAGTTCTACAAATCTCTCCCTAGTCTCTCGCTCCCATTTCATGTTTTTATTAAATTAAAATTCGACTTACATTAGTAAATATCACCTAATTTATTTTCAATATATATATAAAAGAAAAAATTAAATCATTTTAATGAAAAATCGTGGGAAGTACTACATTTAAGTTTTTACTTTACAAAATTAGTACGTCTTTTGAAAAATTATTAGAATAATTTTTTTGATCCATTTCGTCTAAGATCAATCATCGAAATTTTTTGAAAAATTATTAGAATAATTTTTTTGATCCATTTCGTCTAAGATCAATCATCGAAATTTTGTTAACAAAACAATTTTTTTAATTTCGATTACGCATCGAGGTTTATTAAATTTTTTAAATGTTATGTAATCTTCTGAAATGTTTCTAAAATTAAAAAAAAAAATCACAGTATCAAATATTACACAATTGCGAGAAATTTGAAAAGATAATTGGTAAATTATTTAGATAATCGATAAATCTATTTAGAAATTCATGTAATTATGTGGATCTCGGTGTTAATCTCGCGCATAATAATGTCGAGATTCCATATATTTAGACTCGATGAAATTCAGCGTAATTAACATCAAATTTTATATATTTAAATTACTAAGTAGTAGAATCTCGAACAATATTAATACCAAGATTTAATATATATCCAAAATCTTATACAATTTTTCACAAGATTTGATCTTTCGCAAAATTTAAAAATGTCAATTCAATCATCTTAAATCAATTTGGAAAATCTATTTTCAAGGCCTGTGCCCTTGGGGTGGAGGTGAGTTATAAGATGTTCTTAGTAGAATCTCGAACAGTATTAATACCAAGATTCAATATATATCCAAAATCTTATACAATTTTTCACAATATTTGATCTTTCGCAAAATTTAAAAATGTCAATTCAATCATCTTAAATCAATTTGAAAAATCTATTTTCAAGGCCTGAGCCCTTGGGGTGGAGGTGAGTTATAAGATGTTTATAGGAATGATAGTAATTCTATTTTTACAATTTTTTTTGTCCACTCTTCTATGGTAACCCACCGCCGGTCTCATTGTATCAAATTCTGTTCTGCGATATTTGAGAATCACCGTCAAGGATGTTGACACTGACGCGACGGGGGACTCAACCGTCTTCCGAAAAGGGATGTCGCTATCTTGAATAGACAATTATCTCACTTCTTTTAGAAGCACATATTTCTCCAGGAGGACGATTGGGGCGTGGAGCAAAGCTCATTTTCGGGTAAAGCGGCGCATAAAAAAGCCCGGACTGGACTGAGCGAGAGGGGACGTTCCCTGTGTCTTTGTTTCTATTGCATTCTATCGTATCAAATTATGTTCTACTCGAATAGTTATCTGATAAAGGAAGGCAGTGCGAGTTCCGATCGTATTTTGGATTTGAATATGAATTCGTTTTTACTTTCTTTAGAAAATTCCATTCAGAATTCTGAAAATTCATATAATTATAAAAATATAAATTATGTCAAATATTTGAAAAATACAAAATAATTTGATGTAATATTTAGTAAAGATAATTGAATTTGGAGAAAATTTGAAAATATACGAGATTTGATTTAGTATAAGATTTCATACAAAATTGATGAAATGTATTACAACAATCGATAAGTGGTAAAAAAAAAATGTACTTTTAACTAAATGTCGAAAGCTGATTTCGTTAGAAAAATTATTCTAACGAATTTCTAAAGAGTGCTTGTTTTTTTAATATGAAAACTTAAAAAAATTATTTAGGATAATTGTCCCATTTTAATCCTTTAAAATAGGAAAACAAAAAGTGAATAACCTGTTTTTGAAAAATGGAAGTATGGGAGTTCCTGGGTTCTCTGAAGATAATTCCCCATTGTTCTAGGTGCATCTCCGAAGACACGACAAGACATAATAATATTATAAATAAATAAATTAGAATAACCCAGAACTTACCACTCAAAATACACGTGGACCCTGCGTTGTCAACCTGATGGCCACGTGTCATATTATCTTCTCATCTCTAGAAACTTGTTTATTTTTCTTTTTAATGACCTTGCCGAAAACAAAAATGTGGGAGTGAACAATGCAATCGAGATTGACGGCGATCGCACCGAAATCGAACTGGGCTCTCTCTCTGGCCCAATTTCAACGCCTCCGACGAAGTGCTCTGACGACACGTCGTACTGCTGACCCGTCCGTTCACGCCAACGACGACAATGACCCTGCGGTTTTATCCGGGGAACCCGAGGTATATTTCTTCTCTCTTATCGTATCATCATTTATCTGAGCTCTACGATTTCTTCTCTCTCTTATACTATCAAAATCATTCTGCTATTGTCAAAACTTCTCTTTAAAAAATTGACGTAAATCAATTTTGATAATAAGAAAATTGTATTTAAAAACGTAAAATTAATTTAATAATTAATTTTTAGTGATTTAACACTATGTTGGAAACATTGTAAAAATGTTTACAATGGCTTTGGAAGCGCTATTTTTAATTTCGATTATGATCCTGATTTTGTAGGAATCACAGGATAATTTAGAGCCAGATAATACAAAAGCCAATTACGAAAGGAAGGACCCTAAATTAGGAGATTCAAATGGGCCATTTGGGCAACCGAAGGCCCAACACGCTTCCTCCCCTCGGTTAGAAACCAAGGTAGTGGGCCAGGCCTCGAAGCCCATTACTCAACAAAAGAGACCCCAAAGTACGGTGACCGACGAGGTGAGCTGCATCGGCGTCTACGGCGGGCCGTTGGAGAAGGGGAAAGAAAACAGAACGACTGAAATGAAAGAACAGGAGGAAGACAATAGAGATTATTACAAGCACCACAAGGCGTCTCCATTGGCGGAGATCGAGTTTGCTGATACGCGTAAGCCGATAACCAGAGCCACGGACGGGACGGCGTACGACGGGGACGGGAAGGATGTGATTGGGTGGTTGCCGGAGCAGCTGGACACGGTGGATGATTCGCTGCGGAGAGCGACGGAGATTTGGAAACAAAATGCAATGCGTGGAGATCCCGATGCTCCACAGTCGAGGATTCTCAGGGCTTTGCGTGGTGAACAATTTTAAGTAAAGGCTTTTTGACATATGCATGTAAATTTTAATGTAGTTAATTTTACTAAGTTTATGGGTAAGTTTTAGCAAAAGATAATACTATAGTAGGGTTTATTTATATATTAGTAAATCTTGTGATTTTAGTTTCATTTATTTTCTTTAAAAGGGAGTGATTTTTGAAAGAAAACCCTCTAAATAAGAGTACTTGTATGGTGACCCTACCGAGAATTGATCCTGCACTATTTAAAAGAAGGGTTTTTGGGAATAGCTGGCTTGGCTTTTTAATATTCACCTGGTTCTGATTCTCAGTCGATGTGGGACAAGTTGATTCCTCCACGGCCGCACCATTGCTTCAACGTGGCCTCAAAATAAATAATAATAGTTTAAAATTTTGCGCCGCTTCTTAAATGTCTTCATCAACGGAAATTACCGAAATAATCTCACATCAGATCACAAATTGCGTGCACAAAGGGTAAAAAAAAATCCTGAAATTAGGAGTTATATATGGGAGGCTAATTCAATTATTTTGATAATCCTCGCTTGTAGCGACATTGTAGCCTATGGGGAGCCAATGTCCTAATTTCTTGTTTTAATTTAACTTTGACTTCAAAATGCCATAAATTTTGTTCCCCCCCCCCCATTTTTTACTTGTCTATTATTATTGTTTCACGTCTTTTCATAATGAATAAATGGTTCCGTAGAAGCTAAATCACTTGCTAACTGCCTGGTGCACTCGCCCATACACATGCTCTCCCTCTTAATTTCAAGTTTAGAGGTTGTATAAGTTTAAACATTAACCTCTCAATAGACACAAAAAAGTGAAGACTAAACTTGTTATATTTGATTAGGGTACATGCAATTTGGTGGTTATACTAAACCAAACTTGAACCAAACAAATTTTTATCGAAACTTATATAATCCGATCTTTTTCTTTTACCAAATTAAATTCAATAGTTTATTTTCAGTTTTTTTTTCCTAATGCAAGTTGAAACTGTCAAACCGATCAGTTTCAGCTCAAATCGACTAAAAATTATAGTTGATTTAAGCGAATTTTGGGACTTTTCGAATTTTTATGGGGCTACTAATATTAATTTAAGATTAGTGAGGGGGAAGATCAATTAGTCTAAACGCATAAATAATTAACGAAAAACTTAAAATTGGGGAGACCTAAAATGACCACTCCCACCCAAATTCTGTACCTTTATATTTCAATTTCTTCTACCATATGATCGTGTAGCTTCCAATTCACATCAATGGCCAATCTCGTCTCCATTTCCCTCACTTTCTTCCTCTTTTCACTCTCCAAATTTTCCCTTCTCTGTTTCGCCACCGCCGTGGCCAAGGATCAGGTTGGCTGCTCCATGTGCTCAAGCTGTGACAACCCATGCCAACTCCCGCCGCCGCCCCTTGTTGACTGCCCTCCCCCGCCCCCTCCGCCTCCATCTCCGCCACCGCCACTCCCCACTTCCCAATGCCCTCCGCCTCCCTCGTCTCCCTCGTGTGATACATGCGTCTACCATTCTCCACCACCGCCGTCCTCCGTCCAGCCCTACCCTCCAGCCGACGGTGGCCAATTTCCCGGCATTGCTCCGCCGCCGCCGAACCCAATTTTACCGTATTTTCCTTACTATTATTACACTCCCCCCTCTGCTTCTGCCAAATCCGTTCCATTTTTATGGAAATTTTTGCCTCTGCCTTTCTTAATCATTCTTTTCCTCTAAAAAAAATGAATTCTCCATTGTTGACAGAGGATTGAGAAATGGGTTTGATTTCTTGTTCCTCTGCAATTTTTCTGCCATTGAAGAAAGGTGAAAGAGGAAGAAGGGGAGATCAGAAGAAGAAGAAGAAGAAGAAGTAAGGCGTAGTTAAATCGAAAAAATTACTTGTAGACTGATTATGCATTTACAAATTAAGACGTATTAATGATTCTTTATTTTAATTTCTTTGAATATTTTCTTGGGAGTTTAGATATCTTAACTGAAATAGCAATATATTGGAAGGAAGGAAAAATCTAATGTAATCATAAACTACTATGTTTTACATTGGTTTTGAGATGTCTCAAGTTTATTTAATAATATTGAATGATTTTTTTTCATTAACTATATAAACGAAAGTTGTTCCTAGAATAACCATAGTATGGAGATCTAAACCTACGACTTCGAGAGAGGAAATGATTCATATTCTCAACATGTCTTGGAATAGGCTTTTTGTTTTAATCTATATGTTTAGTCATTTCAATTCATCTTTTTATCGAAGTATAAATTTTTTAGTACAACAAATATAAATAAAATATAAAGTATGGGGATTTGAAACTCTAAGATACATATCAATTGTCAACTATTTACTAGAAAGTTGACTTATGCATTTAGTTCCTTTTAAATGTTTACATGTATAATAATCTAAGCTATAAATTAGGAAATGATGCAAATGATATAAAATGCAACCCGACAAAACTTCAACATATAAATAGTGAAAAGAGAGTTAAATAGAATGAAATAAAGGTTACACACGATATTACAGTTTTTTTAAAAATATCATAGACAAATACATAAAAGTAAAAAACTAAAACAGAACATAGAGTTCGATAATGTAATTCAGTGTAATACCACCTACATTGGAGGGTGATGTGTCCGTGGAAAGATACTTTTACTAATATGAAGTCAAGCAGTTACAATGTTGTACTTATATATAAATTTACGACAAATACAATGACACACAAAACGTTCGAATCAGTAAATGATCATTTAAACTCCCCTTGAGTGTGAGACTCCCTTTCAATGAAACTTAGGCTCCCTTAAGTATGAGTACATTAGTAAAGAATCATCTAGGCTCCCCGTAAGTGTGAGACTCTTTCTCAAATGTAATCTTTCTACCTTTTTGTGAATGCATCTTCACTTGAATAAGTTAGGCTTCCCTTAAATTAGAGAAATCCTTTTCAAGTAATAATGAAATAGGTTTTTCCTAAGATAGAGAATCTTTGTCAAGTGTTAAAGTCTTATGTTCTCCCTAAGATCAATATAATCTTACTTTAGAATATTGAATGATTTTTTTCTACCCACAACTCTCGTAATTATTGCATGCAAGTTGCATACGATATATATATATTTTCTCCCATCGATCATTGTCAAAAAGATGAAGTATTGAAGCTTACAAATTTTCTTTTTACTCAAACAATGACATGAATCCACTTCTTTAAAAAGTAGTTTCTCAAATTAGTACTATCATATAGGTGTTTGAGTAGGATGTGATTAGAATGGAATGGATTTCTTTGAGTAGAAGGGAAGTGTTTGTTAGAGAAAAAGAAAAGAAGTTGGGGGAGAGGGTGGAAGAAATAGGAGAATATAAAGCAATTAATGCCATGACTTTGGCACCAACACTTGAGCATTTTGGATCATTATATCCCATGTGCCTTTAGTGGTTGGTAGCTTTCTTTTAGGATAAGGGTATTCCAAAATTCCAAAATTCCAAAATGCCCACTTGAGTTGGAATTTTTTTGGTCTTTAACTATTTGGCTTTTCACATGCCATTTTCATCCTTTTTTTTTTTTTTTTTTTTTTCTTTTTTTTGGAGCTCTGTATTACTTTATAAATTATTGAATGAATCCTTCCTCCTCTCCCATTCACAACTCAACAAAACACAAAGAATAATATTGATTAATTTCATTGGTTAATTATTTAGTTTTTTTTAAAAAATTAATTTTGTAAACACCTCTTCCATCTATTAGGTTTAAAAAATCAAAGTTAAATTTTAAAAATTAGAAAACCAGTTTTCAAAAACTACTTTTTGTTTTTTTAAATTTGGCTAAAATTTCAAATATTTACCCAAAAAATATGAAAATCTTGACTAAGAAAATGCGAGAAAATAAGCACAATTTTTTTTTTTAAGAAGCCAAAGCTCCGTTAGATAATCGTTTATTTTTCGTTTAGTTATTAAAAATCAAATCTATTTCCTCTCAAATTCTTGTCATGGTTTCTATCTTTTTTAAGTATGAACTCTTAGTCAAATTCAAAAAATAAGACACGTTTTCTAAAACTACTTTTTGTTAATTTCCAAAATTTGGCTTGATTTTTTAGAAAATATTGGTAAAAAGTAAATAACAAAGTAACAACGCAAGAAATTTGTAGGTGGAAGAGGTGTTTATGGGCTTAATTTTTAAAAACTAAAAATTTAAAATCAAATGGTTATCAAACGGGGTCTAAGTTATTATCAAATGAACCTCAATTATTTGTTTAATGTTTAATGTTCATATATATTATCTTCTCTTCCATATGATTTTCTGAAAATAAGAAAGAAGTTGTTTACTATGTGATAACTATGATAGCTACACTGTTACAACATTCCACACAACAATTACTAGAAATAATTAAGAGAAAAATAAATACAGGAGACTGGTAACCTAGTTCCGTGTAAACTACCTACGTTTGGAGGACAGTATACCTAGGAAAGATAACTTATCAATAACAAGCAATTACAACGTAGTACTTATTTGTAATGATAACACAATTACAGTGACTCCCAGACATCTTTATCACTCAACCGTACACCTAGGCTCCCCTTAGGTTTAAGACTCCCTCTCATGGAAACTTAGCTCCCCCTAAGTAGTAGTGTCAATGAAGAATGTCTTAAGCTCCTCCTAAGATAGAGACTCTTTCTCTGCAAGACTCGAGCTTCCTTCAAGTTGTGAGACTCATTCTCACTTTGGATCATATCTTTCCTTCTAAGAATAAAGTCCCCTTTGCTCGAACGACTTAGGCTCCCACTAAACTTTGAGAAACCCTTTCTCAGATGAATCACGATACACAAGTAGTAAGTAGATCGCAGTATATCTCCAAGTGATGCAACTCTCTTCTTCTTACAAACATGAACAATACAATTACAAAACTATAACATGATGTTGCTCTAATAAAGACAAAACAATCGATCATAACCAGAGGACTAATTGTCCTTTAAATATGCCCAACAGAAACAAGGAAGAGCAACCTTAACTTCCAGAACAGTCGCACACTGAAAAAGGAAAGAGATCGGCAAATAATGTTAGAAGAAAAATCTCGATAAGAAAACAATTTTGCCAAATCTGCGTTTTCGAGAAACATCCCTTTATTAGAATACTACCAATACAAAGTTAATTCATATAACATCTATGACATTTATATAAATATTGTCAACCACATAATATCTAACCTTTTGGATTCTTATTCCCATTATCTTGCCACTTTTGGGACGGGGTTTTTTCCCAATAATGGAAGAAAAAAGTGCACTATAACATAACCAATAAAATTGTTCCTTTTCACTTTAAAGTTAGAAAATATACCTTTTTTAAAAAATGAAATAGTATATGATATGTCTATACTTTTCTTTTTCTATGTAATGGAGGAATCTAGATCTTAAACAAGATTTGAAGAAGATTACTGATTGATTAATTGTTTACTTTTAGTTTTATTTAATCATGATTATTGAATAATTAAAACTAAAAACATTAATTAAGAAGTCAACTTTAGTTTTGTCTCACAAAAGAAAAGATATATTATAAATTTGATAACACATAACATGAAACAGAGTATCGAGTAGAGTTTTGATTGGAATATTCTAAGATGAGAGGTGTACTTAATTAAATAGAGTTTTTTATTACCAAAAATCCAATATATTTTTTCATCATTTACAAAAATCAATTCAATAATACTTTTACAATCTTAATAATCCAACGAATAAATGTTTTTTTTTAAATAATTTTTCCAATTGTATCAATTCCACTCAAAATTTTCAATTTCATCACGATAAACTAAAAAATGTGTTCTAATGTCAAAGTTGCGTTATGAGTGCAAGGTGTGTGTGAAAAGGCGAGGTTGTGTTGCGTTGGTGAAGGAAGCATTGGCGCATAGGCAAGGCGCGCAACGCATATGCATGTGAGTGAGGTTTAGCGCAAGGGGTGAGCGCTTGTTGCTACATCGCCTAACCATTTGACCTAAGGTATTTCTTAATTATGCCATGCATTGAGGGAAAGATTGATACTCACAGTTAAATGCTAAGCTTGTTCTTATGTGTTAGGCTCATTAGGAAACTATTAGTATTAACCAAAAGTGTTTATCATTTTTACAGGACACACGCCAATAGGGAAGGCTTACCAACCATAAGAACGACACCCCGAGTGACAAGACTAAGTGCTTCCAAATGCTTTAGTAAACGCATATTTTATTAAAAGACTAGTTTCATACTTGCTTTCATTTCTAAGTACGATTAAGATAGTTTTCCAAGCAAACTAGCTTCCAAAGAGTTTCAACGCATGCTTAGTTTAAAGGTGTTTATGAAAGCATGATTTAAGTACTTCTACTCTTTATGTTTATGAATATGTTAGTAATTTTCATGATATATGATGAAGATGTTTTAAGCATACAATTTAAGTTACTTATGCAAGTATGCTTTATTTCAAAGAATGAGTTTTATGATGATTATGATGGACTCGATACTGAAGGACTTTGAGAAGTTATCTGGGCCCTAGTACCTAAGGTATGACGGTACTTAGTTATTACCACGTGTACGTAGGTAGAGTTGACGTTGGTTGTGTTGAGATTGTTGGGTTTTATGTCCTAAAACTCGTGGTTTGTAAACATTAGAACTTATTATGAGACTTCAATAAAGTTGTTGTTGAATATATTGTTTTTTAGAAATCCAATAAACTTAATTCCCTTGACTATTATATGAATACTTGAACTTTATGTGGAGACATACAAGTGGATCAGGTTCGAGTAAATAGTCAAAATGATCTATAGTATATGAATAAGATTGGGTATCTTATTCTGGTAATACTATTGGATGCGGCCTACTCTGTAGTTGTTACAAAGTGTTGTAAAGTGCTACATACGAAGTGATCCTAATTCGTGCATGTCGAGACATGAGAAGTGAGGGTGTCTTGTGCAAGATCGAACCACGAAACCTGTCACTCTTACTTTATAACATTGTTTACTGTTTAAGATTGACTATTTCAAAGCGATGACCTAGGTAACTTAACCTTAATCCTAAACTAACTATGAACTCCTGTTTGTTTGGGATTATCCTTTGATCTGCAAATGGTGAGAGTAGACCAATTGCCTATGCTCAATAAGCTTACCATTTTGGGGATAAGACTGGATGAATAGTTGGGAACATAAGGTGCAAGAGGGAATTCACTCCTACCCGATTAGGGTTAGTAAAGAGGTTGTTCCCTTCAAATGCTGATTCTGGGTCTTGAACAATAGGCCTCACCCTCTCATTGGCCTAAGAGGGATTTGATTTGTTGATTAGATTACAAATTAATTGTTCATTAGGGGATCAGTGGAATTTAAGGAACAAGAGGTAATTACGGGGGTAAAACAGAGATTCGACCCAGCTGTTATTACGAGCAACCTGTGAAGGGTTAATTTACTAATCATGGTTATATCGAGTGGATATAATATATCTACAGTGAAAGGAGTTCAACTATGGACTTTAGTGGAATCACCCATTAGTTAACGAATGGGGGTTAAATCGGTCTAATGAGTTTAGCCGATTAATCTTGGATCGTTGGAGCCCATGATCTGTAGGTCCATGAGGTCCCCTTACTAGCTCGTAAATGGGTAAGCTTTAGGGTAACTTGAGAAATTAATTTGAAACGTTCAAATTAAACGGAACAAGAGAATAAATATTTAAATATGATTTAAATATATGAAGATGATTATTGTGCAAAATTTATTTAATATTTGATATTAAATTAATTTATGAAATTAATTTAAGAAAATCAATTTTTGAATTAAAAATGATGTAAAAGTCATTTTGTGTGTTAAAAGAAAATGGAAATTCGTTTTCATGTTTGCACAAAATGGAAAATGGGTATTCTCCATTACCATCATCTTTATGCTCACACAAAATGCATTATCTTCTCTACTTTGATTCTCCAAGCATGAGCTACAAGCCATGCACTCCGTCACTTTGCATGTTCATCTAAATATATAAAGAAGATTGGAGTTGTTGGAGAAAAAAAAAAAAAGAATGAGAATACAGAATTTGAGAGAAAAATATCGGTAAAGAAGAAATTGTCTTCTTCAATTTGCTATTGTGAGCTTTCCTTGTTTCTTCACACCTTCAAGCTATTCTTGAGTCCCACAACTTTGCCTAAAGCTCTAAGAGCATTGTAGGGAAGGCTTTGAGGTGGTTCACGTTGATATCAAGTGAAGACAGCAGCTGAACAGACGTTTTCTTGGAAAGTTCATTATGTTCTGAAAACTCATTTTTTATGAAGAGCATGCTTTAGTTTTTGCCAAAATTAGTGAATTAGAATGCTTATGAATCTTTGATACTTCCACTGCATGTTGTTTAACTCTTACAAAGATTACTCCGCACCAGCTAAGGTTTGACATTGAGGGATTGAGCAAAAGGGTTCTCTCTCAACTAAAGATTATGTTATTTAATGTGTTCCAGCAGTTATATGTTTAAAAGTTTTAAGTATGAGTTTGCTTGGTAGTTTTCAGTACATATGTTTTAAATGGTCACTCATTAGGCTAGTAGCTCATTCTTTTCAAATGTTTTCTTTTCCCTCAGGTAGTGATCATCTACCTAGAAGTTAGCTGTCCTACTGCTCTATCACTCAAGGACTCAAGTTAAAGCTTAAAGACATAAGTGAAGTTTAGGTGTTTATCTTAGAAATGTTTGTACGTATGTATTGTTCATGTTTAGGGACTTGTAAGGAGTTTTGGGACCCACTAGGTTTTGGTATCTATAATTATGTTTTGTATGCAGTGTGTGTGTTGAACCTTGGTTATACATGTTATTTTATTAAGCCATGTTAAGAGTTGTATATAGTAATATCTTGTATCCAGGGTTGTTAAAGCAGGTTAAGGAAGTTTAGATGGGTAGTAAGTGCCATAAAAGCAATGGTAACTACTGTAATCACATTCTCTTCTTGATTAAGAGGATAATCTGGGAGGGGGTGTGACATATGTTTAACCTAATTTTACAGTATGTTGAGATTCTAGATCTCCCTTATTATATTCTATAATTTTGTCAGTGTATTGGTATTTCAATCTCTCAATTAATTTCGAGTTAGGTCTTAATTATTCTGCTGCATTAGGGTTTTATCCCTACAATACCAAAATAATCAAAGGTTCAAAAATTTTCCATGGTTAAAATGTGTGATTGTTGATTTAACATTGATAGCTATTAGATATATTACGTGATACACTTGAAATGTTGATTGATGTTAGATATATTGTCGATACATTTATATCTTACTTCAAGTATTTACTGATTGATGTCTGATATACTCATTTCCTATATTTGATTTATTGTCGATACACTTGGAATACCATATATATAAAATGAAATACACATACTTATTTCAAAATAAATTACTGATTGAATGTTGATGGATGTTAGACATACTGCGAATAATATTAAAATGTTGATTGATGTTAGATATATTGTTGATACACTCATATCTTACTTTAAGTGTTTAATGAATAACGTCTGATACATTCATGTTTTACATTTGATATATCATTGATGCACTTATAATATAAGTTACTGATTGAATGTTTATTATTAGACATACTGCTAAGATGCACTTGAAATATTGAAAGGTGGTAGATATACTGTTTATACACTCATGTCTTACTTCTGGTATTGACTAATTGTTGTCGGATATACTAATGTCTTAAATTATTTGATATTCAATATATTGTTCATGATATCTAATAGTATATTGATGGACTAGCTAGAGATTTAATATGCTTGTTGATTGATATATGACAACACTAATGATTACTAGAAAATTTTAATAGGTTTGCTGATTGATATCTGATACACTAACTATTCAACTAAAAAATTTAATAAGTTTACTCATTGATATTGGTTAGATTGCTGATGTAATATACAATTTTAATTTAGTGTTATATACTAAAAGATCCAATAGGTTATTATTGATGAACTTCTAATATGCCATGAACTTCATCTTTGTAAATTAAATCGACGTTGTCCACCATCTCATTGACCATTCTAAAAAGCAATTATTGGAAACTTATCATAACTACAAAACACAGGGAATATAAACAATAAATCAGTGGTAACTCAAATTGCTGCAAACAAAAAACACAATAATTACACAAATAAATAAATAAATAAAGTACAACTAATGTAAAATAATTTTCGTATATTCGTGAACTACTATTGATTGATGTACTCTAAATTTTATATATGATACTTGAAACACTATTAAGATAAAAATTAAAATCAGAAAATATATCGATGGTTTAAAAACTAAATCAAAGAAAGCACACCAAATTGTTAAGAAAACAAACTTTTTAACTAAAAGAAAACACAAAAATCCCCTAAATAAAAAGAAAACCAAACAAAAATGGAAGAAAAATAGGAAGAAAATGGAAAAATTGTAATACACAAAAACAAGAAAGAAAAAATGATGATTGAGTCAGACAAAGGAAGATTGAAAAAGTGAAAATATACACATGAGAGAAAAAATACTGAAAGATGAGATATTATGAAAAAACATATAGAAGTGAAAATGACGTTGGAGGATTATTATTATTTTCTTATATATATTTGTAAATCTAAAAACCTGTTGCTAAAATTACAAATATACTAATTCGTTTGCTGCCCTATACAATTTTCTTTTTTTAACTGAAAATGAATTCTATATTTCTAAACATTTTAATTAAAAATATATAATGCATTTTAAAATTTAAAATTTAAAATTTAAAATCGGGTTTCAATAGAAATATAAAAATATTATTTTCAAAATTGACATAATTAAAATCACATAATTAGAAAATAATTTTCAAAACAAAATTCAAATGTTCTATCAAATACATATTTATTTAACTAACTTGAACAACTTTTAGATGGGCTACCAAACCACTCATTTAGAGTAAAAATTACAACATGTTTTTTAAGGTTAAAAAAAAAAAAAAAGTAACGGACCCAGTTCAAAGTCTTAGCCAACCATAACCTGCCACGTGTTAGAAAGTACCACAAAAAGCATATACCTCTTCCATTTGACGATTCCTCAGTGAATTGGAATTCTACCCTTGACCCACCTTACTTGGAGGTCGTCAAAGTGAAGAAGCATAAAGAAGGGGCCGAGCGAGGTCAGGGCGCCGGAGGGGAAGACGACGGCGGCGGTGGGTGGGAAAATGAAGAGGCTGAGTCAGGGTGAGAGAACGTACGGCTGAAGGTTTTGGGAAGGGAAGGAAAAAAATGAAATGTTATTGTTTTGTGTGTTGAATATGGGATATTATGTGTTTTGTTGCGGTAAGTCTCGAGGAAATTGAAGAAATTCATCACGAGGTAAATTTGATTATCTAGAGAGAGAAGACGAACCCATGTGTGGAGCGGATGTTAATAAGCATGATGTTTGTCCATTGGGTGTCTCACTGGAAAACGACAACATCATTGAGAAACGACAACATCGATGTTAATATAGTAAACGTATTGCATCTGAATGTGACAATAGAAGAGGTTGAGACATGTGTAAATAAGAATATGATGATAGAAGAGGACGAAGCTAGGAATGAAGAACAACCAACCCAAGTTGTTTTAGGGAATGGTCCTTCTGTTGTGAATAAATAAACAACCAACTCGGATTCTGTCAAATGATTTTGGCTATTTTGTTAGGAGTGTACCTCGCCAAAATCCGTGAAATGTACCATCCAGTAATAATGCCAGAACGAAAGACTTAACCATGCAACCACAATCGTCCATAGGGTTAGTGGATATCATTAAAGTAGGTCAAATTTTCTTCAACAAGAATGATGTGAAGATGATGTTAGCAATGTTGGCCATTAAGAACAACTTTGAGCTGCGGGTTAAAAAAAAAAAAAAAAAAACTGTATAGTGTTCAGTGTTTACACCCAACTTGTAAGTGGACCATTCGAGCAATTAAAATGGACGGATGTGATATTTTCAAGATCACAAAATGCACGTCCAATCACACATACTCGATTGAAGTATTGAATCATGATCATAGGCAAGCTAGCACATTTGTTATCGGTCATTTAATCAAGAACAAGTTCGACGTTGGTCTGGGGCAAACCATACCATATTATTGAGGATATGTGACATCAATCAAATCAATATTAGTTATGACAAGGCATGACGTGCAAGAGAAACTGCTTTTACTCTTGCAAGGTGGACGCCAGAGAAATCATATGCTCTTTTACATGCATATGGTGAAGCTTTGAAGATAGAAAATCTTAGAACTGTATTTGAGATCGAGCTTGATGAATCAAAATATTTCCAATACATGTTCATGGCACTAGGTGCGAGTTTAAGAGGTTTTAAGAGTTGTCGACCCGTGATCATTGTAAATGATACTTATTTAAAGGATAAATACAAGAGAACAATGCTAGTTGGTGTTGCAATGAACGATAATAACCAACTGTGCCTATTGACATATGCAATTGTTGATAGTGAGAATGACCGAGCCTTGAAGTGGCTCATGACGAACTTTAAAACAACAATTAAAGAATGCGTTAACCTCGTATTCGACTCAGACCATAGACAGAGTATAGCTAATGTCGTTGATGTTGTATTCCTCAATTCTTACCATGGAATTTATACCTTCCATTAGAAAAGGAACGTGGAGAAATACTTCAAGGACGAGTCCGTTAGACAATTGTTTCACGATACTTGCAAAGCATATCGAGAATCTGAGTTCAACACCATTGGGTCCAAATAGTGAACTACAACAACAATTCCCTTTCTAGATATTTGGAGGATGCTGATATTTAGCGATGGGCATGGTGTTACCTATCTGGGAACTGATATGATAACATGACCATCAATAGTGTCGAGTGCTTCAATGCTATTACCAAAGAAGCAAGAGAGTTGCTGATAACTTCGTTGCTAAAATACATAAGACTTTAAGGTTGGTTTCATGAGCAGTGAACAATGTGGTCTAATAGTACATCGACACATTCAAAGAATATAGAGGAAATAATGGGTTTAGAGTGAGACAAAGCTAGACGATACTAATGTAGTTACATACAATTTCAGTGTTTGGAGATTCCGTATTGCCAATTGGCCTAGCTAATTGTTATAGATTCCATGTCAAGGACGGTAGATTAGATGGTATCGTTAGTCTTAACACTTGAAATGTAGTTGCATACAATTTCAATGTTTGGAGATTCAGTATTTCCATGCTATTGTAGAAGTTAGAGAGCGCAAGATCAATCTGTTTATTCTATGCAACAGATTTTATAGTGTTGATTGTCTAGTACTAGCATACATGGAGTCAATAAAACCATTTGGTCATGTTTTCGAATGGAAAAAGCCACCAGGGTATACCGAGGTAAATGATGCCCTAAATCTCGTAAGGTCCTGTAGTTTGTAAACACTTGTATGAACAAATGTTTTGTGATTTATAATATGAGATATTTTATTCACTTCAGTCTATGAAATATGAGATATTTTAGTTGCATTAACCACAAACCAATAAACTAAGATCCATGATTATCATTGTAACTTAAGCATGTATATGGAGACATATAAGTAGATCGTGCTTTAAGTGATAACCTAAATGGTTTATAGTATATGGATAACGGAGGGATATCTTATCCTTGTGACACTACGGATACGACCTGCTTTGTGTGTGTTACAAATGTTGTAAAGTGCTACAAATGATCTGATCCTGATTATTCATGTAGAGACATGCGAGCGGGGGTATCCTATACAAAGGAGTTTGTATAAGACCGGACCATGAAATGTTTGGTCTCGTTATATAACGACATTCATAATTGAGACTTTCATTTCACTAAGATGACCATAGGTAACATGATTTTAAAAATCCTGAGTAGGTTATGAACTCCTGCCTATAAAGATGGTCCTTTGATTTGCATGGGTGCGAGTGGCCAGATCGCCGACTCAAACCTACCACTTTGAGGATTTGTCTCATTAGGGAGCTGGGAACTCAGCTACACAAGACGAAATTCACTCCTTCCTCGAAGTAGGGCAAGTAAATAAATTGCTCCCTTAAGGGCTGATTCTGGGGCTTGAACAATGTGGCGCCACACCTTCTCTTGGCTTGAAAAGGGTTTAGTCATAGTAGGATTATGATCAATTGTTCATTAGAGGAATCAGTAGTACTTAAGGAATTAGATGTAACTACAGGGCAAAACGGTAATTGGCCTAGCTGTACTTACGACCGATTTGTGAAGGGTCATCGTATTGTTGATTGGTTATATCCAATGGACATAGAAATATATCTGTAGTGCGAAGAGTGCAGTTGTCGGTCTTTAGTGGAGTATTCGACAGTTAACGGATGGTGGATATCGTGATTAAAGAGTTTAGTCAGTTATTCACGTACCATTGGAGTTTCAAGCTACAGGTCCATAAGGTCCTTTTGGTAGCTCAATGGATTCATGTTAAGAATCAGTTTTTAGGTTAGTTTGAAGTGTTCAAATTAACAAGAGGGAATTTGCTTATATGTGATATAATTAAATTGATTCAATTATATATGATATAATTGATTTAATGTATTTGATATATTATTATTTGAATAGAGGAATTAATATAAATATGATTTATATTAAATGCTGGTGACGAAAATTAGTGAACGCTTATGCGTTCATACTCATGCATCGGTGGTCATGCGTTGGAAAGAAAAATACGTGTTGATCTCAACTGCAATGACAATGCGTTCCTGTCACAAGTTTTCTTGCGCTCGCGCCAAGTATAACGCAAACGCAAGTTTCTCGAGTGATCCGAGGTCAAACTCAGGGACTTGTAGCTAAATGTATGCGGTGTTGTGTTTGCGGCGGATGAATAAAAGAATGATGGGGGTTATAAGCTATAAAATATTCCTACTCCTAACTAACAGACTAAGCGGTAAGAATATGACTGAGAGGTAGAGACACGACAACTGTTGATGCATAGTAAAACGTATGGAAAAATAGATGAAAAGGTGAGGATGTCTTTACTGCAACACTGAGCTTGACCACAAGGGCAACCCCAGCCAGCACAAAGCTATGCGATTATGCTATACACACTTGTGCCTAATTCTAGGACGCATGCGATGTATATGCGATAGTGTCGAAAAGCCTATTTCTAAGCCTTCCATTAACGCGCGCTCACGTGCTCTCACAGATAAGTGAGATGACCACATACCACCATATCCTACTTCTAGACGCATGCAATATCCTAACCGTAGGGTGCATACGCTGTGTAATAGCAAACGAAGCTTATTACTAAGTTTCTCATTCTTGCTTATGCGATCCAGTCCGCTCTCCCGAGACTTAGATTGGTTTTTAGACTACTCTCCCAAGTATGTCTAAATGAGGAATGATGCACTCATAAGACAAGGTAATCGCATAAACCTGGTTGACGTAAGATTATTCCTATTCCTAGTAAACACTTGCTTACATTGCTTAATGCGACCAACCACTTACCTTCTCCGGCAGTTAGTTGTTGCTGACTTTACTCGTAGACAAGCATTGCGTCCGCTTATAGACAAGTGTTGTTACAGCTTTACACTAAGCAAATAAGGTTTTCTCACAACACTCACGCAATGCACACCTCCCGGTGGTTTGCTACATGCTTCATATTCCTATGTCGCATGATTAAGTATGTGATACTCTAACAATCTTACTCAATGATGCAATGAAAGTTAAGGATACTAAGTAAATGAAGATGGAGATGGAATTGAAGGAAATATAGAAATGCATTTATCACAAAATGTATGAATTCCTTAAGCCAAAATGTAATACAATACAATATAAGGAAAGAAGAGAAATGGAAAGGCTAGCTGGAAGCAATGTCTTGCTTCTAGTAGAGGTATGTCAAGGCTGCCGGTGGTGCCATGGAAGGGTGGTGGAGCAGACTCTTTCCTCTGACTCCGGCGAAGGCTCCGGTCGTCACTCAGAATGGATGAAGAAGATGAAGAACTCTCAAGCTTTCTTCTCACGCTTTCTTTTAGATTACAAGGATCCGCCTTAAGGCAGGGAGCCTCAGGCAAAAAACCTTGGATCCTTTGAAATTCTGCTCATCAGTTTCTATTTATAGAGCTTAATCGCCGACAACATTAATGGACCTGCTCTGATTCTGACATTCGCGGCGCGATGATCCTTTTCTGAATCTCTACTGCTAACAGCGTGGTAGGTGAAATGTCAACATCATCTTGATTCTCCCGAGGTATGCATTCATGCTTGCATTTCACAAACCTTGCGTTCATCTCTCTACTATGGTTATCATTATGTAGCCGCATTCTCCTTGCGATAATCGCATTCACTCGATGGCCGCAACTTCTCTGCGATGACCGCATTCGCTTGACGACCGCAACTTCTATGCGATGGACGTATGCGGTTGATGGCCGCAACATCCATGCATCGAACGTATGCGTTCGCCTTTGCAATGGAGAGATTTCTCGCATGCGGTCGTCTTTGCGATAGCCCGACTTCTGCGTATGCGCCCGCTTCCTGTGTTAGCTACAAAGATAGACAATTAAATGCATAATAACGCATAATAGTGGGTTAGCTGAGATTCTTGATGTCGATAGACACAAACTCGTTTTCTCATGAATTCCTAACATATTCGCCACATATTTACTTAACAACCCTCATAATTCTAAATAAAAGGCCTAAGATGACGTGCATTTCTGCCCGTCATCAAATTCTATAAAAGAGAAAAAGAACTATGGTTTATAAGTTGCATATGATGTAATATTAAAACTATAGATTATAAATATAATATGATGAATTAGTTATTATATTTATTTATAATTAATTAATTATGAGATAATTGATTTTCGTTTTCTCCAATAATCATCTTAGTGGGTGGTTTTAGATGGTTTATGGCAACCGGTGGGATAAAAGTTGAAAAATAGTTTTTCATTTTCATTCCTACGCAACACATGCTTCACGATCAAGTAATCAGATTACTTGTTGAGAGAAAAGACGATAGAGTATCAAGTTTCACTATACGATAATTACTCGCTTACTTCGCCATCAAGTATCAAGTCTATACGATAGACTTCTTCCTTCTGTCACATACTCGATCATCTGCTTCCTCCATCCCTCTATCCATATTCATACAAAACCCACACCTCCTGAATTCTTACACCGAGAATACCAAAGTAATCGAGTGGTGGTATCCAGTCCTGATCGAGGATCGAAGACCAAGTTGTACTCGCTAGTGATCGAGGATCTTTCAGTTGCTCGTTGTGTTTGGTTATTGGACGCTTTGGAGATTGATCGAGGAAATACTAGAAGAAAGGGTTCTTCAAGGGTATTCTACTCCGATCCCTTTGTATTTAATCTTCGAAGCATGTTGTAATTTATTCTTTGATGTATAACTGTTCTATTTGATTGTAAATGTTTATTTTCTTTCACAGTGGAGTTTGGAACGATCCGCTTTCGCTCACTAGTTCTCTAATTTTAGAGTTTCTTTTGTTGGGATTGGTGTTCTAATTCTTCTAGAGTCTCGTGGTTTGTAAACTGTACATATTGTTATGAATAAAATAAGAGTTAAGCATGTATATGAGATATACAAATGGATCATGCCTTAGTGATAACCTAAAAAGGTCTGTAGTATATAGATTAAGGTGGGATACCTGATCCTGGTGACACTACGGATACGACCCACTTTGTAAAGGTTTGCAAATGTTGTGAACTACTACAGATGGTAGATCCTGACCATTCATGTGGCGACATGCAAGCGAGGATGTCCTATACGAAGAGTTTGTATAAGACCAGACCACGAGATGACTAGTCTCTTTATATAACGTCGTTGATACTTGAGAGTTACATCTCACCTAAATGACCATAGGTGACATGACCTCAATCCCGAGTGTTTTGGGAATTCCTGCCTTTGAGGGCAGTCTTTTGATTAGTATGGTTGAGAGTGGCCAGATTGCCAACTCAACATGCCTACCTTTTTAGGGAATTTTCTTATTTGGAAGCTGGGAACTCAATTATACAAGTGAATTCACTCCTTCCCCGAAGCAGGGGTAAGTAGATAGATTGCTCCCTTAAGGGCTGATTCCGGATCTTGAACATAGTGGCCACAATTTCTCTTTGAAAGAGAGGACTCGGTCATACTAGAACTATGACTTATGTTCATTAGAGGGTTCAGTGGTACTGAAGGAATTAGATGTAACTAGAGGGGCGGATATTGGCCCAACTATACTTACGAGCGATCTGTGAAAGGTTATCACACTATTGATTGGTTAATATGGACACAAAATATATCTGTAGTAAGAAGAATTCAGCTTTCAATCTTTAGTAGAGTGCTCGGTAGTTAACGGATGGTGGATCCCGTGACTAAAGAGTTTAGTCAGTTATTCACGTACCGTTGAAGCTTTAAGCTATAGGTCCATAAGATCCCCTTTGTAGCTCAATGAATTCAAGTTGAGAATTAGTTCTTGGTATTGATTTGAAATGTTCAAATTGATGAGATGAAATATTAAAACTATAGGTTATAAATATAATATGGTAAGTTGATTATCATATATGTTTATAATAATATTAATTATTGGATAATTCTATCTTTTTCTCTAATAACCAATTGAGTGGGAGGTTATTGGTGGTTTTATAGTAGCCGAAAGAGAGACTAAACGATTGTAGAGTGACACTATACGATAGTTCATGCAGCTGGTTGTAGCTAAATGATTGTGGAGCATTTGCTATACGATCGCAGAGCATTTACTAGACGATTGAGCATTGTCTATATGATAAACTCTTCTCATCTCCCACTTGCTCAATCTGTAACTCCCCAGGCCCAAGATTCAAAATCCGGATTCGGCCTCTAATGGCCCCGACATTCCCCCCCTTGCCTTGAATGCTTTCCCTTCCTCCGTTGCCTTGAATGCATTTTTAGAAGTGAAAGTTGTCCTCATAAACCAATACGGGTCCTTTCAGCATGTTTTGTCCTCACTCACATACATTCTAGGAAAATTCCTAGGAGGTCACCCAACATAATAAGATTGCTCCAAGCTAAGCACGCTCAACTTTGGAGTTCTTATGATTGAGCCACCGAAAAAGAAGGTACACCTTGTTGGTATAGGTAGTAACTTTCAATTCTTTTTAGCCTTTCTTAGCCACACTTTCATGTCCTCGGGATCCCTCCCATTCGGATGTGATATCGGTTCATTCATGTACCCTTCCTGAACTCGGGTCGTTACACAATCGTTGACACTATTGTTAATCCTCCAATCTCTTCCTCTAACCAAGTCCACATAGAGTTCACACTTTTGGATTCTCACACTGAGAATACCAAGGTAGCCATTGTGGTGGTATCTTACTCAACTCGACTGAGGTCGAGGTTTTGGAAGTTGTTCGTTGGGTTCGTTATCTTAAAGATCGTTGAGTTCGTGTTCGTTATGATCGTGTTGTGTTGCGGTCGCTGTGTTCGAGCATTCGTGTGTTACAGTCTTGGAGATTGAACGAGCATTCGTGATAAAGGGAGTTTGAAGATGAGTCTTCAAAGATATGTATATGTAGTCCCTTTATCTTATTGTAAAGCATGCTGTAATTTCATATTCATACGATAATTGTTAATGTTAAATTTCGAATGTAATTTTTAACGATCATTCCGTTGCTCATGGAAATCCTCATGTCAGATTTCCTTCACCATCAATAAATACCCCCACTGAAAAGAGCGGTACCACTGAAAAGAGTGGTATCGATTGATAAACGAAAGGTAAACAGGATATCGTCTGCTGGAGAACATGTCACATTAAAGAAATGTGGATGATGTGACCAACTTAGACATAGTAGATAAAAGGGAAATGAACCAGTTGATATATCCAAACGCGCCAAATTGGCAAGGACCGAGACTCAAAGGGCCTAGACACAATCGATGTCAAATAATGTATAGCATTCTGATAAATACTTTATAATTTATTATTTTGCATTATAGATTATACATTATATAAAGTAAAGATATTTCGATAAATACTCAATACTCGATTCAATTTACACGTTACTCACTGCTCGATGCATGTTACTCGATATGCGATTACTCACAATACTCAATAAACAATACTCGATCCACATTACATGTTACTCGATACACGATTACTCAGGAATACTCGATAAACATTAACTAAACCATACATGTTAAACCATACTCGATGCAAGTTACTCAATACTTGATGTTCGATATAGGTTACTCGATACACGACACCTAAAATCATGTATACTCGATACACATACAGTTGCTTAATATGGAAATATACACACACTTTCTTGAAACTTTATACTATGGAAATATACAATTTGCTCATATAAAAGTAACAGGTCATTCATTCACAAATATTGTCAAAATTTACATAGAAAGAC
This sequence comes from Benincasa hispida, assembly GCF_009727055.1. Classification (NCBI taxonomy): domain Eukaryota; kingdom Viridiplantae; phylum Streptophyta; class Magnoliopsida; order Cucurbitales; family Cucurbitaceae; genus Benincasa; species Benincasa hispida. The sequence continues at coordinate 21,385,478 of NC_052357.1, read as the reverse complement.
CTAATTAAAAAATTGATCAGCCTATAACTCGACACCATACTACAACCTAAAATCATGCATTTTATCTTGCCGTAAACTCTCCAGGCTAGACCTGGTCATCAAGTATTCGAAGAACTTGAGACAAAATATCCCACAATCTAGTGTATCTGACTCCTGTAGGAAGCTTGTATTAACATGGCTCAACCTCCAAGGACTGTGTGCAAGGTCGGGCTTTGCAGCATGTAAGTTACAACAATATGATAACTTAAACAACCCAACAAGCAGAGTTTAAGATTTTTACTTAAGATCCATAAATTATTTAAAAAATTAATAAAACAAATATAAAATAAAAAAACTAAAAATAAAAAAAATAAGAATGATTGAAATATGAAAATCAAATACATATAAATAAAATAATAAACTTAAAAAGGGGAAAAAAATTACAAAACTTACCTCACGAACTAGGAGAAGAAGTTAGAGAAGAAAGAATGATTTGAAATATTAAAACCTAATGCATATAAATAAAATAACAAGCTTAAAAAGAAGAAGAAAAATAAATTTTAAAAAAATTACCTCACAAACTAGGAGAAGAAGTTGAAAAAAAAGCCAAGAAGAATTTGAAGAAGAAATTAAAACAAAAAGAGAAATTTAAAAATGAAGTTGAATAGTTAATGTAGATGACTTCCTTCTTAATTTTCAATTGTATTTGGTAGGGATTAGTGTGTAATTATTGTTTTCTTTGAAAAGGGCATTAAGGAAGAAAAATCTGGAAAAAAAATGTAAGGAGTGGGCAATGAGGCTTGTACCTGGGTTCGAATAAGGTTGGAAAACAAATTGACTAATGAACTAGTTAATGGTATTAATACCTATTGGGAATGACCTATGTACACTTTAGGCCCAAAGCCCACAAAAGCACATGGGAGTAGCTGTTGGGGTTGATGCCCTAAAGTCTCGTGTCCTGTAGTTTGTAAACAGTTTGTACAAACGCTTGTTTTGTATAATATATGATATTTACTTCACATCTTGATTTTGCTCAGTTGTATGTTTTATTTGCTTTACCACAAACCAATAAACATAAAATCCTTGGTTATCTGTATGTAACTTAAACATGTATGTGGTGACATACAAGTGGATCATATTTTGAGTGATAACCAAAATGGTCTGTAGTATATGGATATAGGAGAGAAACCTTATCCTGGTAACACTACGGATGCGGCCCGCTTTGTGGAATGGTCACAAGTGTTGTGACTTGTCACAGATGGTCTGATCTTGATCATTCGTGTAGGGAACATGCGAGTAGGGGCGTTCTATACAAAGAGTTTGTATAAAACCTGACCATGAAGTGTTAACATCTCATTATATAACACCGTTCATGACAGAGACTTCATTTCACTAGGATGACCATAGGTAACATAACCTCAATCCTAAGTGAGTTGGGAACTCCTGCCATTGAGGGTGGTCCTTTGATTTGTATGGTGCGAGTGGCCAAGTCACCAATTCGAACCTACCATTTCGGGGACTCGTCTGTTTTAGGAGCTGGGAACTCAGCTACACAAGATGGAATTCACTCCTTCCTCGAGGCAGGAGCAAGTAGATAGATAGCTTTCTCTCCCACTTGCTTATCGTCTACATAATCAACCCATTCCTCTGACCTCTACCAAATTCAACAAAGACCACGCTTTAGGTTCTCACTCCGAGAATACCAAGGGCTCCAAGTGGTGGTGTCGTCCCCGCTCCTGGTTGCTCGTGCTTGTTCATATTGCTGCCGTTCATGTAGACGATCGTGCTACTGTAGCCGACTGTTTTGCTGGGCAATAGAGAACGTAAAGGTTCTTCCGCTGCATTGAGTTCGAAATTGAAGAGAGTCTTCAACTGGCATGTGAACTCAATCCCTTGTATTTTATTTATCAAAGCATGTCGTTAATTAGTGTAAATTACATAACTATCTGTTAGAATGTATGTGTTGTATCACAAGGAAATCAGAAAGATCCGAACGCGCTCATGGATGCTCTTCGTTAAGAGTTCCTTCAGTAGCACCATTCACTTGTCCTACATTTGAGAATTAAGGAGTGGTAGATGGTATAAATAGACGATTACTTCTAGGGACTTATAAAAGTGTGTTGGTAGTGGACGTATAACTCTTTCACCACACATGCGTTGCCACCTTCATCCGTCCGATCGAATGGGCTGGTTCAGGTAATCGCGCTCGCTGAAAGAAAAAGAAAATAGTTTTATTATTTTTTTTTAACTTTTTACAAAATCTTAAATGTTAATTTTTTTAAAAAATAAAAACATTTAGGGTTTATAATGATGTAATTATTTTCCAGATCTAAATTTATTATTTTCCAAGTGTTGAGTTAAAGATGGAGAGAGAAAGTTGTTAATTAAAAAAAAAAGGAGGAGCAATGGTTGTTTAAAAGTATTAGTGGGGCCTGTAAATATTTAATATAAAAAAAATGATGGTGACACATGTCACATATGGAGAGGGGAGGTGTGGACTCCTTCTATACCATCGAGGACTACATTTTTTCAGTTTAGTTTATGACCGTTGACCTTCTTCTTATTCTACAATTGCTTTACAGAACCAGAGTTTCCGCATCTAGAAAAACCCGTTCTTTGCATCCCTGCTTTAGCTTTCTCTTCTTCTTTGATCTTCTCCTCTGATTCTGAGCAAACATTTCTCTCGCTATGATTCCAATCCTTTGTCCGATGAGTGCACGTTTGAAGGGTGACATTGTGTTAACCTTGTGGAGCAATCGACAAGAACAATTTGTACCATGGTCGTGACGAATTTGCTTTCAAGGCAGTGTGACACAACAACCAGATTCTAGATTTTTTGACATCTTATACTTTGAAAGCAAATTTTTAATCTATGTCGATGAAATTAAGAAAATTTCTCCCAGATCTATCCAAGTTGGAGCTGCTCGACGAAGCCAATTATCACCACTAGTCCCAGAAGCTACTCATCTTCTTTGAGCAGTTGGAGGTGGACTGCGTTCTCACCGTGGACAACTCTTATTGAATCTTTAAATGTCAAAGACATATTAAAAAAATAAAAGGAAACAAATAGCAAAGACATCGCAGATGAAGGGTCAATTTAAGGCCGTTGGTGGACGAATAGAGAAATCTAAAGTAATATGTTATGTCTATAGGAAACTGGACATAAATCCTACCAGTGCATCCAACAAAAGGGAAGGCCAGATCAAAATTATGTTGCTGCTAAACCAGTCTCACAACCCAATGATGTCGAAAACGATACCATTGTTGTGGTGATCGTGGAGGCAAATCTGGTGGAGAACAAGTCTGATTGGATTTATGACACGGGTGCATCAAGGAATTTATGCTCAAATTGGGATCTTTTCCATGATTTTCAGGATATCGATAATGGCGAATGTGTTTTTCATGGGAAATTTCATGACTGCTTTGGGAAAAGGAAGATTTTATTGAAACTTACTTCTAGAAAAACTCTTTATCCCTTAGTGATGTACTATATGTTCCTTCTTTGCATAAGAATTTGGTGTCGGCAAGTTTGTTGAACAAAACATGACGTAGGATTGTGTTTGAAGCTAACAAGGTTATCATTACAAAAAATGGTGACTTTATTGGTAAGGGATATGCGTCCAAATCTGGGTTAATCCTAGCAATACCATATCTGTACAAATAGGATAGTCCATTTATACAGAATGGTAAAGGGGTCCCTCGTCTGAACCTTTGAGTTGAGTCCAATATTGAAATTACTCCTTCTAGAAAAGTCAGGTCGATCGCCTTGGCTAAAAAAGAATGAATCTAAGTCAATGCAAGGGGTAGGGAGCAGAATGTAAAAGTAGAACTTTAAAAGAAATTATAAATGCTATGTTACTAAGTTCTGGATTATTTGATAACATGTGTGGGGAATCTGTGCTTTCTGCCTATTTTATTTTTAATAGGGTTCCTCACAAAAAAACTAGATAAAACTTTATACGAGTTATGGAAGGGTATCCACCTAACCTGAATTACTTAAAAGTGTGCGGGTGCTTAGCTAAGGTAGCCCATCCAGAATTCAAGAAACCCACGATAGGTTCTAAAACTTTTGATTGAGTTTTCATTGATTATGCAAATAATAGTGTTGTATATAGGTTTATTTGTTTAAGTGATAACTCACTGTATGAATATAGAGATGTATATTTCAGCATGTTTTTCCCATGATTAAAACTGGTGATAAATCAAAAGATAATTCATTCAGTGATAAAACTACCAGTACTTCAAGCATCGATCAAATATCTGAACTCCCTCTTTCTAGCCTTAATAACACATTTGAATTAAAGCCTAGAAGAAGTAAAAGACAAAGGGTTAGTAAGAATTTTGGACTTGATTTTCTAACTATCTTTCTAGTTAATTCATATAAAATAGACAATCAATTTGCTTGTATGTATTTAATAGATAAGGATCCAAAAACTTATCAAAAAGCTTTGAGCTCAATAGATTCTAGTTTTTGGAAAAAGGCAATCAAGAGTGAATTAGATTCTTTAGTTTGAATCAAACATGGGAATTAGTGGAACTACCTAAAGGAAATAAAGTCATTAGGTGTAAATGGATCTTTAAGAAGAAAATTAGACCAGATGGTACAATAGATATGTTTTATTGGGGTTGGTGTCCTAAATCTCGTAGGATCCTATAGTTTGTAATTGTATTATACAAACATCTTATTTATTTAATAAAATATGTGATGTTTTATTTGACATTTAGTTACATTAATCCATAAACCAATAAACTAACACCCAAGGTTATCTTGTAGTTTGAACATGTATGTAAAGACATATGGGTGGATCATGTTTAAGTGATAACCTAAACGGTCTGTAGTAGATAGATAAAGTTGGATACCTTATCTTGGTGACACTACGAGTATGACTCGCTTCGTAGATGTTAACATTATTGTAAAGTGCTACAAATGATTTGATCCTGATCATTCATGTAGAGACATTTGAATGGGGGTATTCTATAAAAAGGAGTTTATATAAGTCTGGACCACGAAATGTTTAGTCTCATTATATAACACCATTCATAATAGAGACTTACATTTCACCAGGATGACCATAGGTAACATGAACTGAATCTTGAGTGAGTTGTGTACTCCTGCCTATAAAGGCGGTCCTTTGATTTGTATGGGTGAGAGTGGCCAGATCGCCGACTCAACAAGCCTACCATTTCGGAGATTCATCTTATTTGAAAGCTGGGAACACAGCTATACAAGAAGAAATTCAATCCTTCCTCAATGTCGGGGTATGTAGATAAATTACTTTCTTAAAGGTTGATTCCAGGGTTTGAACAATGTGGCGCCACACTCTCTCCTGACCGTCATAGTTGGACTATGATTTATTGTTCATTAGAGGGATCAGTGGTACAAGTAGTTAAGTAAGACTCGCACCTCACTTTTCCCTTTTATACTATGTTTATCGTTAAGTTAAGAAAAATGTTGGGTTAAGCATCTAAGTTAGATTGGATTTGTACATCTCGAAGTAAAAGATGAATTTTGGCAAACAGGAGAAAAACGGTTAAGTAAGGGAGCCTAGCTTTCATTACATATCATATGGGGTTTATGAGGGGAATTTTTGGCTTAGTGTTGAAGGAACTGAAGGATGCTTGAACATCGAGTAAGCACCAGGTGAGCATCGAGTATAAGTTAATGAGAAGAAGGCGAGCGTCGAGTATAAGTGAGCGATAAGGAGGCGAGCGTCGAGTATGAGTAATCGAGAAGGGTTAAGCATCGAGTAGATGCTGCTGAGTATCGAGTATATGTGAGTGAGGAAGAAGGTGAGTGTCGAGGATGAGTGAGGAAGGCTCGTGTGTCGAGTTCGAGCATCGAATAAGGAGCGCATGTCGAGCGAGCTCCCAGCGTCGAGTTCTCCATTGAGTAGCGAGTCCTCCCATCGAGTATTTAACAGAGAATCCTAAAAATGTCTGTCAAGTAAGGACCTCTCCCCATCGAGTTTCCTCAACGAGAAACGAGTTGCTCAAAACACTCAAATTTAAACGCTCAATTTTAGACTCATCTTTTAGTTACTTGGACAAATGGCTTCATCTCGACGTTTGATCTCCATTAATGGGTGAGGTGGCTTAAGGAGATTTCAGGTGAAGGGCTGGACAGTAGTACAAAAAGAAGGAGAAATTCTAAGGCTTGTTTTGGGAGGATTTGCTTGAGAAAATTTAATGAACTTGGTACCATTGGAAAACTCTACGAGTCTAGTTTCTGAAATCGAGCCTTTGGATGGGAGATCTAGCTGGAAAGAGGGTCGGAGAAGGAAGAAAAAGTCAAAGGTGCATTTTTTGGGCATTCCGAGCACTCGATGAAGAAACGTAGATCTAGACCAAGCCACATGAAATTTCAAGATGAAAATTTAAGGTAACATTGTTATCACCCTTATGAGTAAGTTTGTAGAAGAAAATTTTGCAAGTTAAGGCCTAGAATTTGAGTTACATATTTTAGAAGCTAAACTTAGAAAGTGTTGAACAAGCAGGCACCTTTGCGAGCTAGGGTCACTGGGAAAGATTTAAAGCTCTAGATCAAACCACAGAGAGTTTTATGTTGAAACTTTGAGGTAACATTTTCAACACGATTCCGAGCATGTTTGAAGAGAGATTTTTCTTAAAATGAGTTATGGATTTTGAGCTATTGACATTAGAAACTAAATCTGGAAATTGTTGGGCAAATAGGCAACTACTTGCTTAACGTGATTTTGGCACCCTAAAGACCCTACTAAGCGTTGGGTGTGGGCGTCAGAAAGAAGGGGACCTGCTGAAGTTTATGCCCTTTTAAATTCGTCTAGGTACCCGATGCCCTAAGGTAGGTTAAGAATAATTGAAAGCAAATTGTGTAAATGTGAGCTTATATCTGAAAGAGAGTCTAAAAAGGGAAACCATGACTAGTAACTAAAGTATTTTGGTGTGTTCACAAGGTTGACATTAGTGGGAGAAGCTCATCATCTTAAAGGGATTTCCCAAAGGCTGTGAGTGACTCTAATGCTTACAAATATTATGAAAGATTTAACAAGTCATGCTTTATGAAAAATCACTTATTGGTAGTCAACCTTAAACGTTTACCTAGCTATTTAGCTTATTGATGTTTACGAATGATTGGTAGATTAATAGCTTATAGAGTATAGATAGTTATGGTTCGGGCACGATGTTCTAAGTAATTAGTGTCTAGTGCTTATGAGGTATGTTGCCCTAGACAGAATCTAAATGGTTAGCGTAGACTACTAAAGGAAAGTTGGGCCTATAAGACAAGCCAAGTGAGAGGTCTAAGTGAAGGACTTCTAGTAAAGTATGTTTAGATCAATACCTCGAAGTGGTAATTGAAATTAGAGACAATTGATGATAGAATCCTAACTACGTACACGTAAGGTCAGTATGACTAGGAAGAGGATGGATAGAGGATCCAGATCCCAAGAGATGAAGTCAAGTTTCAGTAAATGAAGAATGCTATGCGTTGAGCTAGCTTCGTGTTAGCAAGGACTATGAGAAGGGATGGACTATGTCATTCATGGATAATTGTTGATAAGTTCATAGGTTCAAAGAAAATAAGCTACGTGAGGTTGCTTAGCATTTTCCTCAAGTATGTGTTTGGTTGATCGCATACCAAGGTGACATGATAGCCTTATTGCATAAAGGTATCCTATGTGAAACATACATTCTAAGGACTGTAGCTAAGTTTCCACAAATGCTAAGTGTAAGGCTACGTTCTGGATGGTTTATAAATGATGGATGTTAAGCATGATATGTATTTAGTTAGTTGGACACTGAAAGCATGGAAGGTGTTTGATGACATACAGAAATGCATGACATCTTAGGCCTTCTATTTAGAATTATGAAGGTTGTTAGGCAGAATATGCATCGACCATGATAAGGAATTCACAAGAATATGAGCTTGCGTCGATCAGCATGTCGAATCTCAGCTAACCCATTATTTTGCGTTAATTATGCGTTTAATGTTCTATTTTTGTAGCCAATGTAGGAAATGAACGTAAACGCAGAAACCAGACCATTGCATAGATGACCGCATTCGGAGAAGCACTCCATCGCAAGGCAAACTGGTCAAAGGTGTGTGTAAATTATGAGCTTCCCTTTGGTCATGCTGATCGACGCAAGCTCATAATTTACACACACCTTTGACCAGCTTGTCTTGCGATGGAGTGCTTCTCCGAATGCAGTCGTCTATGCGATAGTCCAGTTTTCGCGTTTACATTCATTTCTTGCATTGGCTACAAAAATAGAATATTGAACGCATAATTAATGCAAAATAATGGGTTAGTTGAGATTTGACATGCTAATCAACGCAAGCTCATATTCTTGTGAATTTCTTATCATGATCGACGCATATTCTGCCTAACAACCTTAATAATTCTAAGTAGAAAGCCTAAGATATCATGCACTTCTGCATGTCATCAGTGTCCAGGAAGTATCTAAGGTGTTGACGATACTTAATGACGCCACGTGCATATAGAAGGTTCGAAAGAAGAGGCTGAAGTATAGGTCTCTTAGGCCATAAGTGAGAGGTCGATGTGTGGGTTTCCTAGGCCATGTTTTAGTAACAGAGGCCGAAGTATGGGTCTCTTGGAGTGATACAGACATTGGGGTTTGAACGATGAATGCTCGTTCTCAATTAAGGTTAAGGAAGTATCCATAGAACGTTATCATGCTTATGCTTTAAGTGTTATGGAGCTGTTCGATGAGCTACAGTTAATGGTTTAAGTAATGGTCATGAGTGACACATTTCGACTAAGGTAATAGTGGTAGTTGGGTCGGAGGGTTCCTCCCCTAACCAGGTTGAGGTTCAATAAGGTTATGTACAAGAGTAGACCATAGGAGTCGCTCTCTTGTAAAGATATTTAATGTGGAAGATAAGGCAGGCGTTTCCTAGAGTTGAGGCTTATGAAACCTTGTTATGGTTAAACTCTAGTAGGAAAAGTGTTATGTAATTACTTGCTTGGCTAATTTCTCATTCTTAGCAACGCTTTTCATTTCATGATCTCCTTGTTAGACATGATTGATGTATATGCCATTTATGTTCAACGGTTAGTCACTCATTGGGCTTCTAGCTCACTTTGTTTAAATATTTTCTCCACAGGTAACGGTCACTCCCCAGAAGACAACTTTGCTACTGCTCTGCCACTCAAGACCAAAATGTTAGAAGTTATGTGAGGATTTTGTAATAAGTAGTACACATGTATCATGTCTTGTAGGGACTAGTTGAGTTTGGTGGGCTTTCTGCTTATGTAAAGTGTATAAGTTGTATCATTGAAGAGTAATGTATAACTCGTTTAATGATTGTCATTTGTTCTCATGGCTTGATATTTGAGCATACATATATAGATGTGCATTTCAAGGTTCTAAGTCATGTTAAGCAAGTCAATAGGCAGTAAACACTAGCAAGAGAGTTGGTAACTGCTACAGTCACACCTCCTTGCAAGTTTAAAGGGTAATTTAGGAGGGGGTGTGACAAGTTAAATGTAACTACAGAGGCAAAACGGTAATTTTGGCCTAACTGTACTTACGAGCAATTTGTGAAGGGTTATCGTACTGTAGACTGGTTATATCCAATGGACATAAAAATATATCTATAGTGTGAAGAGTGCAGCTGTCGATCTTTAGTGGAGTATTTGACAGTTAATAGATGGTAAATAATATAATTAAAGGAGTTTAATTAATAATTCATGTACAGTTAAAGCTTCAAGCTACAAGTGTAGGAAGTTCTCTCTGTAGCTACACGGGAATTAATGAAAATCGATTTTTGGATTAATTCGAATTGTTCAAATTAATTATATATGATATAATTAATTTAATCTAATTATATAAGATATAATTACTATAATTTATTTGATACATTATAATATAAAGTTTATTTTAGAGAAATAAATATTTGAATATGATTCAAATATTAATTAAAATATTAATTATGTGAATTGGATTCATATAATTAAATTTAATATCAATGGAATTACATTCATTTATATTAAATATCGTTGTTGAGAGAATTGAACTATAGGTTATATTGTATTAGATACAATATTAAACTACAGATTATATGTTATATTTGATATAACATATAGTTTAATATATATTATATGATAACCTTTAATATATATTATATGATAAAGTGGTTATCATATAAATATATATTAAAGTTTTTATTAAAATTAATTTTTTTTTATTAATTTTAATTTTAAAAACCAATTTTGGGACTCCCTTCCCTCATTTTCTCTAAAAAAACGTGATAGTGAGGTTGTGGGTTATCTTCATCCTCTCATTATGTTATTCCACAGAAACACAAAACAGAGAAAACACAGAATTGTTCTAAGATCTCTGAACAATCTTCCTCCTCCCCTCTTCTCTCAAATCCCTCTTCCAAAGTAGCTAGAGCCCACTCCTCCTGGATTCTCATCCAGAGAATACAGAGGAATTCTATCAGTGGTGTTCCATTTGGTTCGAGGGTTTCACAATTGAAGACAGTTCTTCAAAGGTAAGGGTTTGTAAACCCAATTTTGTAGTTCTGCAATTTCTTCCAAGCCTGTTATATTTTAATTAGATGCATAATTTATATGTTTCTTTTCTATAAAATTGATGTTCTATAAATTTGGATTTTGGGTCCGATCCCGTTTCTTTTCAAGGACCTTCAATGGTTCCTTCAAGTTTAAGGCTAGACTAGTGTTGTGGGATACATAGAAAAACAAGGCATGGACTATTTTGATATTTATTCACCTGTGACTAAAATTGTCACTATTAGAGCTTTCATAGCCTATGATGCAATACATGGTCTTCTAATACATCAAATGGATGTGAAGATAACCTTACTAAGGACTTGGAAGAGGAAATGTATATGCCTAACTTATAGGCTTTATTGTTGCTGGTCAAGAAATTAAGATTTGTGAACTTACAAAATCTCTTTATGATATGAAACAAGCTCCTAAATAATGGTATGAAAATTTTAACAATAATTTAGTAAACAATGGTTTTAAGTACTTATATTTACTCAAAGTCATTTGGAGATGACTATGTAATTATCTGTTTGTATGTTGACGATATGTTTATCTTTGATACAAACATAGATATAATTAATGAAATAAAGTTATTTTTATCCTCACAATTTGAAATAAGAGATTTAGGTGAGGCTGACATGATACTTGGTATTAAGATAAGAAAAAATGGAAATGGTTTCTTTTTATGTTAATTACATTATATTGAAAAGTTGTTAAAGAGATTTGACAGTTTTAATGTTACACCTATAAGAACACCCTATGATCCTAGCATGAGTCTTAAGAAGAATAAGGGTGAAAGTGTCTCTTAGCCTGAATATGCAAAATTATTGACAATGTTATGTTTTTAGTGAACTATACTAGGCCCGATATTGCATATGTTGTGAGTAGACTCAGTAGATACACTCATAATCCTAATAAGGATCATTGGACAGCACTTTGTCGTTTACTAAGGTATCTCAGATGTACAGTAGATTTTTTTTTTCTACATTTCAATAATTTTCCTGTAGTATTAGAAGGATATTGTGATGCAAACTTGGTAATAGATAACAACAAAGTAAATTCCACTAGTGGATACGTATTTATACCGAGTGGATGAGCTATTTCATGGAAATCAGCTAAACAAACTTATATAGCACGATCCATCATGGAATCAAAGTTTATAGCACTTGAACTACTTGGACAAGAAGTAGATTGGCTAAGAAGTCTATCACGAGACATGCCGGGAGGGGGGGGGGTGCACTTCTATACCAATATCTTTGCATTGTGATTCACAGGCTGTCATAGGTATTGCCAATAACCTGTCTCTTATACACATCTAGATGTGTATAAGAGACAGATTTTGATATTTATTCACCTGTGACTAAAATTGTCACTATTAGAGCCTGTCTCTTATACACATCTAGATGTGTATAAGAGACAGATTTTGATATTTATTCACCTGTGACTAAAATTGTCACTATTAGAGCCTGTCTCTTATACACATCTAGATGTGTATAAGAGACAGCTTCTATACCAATATCTTTGCATTGTGATTCACAGGCTGTCATAGGTATTGCCAATAACAGTATATATAATGGCAAAAGAAGGCATATTCGTCAGATATAGAGCTGCGAAACAACTGTTGAAGGAAGAAATTATCTCCATAGAGTATGTAATACTGAGAGAAATTTAGCAGATCATCTCATCGAAGGCCTAACAAGGAGAGTAATCCTAGAGTCTTCAATTAGTATGGGACTCAAATCCTTAGTGTGATCCATAGCCCTTTATTTTGGGTGGTCTATTGCGATAGACTTGATGGATAATTTGCGAGTGATCCATAGCCCTTCATGTTGGGTGGTCTATTGTGATAGATTTGATGGATAATCGTAAGATATTGATGCTTAAGTTTACTATCTTTCTATTGCTTAGAATCATCTTCTTTTTTCTACATTTTTAATGTGCCTGTAGGTCATTCATGTGGAACTATTGGGAATGACCCACATGCATTTTAGGTCCAAGGCCAATAAAGACACATGGGAATAACACCTTTCACTTGTTCCACATTGAAGAATTAAGGAGTGGATAGATGGTATAAAGAAGATCACTTCTAGAGACTTGTGAAAATGTGTTGGTGGTGGAAGTATAACATTTTCACCATACGTGCACCATTGTCGCCACCACCTTTTGGTCAGACGGGCGAGCGAGGTTTGGGTTTGGGTAACTGCGTTTACGCGGAAAAAAAAAGAGAAGAAAATAAAATAGTTTTCTTTTTTTTTTTTAACTTTTTACAAAATCTTAAACGTTAATTTGTTTAAAAATAAAAATATTTAGGGTTTTTAATAATGCAATTATTTTTCAAATTTGAATTTATTATTTTCCAAACATTTATTACTATTGACCTTCTTCTTCTTCTACAATTGCTTTACAAGACCGAAGTTCCTAAATCTGAAAAAAATAGTTCTTTGCATCCCTGCTTTAGCTTTTTCTTCTTCTTCGATATTCTCCTTCAATTCTAAGTAAACACTTCTCTCGCTGTGATTCCAACCCTCCGTCGACTTTGCTTTTAAAGCAGTGGTTTTCACAGTACAACAATTAGCTTTCAGATCTATCAATGTCTAATAATACTTTGTTAGTTACATATATCTATGTCTATATATATATAAAGTTGAGGAGGGGCTCGAGCCCCTTAGACCTATATTAAATCTCTCGGTGAAGAAGATCCATATTTTAGGAGGGCATCCAAAATTCTCTAGATGACAGAGCATCTTATAATACCGCACAACAAACACAGTAATCTAAATATCAACTCTATAAAAATCTTAAATACCTACAGAACAAACAATCCCTTTAAGATATTTAAGTAGTGAGAACTCAAAATAATATTGATTTTATGTGTGTGACTTTCTCCCTCTCAATTCACATGATTCAACTTTTGCAAAAATTAGTTCTCTCTCTCTTCTTAAATGGACTCACTAATATGTATAAAGCTCATTTGGCCTTGAATTTCCATTGAGCAAATACAATAAGCATTCTCTTGAAAGTTGGGTGTTTCTCTTTGTTGTTTATCCCGAGCTACTAAATTATAGTACAATATAGAAGCAAATAGCTTTTGTTGAACTATTTGATTGAGAGATTTGTAGTAAGAGTTCATCATAGTAAAACATACAATTGCATTGACTTAATATGCTCCCAAACTATTATAAACTTCCAGTGTCGTTTTCTATTTTTAGAAAGGAGAGGAAGAAGAAAAAAGATAAAGCAAATGTTTTTTATTTAAAAAATATTTTTTAAAAAGTCTAAAAAGACTATATTTTATAATTTAAAAAATGCCATGGCTCCTTAAGTATGTAAACGAAAATTTTGACAAAATAACCTAGCAAAATTTTAGAGTAAAATTGATGAATTCGAAAGTTGAGAAATTTTCAAATACAATCTAACCTAAAATAAAATCTATTTAAAAATAAAATAAAATAAATCTAGGATTTGTTCAAAACGATGGGCTTAATGTGAATTACAACCTGACTTTTCTACACAACCTTTTGCCCTCTTTAACCCAAAAACCTACATGGTCTCTCCTATTTTTACTCAATTCAAAACTTTTTTTTTCAAGGACACAATGTAAGTCAGGTGCACCCGAATTTTTTAATTAGATTGACACATTTTTAACACTCATTATATCCCAACTCCATACTTAGTTCAAAACTAACTACAAACAAAAAATTGAAGAGACCGTAGAAATAGTAATTGAACCCTTTTTTTTAGATTAGATATATCCTTTAGTATCTAATTCTTTATTTGTCTGTTCGTTTATTTATTCTAAAGGTTAAAAAGTTTCCATTTAGGTTAAAAACTTCTAAATTGCACTCTTATTGAAGAACAATGTGAACAATAGTTTATAAGAAACTTGTATCACATAATATTTAGTAAATTGGAAAATTATTCTAGAAAAAAAATTAGGACAAATTTAATTCATCCTCCAACATTTTAATAAGTACGAAGGATATATTTAGAAATGATTGTGAAATTATAAAAATCGATTTTTCCATATTTAAAGGTACTAAATTTGGTAGTTTCATATTAAATGATTAAATGCATATTTTAATTTACGTAAAAGGTTTTATACCATTTTAGAAAAAAATCTGAAACTAGTATTTTAAAATTTTTAATCTATAATAATGATGAGAATATCAACTATATTGTTACAAATTGAGACAATTAATAAATTTGGTCACTTATATTTGTGTGTATCCGTCTTTTTGTCAAAGCCAAAAGTGAAAGGTTGGAAAGAGACGTGATTTATGGGGACGTGATTCATGCATGTTAAAAGCTAAACCAAATTTATGTGTTTGACATGAAACTCGAGGGAGGAGACTTTTTTTAAACCATATAATAAAATAGTGACCACAAATCTATAAATCTTTTAAATCAAGAATAGTGACAGACCTTGCTATATCATAAACAAAATTAAATGTAACGGATGTGGATATATATAGTGTTGACTAGTGAAATTCGTTTCATATTTGATCATACCTACCATTAATGAAAAATATACATGTTGATGAATGATTTTTATAAATTTTAAAATTTTATCCAATGTTGAGAATTAATAAAACTTTCCCTTCTTCTTCTTCCTTTTTTCCAAGAAATTAAAAAAAAAAAAATACTTTATGTACAATTTTACAAAGCCTATATATGTAAGATGCAATGTCACGATTTTACCAGCCTATATGTTATACATGTTTTGTTATGCTCACAATGATGTGAAGTCATTCACTTAGGCTTAAATTTAGGCTCTCATTAAACCAAAAAACTTCTTATAAATGTGAAACTTCTTTGATTCATATCCAATCATTTTTAGATTGGTACAAAATTTAATGGAAAGTTTAAGATTAGAATTGATAGAAAAACTTATTTTAATTTACAATCTTTTGAGTCTTCAATCTTAAATAAAAGGATACGTGTTAGTTATCGTTTGAATTACAATTAATGGTTAGAATGTATATTTTCCTTTAAAATTAAGATAGCTATGGCAATTAAAATGGTGAACTAAATGCTATTTAATTTAATATCCAACAAAAACTTTTTGCCTCAATTATGATTGCATTAATTTTCTACCTTCTAATTAAACTTGCGTGTAAATGGTTCCATCTACAATAATAGTTTGAGTTCAGTCTATTATAATTGGAAAAGTAAATTCAAAATATTTATTACCAAATAATAAAGTTATTGAAGAAAGCAAAATTATTCCCGTCATTTTACATTACAAATAATTGTAGGAGTGAAAATTTTAAGATGGTACGTGTTTCTACTTTGAAATTTGTTCAATTTAAGTTTGTATATTTTTAAAATTCCTAAATTTAGTAGTTATTAATTATTTTTACAACAACTAAAGGATGAGAGATCAAATCTCTAATTTTTTGGAAAGGAGGCGATACTAATTATGATAGAACTAAGTTCACTTTGACTAATAGCTATTGCTTATTTATTATTGCCGATATTGAAAAAAAATTATTATTTAATAGGCGTTTTCACTCTAAATTTTGAAAATATGAATGATATATTGTATTTTGTTACATGAAAATTAAGACTATTATTTAGTCAATTTCAAATAAAAGTTAAATTTAAGGGATTAAATTTAAGATTTATCTAAAGTGTATGGACTAAAATTAACAAGCTTTAAAGAAAAAAAATAATATTTTAACAAAATTTAAATGTTGGATTAGATAATCAGCAAAGGTTAATTTGGAGAAATTATTTGATATAATTAGTAAAATGTGACAAAAGTATGATTGGGGAATTATATAAATTATATAAGAATGCTTGAAATCTTGTAAACCTCAGGAATATAATTGTTATTAGGTATAAAAATTAAACAAGCTTCAATGAATGCTCATGCTCACGTTTTAATGTTATTTGATTAATTTTTCATGAAAAACATGTGTAATGGACAAGATATTAGACCAATAATTCTGCAACGTTATAAGTGTTTATTTAACATTTATCAAACTCTCTTGAGATGTATTTAATTAATGATGTGAAATCTTCGTTAGTTGAATTTCTATGACGATAAATAGATGTCATTATATGATATTTGTTGACTTAAAACATTGCTATGATTAAGATATTCTTGACAATAAAAAATGATACCATTAAAATTTTTTGTGATAATAATAAAATGTCAATATAAATATTTTATCGATGGTTCCTCATTGTCCTTAATATTCCTATGTTTGATAGAAATCTTAATAACATATTTAAAAGTGAAAATTTGTCATTGCCGGTGGGTGATTGTTGTTGACAGTAGCACAAAATCACTAAAAATTAATTAAGAGGGTTTTGTGAAGTGTCATTGTGAACTGTCATTGATACTCTTTCTAAGGCAATTCGATAGTAGAAAAAAAGAGTCACAGAAGGAATTTGCAAAAAATTTTAGATACCATGAATTCCTTCCTTTGTTGGAATGAACACCATTGAACCATTTAATTCCTAGGTTTTAAATGATTTTATTATAAAATATAGGCCATAAGCCTATCAAATATAATTTTGCCCTCTTGAAATTGACTTCAACTTGCCTAACGTATAAATTTTAGTGAGTTGAATTAGACTTAAATTAATTAAAGCATACATATCAATAAGGTTAAAAGTTCAAATCTTGCCAACCGAATGTGAAAATAATATCACATTAGACTAAAGAGGGTTTTTTAGTACTCATGCCCAGATTTATATTACTCTAATGTCGAATGGCCCAAATTTTGAAAACAATAAATACTAACCTTTTCTTGTACATCTCGTACCACTCAGATCGTCGTGACCACTTTCTCTGTCCCTCTCGCCTGCGCTCCTTCCACAATCCTCACGTTCTTGTTTTTTTTTTCTCCTCTTTAAACACTGTAAGTACAGAAAATCTTTAGGTTTCTCTTTCAAATCCTCACGTCGTGATAAATGGTTGGAAGGTTGCTCGAAGCACGAGAGTTCGTTAGAGTGAGGGATGAATGACTAGTTGATGGCTTGAAGCATGAGCAGAGCGTTCATTGAAGCGGGTAATGAATACACAATTAGATGGAAGCCACAAGTGCGTGCGAGAGAGAAAGGGAAGAAGGCAGGATGAGTGCGAGAGGGAGAATGGAGAACAAGCGAAAGGGACATAGAAAGTAATGAGCGTGATCTATAGTGGTATGTAATGTAAGCAAAATGTTAGTATTCATTGTTTTCAAAATTCGAGTCACTTGATATATATTAATGCAATGTTAAAAAATAAAAAGAATTAAAAAAACCTCAGCTAAAGAAGCTTAAGAATTAAATGCTTTTGCTTTAATTTCATCATAAACTTGACATATAAAAGCACATAAAATCCAATGGTGAGGATCTCACATGTAGGCACACCTTCATATTCATTCATTCAATTTAGGTGGCAAATACAGAAGCAAACAATACAGGTTACAACACAGTCTCTGCCTGCTGCCCCATTTATGAGCATCACCACCCCATCTTCTTTCTCCCTTCCAACAAAATTATTTAATTCCATTTCACAAACTTAGGTGAATTATTAATTATCTTCCTATCATTTCTTTTTTTCCCCTCTTTAAATTACTCAAATTTCTCACTCTCCATTTCACAAAATTCTGGATTTCAGATTTCAATGGAAGGCGTTTCAGTCAGCGTTTACAATGGCCTGAGGCGTTACTTGAGGAGGAAAAGCTACCGGAAACTGGCTGGTTCCGTGGGCCGTAAGACGGAGACCGTGCAACTAGGGGCCGCTGGAGGGAGGCGGCGGCGGCGGATTTGGCGGATCAAGATCTCGCCTAAGCTCAGGTTGTTCCGGCGCCTGCCGTCACTCAAGAAACTGCTTCTATGGCTGAGGGATTCTTATGTCAGGGCGATGTTAGCATTTGCAAACTCGAGGGTCATCGGCTCCGGCAGCGGCGGCGGCGGCGGCGATGGGATCTGGGCCGGCGCCGGAAGGAGCACGTTGAAGGAGTATGATGAAAAAATGATCACTGAGATCTACAAGTCGTTGGTGGTGGCGCAGGGACGATTGCCTCCGCCGGAATCTGTCCGGCCGAGTTGGGGTGGCGGACGGTTGCCAACGGTGGCGGAATAATCCGCTGGACATTATTGGGTATGGAGATGGACGGTAAGGATCCACCGTATAAGGAGAAGAAAATCCTATCCGCTGATATTTTTTTTTCCTTTTTACCCTTCTTTTTCCCCCTTTTTTCTTTTTTGCCCCCCAACTTTGAAGTGTAATATCAAATTTAGGAATTAATTGAATTATTACCTGGTTGTTATTATAGTAAAAATATATATATATAATTACATTAACAAAGAAAAAGTATCCTATTTTAAACATTATAATTGAACAAAGGCTGAGCTTTACCATAAAGTTAAGATTGTGCTCATAAATCTTAAGATGGTGGACAAGGCATTTGTCATTATTATTATTACAAAAGTATTTATTTAATATAATAATTAATTCAACATATAACTAAATATAGGATGAGAATTCGAACCTCTAACTATATTGTCAAATTTGTTTTAAGACTCCTGTCTATTAACGAATTTGGCTATACTATTCATATTATTAATTTTAACTATTAGGTGCTATGAAAATTAGAAAATGAATCACTAATTAAGGTTGATTTTTTATTCTTAGTTTTTGAAAATTAAGTTTATAAATATCCCTACCACCTCTAAAATTTCATGCTTTATTATCTACATTTTATCTATGTTTTAAAAAACTAAGGCAAGTTTTGAAAACTAAAAAAAATAATTTTTTAACATTTTATTTTATTTTTGAATTTCGTTAAGAATTAAATTCTTCTACTTAATAAAGATAAAATCCATTGTAAAAAAATGTGAGAAAATAGACTTAATTTTTAAAAAATAAAAATAAAAATAAAATGATTACCGAACGGGACTTAAATTATTCATAATTATGTTTTTGTTTATAGAAGTTTATTCTTGTTTACTTTAAGTTAATTATAGATTTGTTTGAATTGCCTAGAAAGACGTGTTTTTCATAGGTCATTTTCGATATACACTTTTTATAAATATGGTTTAAAAGAAAACACTTTGTATTTGGTTGCATTTTTCGCAAAAGTGCTTTTACTTACAAATTTATATGGTTTGTTACTTTACTACTACTGTCAAATTACTATAAAGACTATTATTAAACAGTAAATACTATGAAAATATGAACTAATAATTTTAGATTTGAAATTTTTTTAAAGAAGTTATTAGCCAAGTCTTTTTGGCATATAATCGATTTAATTGGTCATTAGAGTTAGTTATTAGAGTTGATCGTTGGAGATAATCGATGCATTTGGTTAACAAAGCCAGTCGTTAGACCTGGTCATTGAATTAGAGTTCTTTGCTAGAGTTGGTCATTGGAGTTAGTTGTCAGAGATGGTCATCAAAGTTAGTCGTTAGAGGTGGTCGCACGAAGATGATTGTTGGAGGTGATCCGTGGTGGTGGTCATCTAAGTTGATCGTCGGAGATGGTTGTCGAAAATTTTCCAAGAGTAGATTGTTAGCAATAATTGTAGCTGGACTTGACTGACGAATGGGGTGGTAGCCGACAACAGCCATGATGGACATGTGAGGTAGATGATTAGTGAGGATATTTTAGTGATTTTATATATAATACAAATTAGGAAGAGATTAATCATTAAATACTCTTTTTTTTTTCTTTCTAAAAGTCGATATCATGTGTTTCTCTCGAACCAACTTATTTCATAAATTCATTTTTTTCTTAAAGTTATATTAAGTGGGTTGCCAAACATTCTAACTTTTTCTAAAATAATTTTCCAAAGATAAACACTTGAAAAATTAAACCATATCCACCCTATATCAATTTAAAAATAAATATTTTATTTATGTTTAACGTTGTTGAATTTTGATTCTAATTAGTCATTTTTAATAACATTATTGTTATTAAATATATTAATTAAACTAATTTATCATATAACATAGAAAAGAGTAATTTTTTACGTTTTTTTACATAAGAGGTGGGGAATTGCAATCCTACTTAACTATCGATTCGGGTCGATTAGTTAGAATGAAGGTTTTAATGTCAATCGAATTATATATATTATATTACAGTATTACTATATATATATATATATTCCTTCTAATGTAGTAAGATAAAGCCAACTAAGCAAAAAGAGCTGTCTTTTTTTCGTTTCTATATTGTGTTAAATAGTTTACTTAATGAATGAATTAAACATGTCACATTAATGTTTAAATAAATGATAGTTATGGTAGAGAGTCAACCTAAAAAGTATAGAGATAGATATGGACATATAGAAATTTGTAATTCTAAATAAATAAAATTGGTAATTCAAGCAAAATTATATGCCAAATCAATATTTTAGTAATATTAGTGGTGTACAGCTGGAATATTTATGGAAGTGGAGTAATTAGTTAGTTGGTTCGGTTAATGTTAATAATGATCATGTGTTTGAACTTCTATTCTTAGCTTAAACTTTAATTCATTCATTCATTTTTTAACTTTTTCTTTCACCTACAATATAAAGCATTGCCATCTCTTTTCTTCAATTGTTTTTTAAAACCGCTCATTAAACCCTTTGTTTTTTACTCTTAAAAATTATTACCCGAATTTTCTTTCTTTTTTTTTTCAAATAAATTATAAAATGCATAAATTATGAATATGCTACAATATAAGTTTATTTTTATTTTTTAAATAATAACAATTATTTAAAAGTTTATGATCTATAGCCTATTTAATAACAATGAATTTCATAATTATTGCAGTTTATTTGATATTAATAATATTAATAATAGTGAATTTATTATGAATGAATTTGATTTAACCAATTTAAGTCCAAATGAGTGTTTTTTTTAACATTAAATAGCTACAAAATAAAATACATCACAAAAGCATACAACAAAATCAGAACATTGGGATCTTTAACTGTCGGGGGCGCGATTTTGGATTCATATGGGTCTACGGTGGTTCATGATGCAAGAAGTAGTTTGGAAGCGCAGTTATCGGAGTTCTTGGATGGTGAGGGAGGTTGGAGGTGGCCTATAGTGTCTTGGGAGCTGCTTGAGATCTGGAGTCTTATCCAGGCAGTGAGACCTAGAGTGAGGGGAGAGGATTATTAAATTTGGGTGCTGGATGCTAGTGGTCGGTTTTCTATCGTTAGTACTTGGGAGAGTATATGTCCTCGTTGTCCTAGGGTGTCTTGGGCTGGTATTTTGTGGGCGGGGGTGGTATTCTGCGTCACTTCTGTGTGGTTAGCAGTGAGAGACACGTTGGGTACGCGGGATTGGTTGAGGAGTTGGGGTGTGTTGTCAGAGGGGGCTGTCTTCTGTGTGAGGGAGGTGTGGAGTTGCGGAATCATTTATTTTTTGAGTGTGGGTTTGGGAGAGAGGTGTGGTCTAGTGTGTTGCGTCAATTGGGTTCGACGCATCAGGTGGCTGGTTGGAATGTAGAGTTGAGTTGGTTGTGCTGAGTGGGGTCGGGTAAGGGGGTTCGTAGTAAGTTGTTCCGTGTTTTCTAGTGTGCGTCCATATATTACATCTGGCAGGAATATAATCGACGGCTGCATGGAGGTCTATCGAGGTCAGTGTCTGCTCTGGTTCACGTTATAGTCTCTACGGTTCGTGCTTGTGCTACTTCCTAGAGGGTTGACCTTCTTGGTCTTATCTAGTGTGTATACGGATATTTTTTCCGTTGTTCTCTATTTTACTGTAGCCTCTAGGTTGTGGGGTTTTGGTTTCTTTTCTCTGCCTTTCTTCCTGGTGGTTTGCAAGTTTGCGTCTATGTGTTGGTTCTGTTCTAGTCTTATCCTGTTGGCTTTGTTTTGGTTTTGTTGCCCTATTTTTCATTGTGCTTTGTTGCTTTGATGCCTTGATCTCGGGCTGTGGGATCCTCCTTGTTGTTGTATAATAATATCACCTATTCTAAAAAAAAATCAGAACATCATCGATTGAACATAGAGAAAACGTTTTAAAACAAAATCTGAAGTTATGGAGAAAAGGGTAACACTCAATTCGTAAACAAGTCCTATGAAAATAAATGGAATTGTGAGGTTATATAAAAGGTAAAGCAAGATGATTTTTTTTTTTTATTTTTTACTTTTTTAGTTTAGGTTTTCAAAAGAATGAGAAAAATTAGTAATTTCTATTTAGGAACAACTTTGTGAAATAAAACAAAAAGAAAAGAAAATCAATTGTATATGAATATTATAGATTTTTAAAGAAGGAAAATAAATAGGTAATTGTTTTAAATGGGTAAAACTGCTTAAAATATTTTCAAGTATAGCAGAATTTCACAGTATCTATCATGGTCTATCACAGTTTATCGTGATGTATCACTATAAATATTATTTTACTATATTTGTAAATAAATTAATTCATTTTTCTTTATTTAAAAACAATCCATTTTTTTTTTCTAGAAAAAAGAGAGCATGGTATAGTAGAAAGTGGTAAACATCATCAAGGATAATGAAGTGGATCCCACATTTTTTTATTCCCATTCCTCGATTTCCATTCTAGGGAAGTAGACACTATTTATGGAATTTTAAATTTTGTTTTTATGCTCCACATATATTGAGTAATTTTTTTTAGTATAACAAATGTGAAGTATATAGATTTGAACTTTTTCACGAGAATATGCATAATTATAGGTTGATAAAAAATTGGTAGATAATTAAATTGCTTTTAATTTGGGCTTAAAAGAGCACCTCAACCTCATTTACCTATATTTTTCCATCAAAATTTCAACAAATATTTAAACTCAAAATGAGCAAGGAAAAAAAGAAGAAGAAATAATACCATAACGTCATAGAAGCAAAAATAGGTATATATCTAATTTACCTGCGAAATTAACGGAAATGGACCAGGCCCAATTTACTCACAAAACCCAAGCCCATTTAGTTTCCACCGGATTTTACAACCCAGAAGAATTTTAAAACGGTCCCTTGTCGACAATGACGTGAAAATATAACTTTTTCCCTTTGAGTTTTTTTTTTTTTTAAAAAAATAATTATTATTACAATAATTTAAAGGATGTGAAGCGATGTTTCCGACTTAGGAAAAGGAAGACGTATCAATTACTAAGCTCACTTTAACCCTTTATTCATTTAATATATATTTTGAGAACCCGCACTTGAAATTATATTGTTTCAATTTTATTTATATATGTATATCCTTTTAATAAGAAGATATTGAACTTTTCATCCCATTCGATAGGCCGTAAACATGGTGAAATCTATTGATCATCAAGATGGACAAACCCTACCTGACTGTCTAGTCCTCCTTTGATTAATGAGAAGCTCCCTTGTTCATTTGCCCCTCTTCACGGTTTGTTTAAGGACCTACAGCTATACTCTTCACATTGTAGATACATTTATGTATGCACAGATATAACCAATTATCAATAAGTCAACTCTTATGGATTGCTCGTAACTACAATTGGGTTAAATTACTGCTTTACTCATGTAGTTACCTCTTCTTAAATCTTACTAATCATCTAACGAACAACCTGTTTATGGTCCTACCAGAAACAAAACCCTCTCGGACTAATGAAAAGGAGGGGCCCCATTGTTCAAGATCCGGAGTCAGCATTTAAGGGAACAATTCATCTACTTACCCTAAATGTGGGAAGGAGTGAATTTCATCTTATGTAGCTATGTTTCCAGCTCCCTTAAACAAATCCCCAAAATGGTAAGCTTATTGAGTCGACGACTCGGCCACTCTCACCCATACAAATTAAATGACTGCCCTCATAGACAAGAGTCCATAGCTCACTCAGGATTTAGGTTAAGTTACCTATAGTCATCTTATGAAATGTTAATCTCTTCAATCAACGGTCTTATAGAGAGAGATTAATCATTTTGCAGTTCGGTCTTATACAAACTCTTTGTATAAGATACCCCCACTCATTTGTCTCCACATGGATTAAATCGTTTGTAACACTTACAACTCTTGTAATATTTATAAAGTGGGTCGTATCCTTAGTGTCACAAGGATAAAACATCCAACCTTATCCAAATATTATAGACTATTTAGGTTATTACTTGAATAGTATGTAGTACTTGAACATTATGTAGTACTTGAACATGATCCACCTATATCTACCACATACTATTTAAGTTACATAAAATAACTTTGGAGCTTTTCTTAATGGTTAATTGCATATATAAAAAATCAACCACTTTCAAATAACTTATTAACTATGAGGCTTTAGAGCATACATCCCAGCAATCTCCCACCTGCACTAAAGTTGGTGAGACATGTATCCTAGGACATACTCTATACCCAACATGTTCTCCCACTTTCCCTAGCGCACTAGAGACATGTCTCGTAGTCTTAGATATTCTAGGAGATCTTCTCACACTTTAGCCTAGAGAATCCTATTATATAATTCAAACTGTTATGGCAACAACTACCATTTGGTCACCACTATGACATTTCTCTTAATCTATTTTTATTCCTGCAACTTGGTGTTTACAAATATCCTCATACTTAGTCCGTGCACAACACTATCTCATAAAGTGGATATATCATTTCATATCTGAAATAACTTTGAAATATTGAAGGATATACCATGGTTATGCAAATTATTTCTTTATACACAATACCTTGTAGTCCAAGTTATACCACTTAGGATAAAACATGGATTTTAATGAACCTTGTATGAGACAGTGTATCTCGTAAAAGATCAAATCATAAACTTTATACACCAACATCTCACTATTCATAAGTTTTAATTTTCAAACTCAATGGTCATACCTTGACTTTATAGATATACTAACCAATTTTATATTAAACATTAATAAGTCTCATGTAAGAATTACATCCCCCTCAACACTTTAGATGTCTTAGAAAACTTTTCCTCAGATATTTTAACTTCACTTTAGAATGATACACTATCATTCTGTCTAAAGTCATTACATCAAACATTCAACAACAAATTTATAAATGTAAGATGCATGAGACAAACTTAACATAATGTCCTCAACATCTCTATGTGGACTTTTAATATACAATATCACTTCAAATCAACTATTTGAAATTGGTTAAATAGTCAAACTTTCATACTGATTTTTACTTCATGCATAATGAGTAAATATCAATAAAAAAATAGATAAACACCCACTTTTCAATTCCTTATCTATACAAAAACATTGTTATTATTCAAAGTCATAGATTATGATACTATATCAAACTTTATACTCAAAGAACCTAATTGTGAAATTCATTTCTCAAATGAACATCACGATTTTGGAAACCTTTTACAATTCAATCTTCGAAAAATTTCTTGATTTGTGTAGATGCATTGAACTTCTTTTCATAAAAAAATTAATTCATTTTTGTATATTTCATATGCAACTATGAATCAAATAATGCATAAAGACTCAACTAGTAACAAGTGAGAAAATTGACTCACAGTATAATTTTCTTACCAGTTGTCATGCTAGTTCTCACCGTTTGCTAATATTCTCATTTTGAATATTTGTATCTTCAAATCCTACACTTTTATATCTCCTTTTGTAGATCCATTCATATCCTATGGGTTTTACCCCATCAAGAAAAGCTACAAAAATAGACTGAGGTTAAGTACATTGATAGCACCTAAAATTAGAGATGTCCAAAAAACCTCATGGGGTCAACCCGCAGGGACCTGCCTCAAACGAGGGAATGGGTAATTTTTTTTCTCCATTTGTAATTCGGGGTCGGGGCCGAGGAATATATTCCCCAACCTCGACCCTGAACCCGACCCCATCCCATACCCTCGCCTCACCTTGACTTTTGTATATAAATTAATTCATAACACCCATACAAATATATATATATATATATATATATTGTAGACTTTGTTAAGATACTTATGGAGGTTTTAATTATTTAAGTTTAAGACTTTATTACTTTAATTCTTTAGATGTTGTAATATTTAAGATAGAATGTTCTAATTGTTGAACTTTAATTTATAAAAATTATGAGAATTTAACATTTTAATTATATTTTTAAATTGAACGTGTATTATTGTTTTTATTACCAAAATTGATAATGTTTTATTTAAATAAAAGTTGTATTGGATATGTTTAAGGAATTGTTAAAAATATATATTTAATTGAAATAAAAAATTGTTAGAAAAAAATGATGGCGGAAAAATATTTCACGTAGGGAATCCGATCCTGACGAAATCTCTGCGGAGAATCCCCACCCCGTCCTCGTGGGAACAGGGAATGGAATAGGAGAGCGGGGATGCGGTTGGGGAGGGCTTCCCCGTCCTTATCCTGTCCCATGGACATCTCTACCTAAAATATGTTATCTCATTCTTTTAATTCGGATTGTTCTCGTATTTCACATGTTTATTCCTTGATTTTATAAGCATTGAGCATAATTTAAGTAGATCCGATCCTTAGCACCAATTTCGAAACAAAACAAACTTATTTGAAAATTTAAGAGGTCAACTTGGGCTTCAAATGAGCAAAAGTGACAAAAATGCCCCTGAAGGCGCATCAGCACCACCAACGCTCAACACTTTTTCTAGTAGCATCAATTTTGGAGCAGCGTCACAGCACTACAAAATTTGACGGAGATCAGAGACCTATATTGCATAGAGTCAAGCGTCGCGACCCTATCATGAATTTTCTTTAAATTACCCTAGCCGCCTGCATTTTGGAGGATGATTTTTAGACAGATCTCTCACTACTCTTTTGTTCTCTCCTCTGTATTCTATCTTTCCCACTCAATCTCAAATAATTAATAGAATATAATAAATATTTTCTCTTTCCAACATTAAAGATGCTTCGTAAATATGGAAAAATATATCAGAAATACATTTTCTCTCTCTAGATGCCCACCACAAGGAGTATAATTTTAGGTTTGAAGGTAATTGGATCTTAATTTTTGTATAATTAACTAACCTACTTAGAAATTTGTGAAAATAATAGTTGGTTGACATAATTGAAATATAGGACCTTCATTAAGGTGTTATGTATTGTTATCCTAAATTTAACTTATCATTTTAATATGAATCTCATTCATTTTAAATTTATCATATAGTTCTAATATGAATCTCATTCATATTAAATTTATCCTATAGTTATAATATGAATATCATTCGTACTTTAATATTTGAATCTTATTCAAATACATTATCATATTATGCAGTTTAATTTTGAATATGTTCAAAATTAACTGTAAAATATAATGTATCGATATATATTATATTAATTGTATCATATACAATATATTAATTGTAACATATACAGTTAATTTAAATTCCCTTAGAATTTGAACAATTCAAATTCTTCCAAAACTAAATATTTCTTGGTTTACTCTTAGTGAGCTAGTAGGGGACCTAATGGACCTACGGGTTAGAAGCTTCAATGATACAAGATTAATTAATTAAATTAATCAACATTCATTAATTGTGGATCACTCCACTAAAGATCCACAACTATACTCTTCGCATTGTAGATCCACAACTATACTCTTCGCATTGTAAATATATTCTTGTGCCCACGGATATAACCAATTATCAGTAAGTCAACCCTTCACAAATTGCTCATATCTACAGTTGGGTTAAATTACCGTTTTACCCCTATGGCTACCCCTTACTCCTTAAGTGTTACTGATCCTCTAATGAACAACCTATTTATATTTCTACCATAAACAAAATCCTCTTGGGCCAATGAGAGGGAGGGACCCCATTGTTCAAGATCCGAAGTCAGCATTTTATGGAGCAATTCATGTACTTATCCTAAAGACGGGAATAAGTGAATTCCATCTTTTGTAGTTATGTATTCAACTCCCTACTCAGACGAATCCCCAAAATGGTAGACTCATTGAGTCGATAATTGGGGCCGCTCTCACCCATACAAATCAAAGGATTGCCTTCATGGAGAGGAGTTCATAACTCACTCAAGATTGAGGTCGAGTTACCTATGGTCATCCTATGAAATGTTAATCTCTTCAGTCAATAATGTTATAAAGAGAGATTAGTCATTCCGCGATTCAATCTTATACAAACTCTTTGTATAAGATGTCTCCACATGAAAGATTTAAATCAAATTGTTTGTAACACTTACAACTCTTGTAACATTACAAAGTGGGTCGCGTCCATTGTGTCATCGGGATAAGGCATTCAACCTTATTCATATACTACAAACCATTTAAGTTATTACTTGAAAATGATCCATCTGTATGTCTATTGCACATTGTTCAAGTTACATAAAATAATCTTGGATCTTTCCTTAATGGATAATTGCCTATATAACAAAAATCAACCATTATTTCAAATAACTTATTAACTACGAGGCTTTAGAGCATATATCTCAACAATATATTCTTCTCCTCTTCTTCTTTCCCTTCGTATTTGTCATTCCTCTTAAGTTATATCTACAAAAAAAAAAAAAGAAAGAAAGAAAGAAAAAGCATGAAACTCCCAAAGGAGCGAGCCATACACCAAAGGAAAGTTAATCACACACAATCTTTTTTTAGAGTTTTTTTTTTTCTAGAATTCAAAATTTCCTAAACTAGTTGCTAAGGTTCCCCAACAACCACGCCATTTTGATCGCCTCAAAAATGTCGTCGTAAACACACTCCTAGGATCAAATAAATTTGTAAAAAAATTGATGAATGCAACCTACACTAATTACATAGTATAGAAGGCAAGATCGAATCATCTCTACAAGGAACCTTTGACTAGCTTGAGACAATTAGTGAATTCAATTGTGATGGGGGGTTTGTTTTGAAAGACAATGTAAAAATATACAAGAACGTAAATTGCAAAAATTTGTAGAGAGAAATATTTTTGTTTTTAGAAATCTCATTGTAAAATTCTTGGGAATAGGATTGTCAATTTTAATTCTATCGTCGAATCAAATAATTATGGCATTTTTCATGAATTCCACAACCGATTAGAGAGAACTTCTAATTGCCCTAATTAATTAAACAAAATCTAAATCTTGTTTAACCCTAAATTCCTTTTGAGTATTTTTTCCTTTAGTGGTTTTTCATACCAAAAAGAACTTGCATTAAGAATAATGGGTGTGATATTGAAACCGGAAAGCCTAGATTTTTAATTTGATTTTATGATTGAAATTAATCAGTTCATGCTTACAAGAATTAAAGAAAAAGTCTTTTAACCCTAGCAAGAATCCCTAATTTTGCAACCGAACACAATTATGCTATAGTGCCATATGTGTTTTGCATACAAGATTTCAATTATTATGAGTTGTCAATTCATTCAAACCAAAATCTAATAAGAATATGCACAAGATTCAACCAAGAATTCATAAAACATGCCAAAAAGAATACAAGAAATTCTCAAAAATTAGAAATCAACTACCTATTTCCAAGAAAGACTCACCTTAGCCCATCAACATCCTTAAATTCTTACAAAAAGTTGAAGTAATACAAGGGATTATTGAGAGAAAAGAGATTGAGAGATAGAAAAATAATGGTGAAGTGTTTGGATAAAAATCTGGAAAAATGAACGAAGTGAATCTGCTCTCTCCTTTGCCCAAAAATTGCAAAAACTATTTATATCGAGTCTTTTTTTGCTGTAGTGCATTAACGAGTGTTGAGGCACTCAGGTAGGCATCCACCTCAAATTGTCCGCATGTGCACATCTGCATTGTTCCATCAAAATTCGCAACACAAATGTGCTACAAGGAAGCGCCGCTGCGCTCCCAGGAAAGTTTCTCTTTGCCCTTCAGCATTGAGCATAGAGCATGGTAAGCACCACTGCGCTCTCATCAAGGGAAATTTTGTATTTTTTCTACCTTTTGCTTGGTTCATGCTTTTGAGCTCCAAATTAGCTCCTTTTGATTCTTTTTCGCTTCAATTAACCATTTTACCCCTCGAATGATTATTTCCTACAAAATATGTAGTAAATACATAAAAATTCACGAACAATGGTAGAGTAAGCTAGAAATTGTAACACTTTTAAGGTGCTATCAAATACCCCCAACATAGTTCTTGATCGTCCTGAGCAAGGTAAAAAAATACAATCATGCATAAAAAAATCTGTCCACTCAATTACACTAATCGAATCTCAAGTCTTAACATTCTTTAAGTCAAGCTAGCAATCACTTAGGTAATTTAAATTCAAACAATCAATTGAAACTCATTTAAAAATACTTTTCAAGTTATATCATGAATGAATGGAACAAAAGCTTCAAAGAATGCCCAAAAAAGTTTTATCTAACTTCCATTTTCTTTTTACTCTATTTTCACTCGGTTATCGGCTTTAGACATACCAAACTTGCAAAAAAGGTAACACTTAGACAAGGGTGTGTAACACACATACACAAAAAACTAGAGGGCATTTGTTTTGTCTAGAGGACTAGCTTTCACACATCCATTACAGGGAACCATACCCACTCTTTTCTCGCGGGGTTCTGATTGAACACAACGGGGATAGTTCTTTTCACATCTATCCATACACATACTTTTTTTTTTAATTAAAAAAAAACTTTTTTTTAGCAACTATTTTGCTTCTCTTTTTATTTATTTATTTATTTCACACACTTAGGCTCATCACTTTTATCCATTTTGTCTAGCACTACTCTAAAATAAGAATGGTTACTCTTAAACCAAAGATGGATCTTTCGAGATGACAACAAAAATCTAAGAAAGATAAACAATTTTTAAGAATCTAGGAGCCAAAAATTACTCAACAAAGTACTAAAATATGCATGAAATGACAAGAAAGTTTTTTAAAATGGGCCCAAAATCATGAAAGAATTCTTCATACTAAGATCATGCAAGCATATACTTGAAAATTGTATCATAAACTTTCATTAAAAAGAAGCGAAAAACTAAGCAAACATGCCATGCATTGTATCAATCAATCATTCAATCATTCAGTCATTCAGAACAAAAATTATTCTCTAAATAGAAAACACAAAACTCAAACTCAGATGCTCAAAGGTTATCTAAGATATGCATCAAGAATCAAAGAATCAACATCTATCAAATTTTTGCGTAACATAACTAGATATCAAGCCAGACCAAAACAACATACATGCAAAAGCGAACAAACATGCTTCACACCCACCCCCAACTTTCAAACTATACATCATCCTCAATGTACTAAAACTAAAAACTAAGCACAAGGACAAAGAAAGGGAGTGAACAGAAAGCTCCCCTAAATTTATATGCATGCAGAGGTTTGAGGATGATGAAACTCTAGCAACAATGTATTATGTTAAGAAAAAAGTCATTCAAAATTGTCTCAATTATTCAATTTTATTGAAAATAAGCAAAACTAAAAACTAAAAAACTAAAATAAAAAAAGCTATTAAATTTGACGCCTGGTTGCTTCTAAGAAGTGTAAATTTTTTTATCATCGGTTATTCGGCGTTAGGTGAGTATGGGCTCATGTGTATGAGGGAAGGGTCAAAGCCAAGCTCAAGTGAGTAAAGTTGCCTTCCCCTTCATTGAAAATCTTCAACGGGTACCCATTTACCTTGAATTCTTTTCCTGCCTCAAAACTTTTGATTTCTACAACACCATAAGGAAAGACATTAGTTACTTCAAATGGACCCAACCACATAGATTTCAACTTATTTGGCATCAATTGGATGTGAGAGTTAAATAAAAGGACGTTCTGACCGACATAGAAGTCCTTCTTCATGAGAGCTCTATCATGAACAAGCTTTGCCTTTTCTTTATAGAGGCGAGAATTCTTGTAAGCTTGTACCCTCAATCCTCCAACTCTTGGAGTTCCAATAATCTCTCTTCGCCGGCTTGCTTCACATTCATATTGCACTACTTGACCGCCCAATATGTCGTGTGCTCAATTTCGACTGGAAGGTGGCACACCTTGCCATAGACTAGTCTAAAGGGCGTTGTCCCAATGGGTGTTTTGAACGTTGTCTTATATGCCCACAAAGCATCGTCTAGGTGCATGCTCTAGTCCTTCCTCTTCGTGTTCACCGTCTTTTCTAAGATGTTTTTCAGCTCTCTATTAGATATCTCTACTTGTCCATTCGTTTGAGGATGATAAGAAGTAGAAACACAACGGTGGACTCTATATTCCCTAAAAAGTGCTTCTACAATTCAATTGAAACAATGAGAGCCTTGATCACTGATAATAGCACGAAGAATACCATACCAACAGAATATGTTAATCTTGAGGAAACTTGAAACAACAGTAAAGTTATTAGTCTGTGTAGGAATAGCTTTGACCCACTTGGATACATAATCTATTGCTAAAATAATGTAGAGATATCCAAAAGAGGAGGGAAAGGGTCCTATAAAATCTAGTCCCCAAACATAAAAAATCTCACATACTAGAAATGAGTTCAGAGGAATTTCATTTCTCTTAGAAAGTGATCTTGATCTCAAATATTTTTCACGAGATTTATAAAAAGCATAAGAGTCAACAGACAACGAATTCTAAAATAGACCACCATTTAAAACTTTTCTAGTAGTTCTCTTTAGGCTAAAATGACCATGGGTAAGTTCATGACCAAAAGATAAAATGGACTCAACTTCTTGTTCTAGGACACGCCTTCTAATTATTTGATCAGCACAAAACTTTCAAAGATGGGGATGGGTGGGGGAGGTCCCAAACAAAGTATTTAGAACCACTATGGAGTTTAGCTCTTTTAGAAGCAGGCATGTCACAAGGAAACTTACCGATGACTAGGAAATTCACCATGTCGACATACCATGGTATAGAAGAAGATACCTGAAACAAGTGTTCATCTATAACGTCTTCTCTCATTGATATAGAATCTTCTTCTTACACAATCTGGCTTAAATAGTCTGCAATTGAATTTTTGGTTCTGTTCCTATCCTGATCATTAGGTTGAATTCCTGAAGAAGAAGAATCCATCTCACAAGGTGTGCCTTGGACTCTTTCTTTGTCATCAAGTACCTAAGACCAGCATGGTCAATATAGATAGTAATAGGAAAATCAAGGAAATAAGGATGAAATTTATCCAAACCAAAGACTATAGCAAGAAACTTCTTTCTTGGTGGCGGTGTAATTGACTTGAGTCGGATTGAGAGTTCTAGATTTAAAACAAATGACATGGCTCTTTTTATCGACTCTTTGCCCCAAAATTGCTCCGATGTCTAGGTTTCTAGCATCACACATGATTTCAAAAGGTAGGTCCCATCATGGAGGTTGAAGAATTGGGGTAAAAGTCAATCTCTCTTTAAGGATGTCCAAAGCTCTTTGGCACTCTTTGTCAAAATTGAACTAGACATCTTTTTTAAGTAAGGTAGATAGAGGAAGTGCAATCTTAAAAAATCTTTGATGAAGGGCCTGTAAAAACTTGCACTTCCAAGAAAATAATGAACTTCCTTAACATCTATAGGATAAGGAAAGTTAACAATTCCCTAGAAAATACAAGATATCCTAAAACAATGCCATGAGAAGCCATGAAATTGAATGGAACTTGTGAAGGCCCTGAGCAGAAACGTGGAATCGGTCCCAATTTTATTTTTTATTTTTTTTAAAAAAAACTCATTTTTACAAAACATAAAAAAATTATGCATTATACAGATCTAATTTGCGGCATGTTTAATTCATAGAAGAATTAGGGAAGAAAATGACTTACCCTTGTAGCCAAATAATTCTTCATGTATTCCCTCGATCTGGATCACAAACACTTCGTTCTGGATCTCGATCTCCAAAAAAAAAAAAAAAAAAAATCCAACAAATATAAATGGCCACCACCAAAAGGTCAATCTTCTGTATTCTCTTGAGAATGAGAATCCAAGAGCCGTGGGCTTTCTAATTTTGGAAGAGAGAGAAAGATTTGATAGGAGGAAGAAGAATAAGTTTTCTTCTCTGTTCTTGGAGAATTTTCCCAGAGATCTTTCACTGACTCTTAAAAAGAAGAAGAAGATGATCAGTCAAAACTGAACCATCTCTCACGTTCTAGTTGAAAGAGAATTAAGGGGAGGGAGTTATAACTCTCTCTCTTTAATTAAATTAAAGTTAAAAATTAATTTAATTTAATTAATAATTATATATATATATATATATGTAATAACTAACTTAGTGTATATATATACTATATGTTATATAAAATATAACACAACCTAAAGTTTTATATTGTATCAAATACAATATAACCTATAGTTTTATTTTTTCTCAACAACGCATGGTATTTAATATAAATTACATTTATGCTAAATTCAATTATATAAATCTCATATACTACAGATATATTTCTTTGTACTTTGGATATAACCAGTCAACAGTTCGATGATCCTTAAAAAATTGCTCGTAAGTATAGCTGAACCAAAATTACCATTTTATCCCTATAGTTACTTTTGGGGTAGATGTCCTAAATCTCGTAGGATCATGTAGTTTGTAATTGTATTGTACAAATATTTTATTTATTTAATAAAATATGAGATGTTTTATTTGACATTTAGTAGCATTAAACTTACAAACTAATAAACTAACATCCAAAGTTATCTTCTGTAGCTTAAACATGTATGTAGAGATATACAGGTGGATCATGTTTAAGTGAAAA
The DNA here is from genome assembly GCF_009727055.1 of Benincasa hispida. Lineage (NCBI taxonomy): Eukaryota > Viridiplantae > Streptophyta > Magnoliopsida > Cucurbitales > Cucurbitaceae > Benincasa > Benincasa hispida. The sequence goes on along the minus strand of NC_052357.1, from coordinate 21,350,524 downwards.
CCTAAATAGTCTGTAGTAGATGGAGAAGGTTAGATACCTTATCCTGGTGACACTATGAGTACGATCCGCTTTGTAGATGTTACAATTGTTGTAAAGTGCTAGAATGATATGATCCTGATCATTCATATGGAGACATGTGAACGGGGTATTCTATACAAAAGAGTTTGTATAAGACTGGACCACGAAATGAATAGTCTCATTTATAACATCGTTTATTATTGAGACTTACATTTCACCAGAATGACCATAAGTGACATGACCTGAATCCTGAATGAGTTGTGAACTCTTGCCTATGAGGGCGATCCTTTGATTTGTATGGGTGAGAGTGGCTAGATCACCGACTCAACAAGCCTACCATCTTAGAGATTCGTCTGATTAGGGAGCTGGGAACAATTACACAAGACGAAATTCACTCATTCCCTGAGGTCGAGATAAGTAGATAAATTGTTCTCTTAAAGGCTGATTCTAGGGCTTGATAATGTGGTGCCACACCCTCTCCTGGCCTGAGAAGGGTTTAGTCATAGTTGGACTATGACTTATTTTTCATTAGGATTCAGTGGTACTTAAGGAGTTAAATGTAACTACAGGGACAAAATGGTAATTTTGACTTAGTTGTACTTATGATCAATTTGTGAAGGGTCATCACTATTGACTAATTATATCCAATGGATACAGAAATATATCTGTAGTGCGAAGAGTGCAGCTGTCGGTCTTTAGCGGAGCGCCCAACAATTAATGGATGTTGAATAATATAATTAAAGAAATTTAATTAGTTATTCAAGTATCATTAGAGCTTCAAGCTACAGGTTCATGAGGTCTCATCTATAGCTCAACAAGGATTAAATGAGAATCAATTTAGGATTAATTTGAGTTGTTCAAATTAATTGAGGGAATTAACTATATGTGATATAATTAAATTAATTTAACTATATATGATATAATTACTATAATATATTTGATATATTATAATATAAAGTTTATTTGAGAGGAACTAAATATTTGAATATGATTCAAATATTAATTATGTGAATTGAAAAAGTATAATTAAATTTAGTATAAATGGGATTTATATTAAATACCATGCATTAATTAAAGAACTAAAATATAGGTTATATTGTATTGGATACAATATTAAACTATAGGTTATATGTTTATTTGATATACATATAGTTTAATATATTATACGATAAAGTGGTTATCTTATAATATATAATAATGTTTTATTAAAATTATTTCTTTTAATTAATCCATTTTTTAAAAATAATTTTGGAAGAGAGTTGTATAATAGGATAAACACGCATAAAGTGGAAGCAAATAGAATCATTAAGCACTCTAATTACACTTAATTTGAGATCAAAAGCATGCTTAAAACAGTTTTTCATAAAAAAAAAAAAAAAAAAAGGTTTCATATGTGTATACCTTTGTAGAAACACTCTTGGTCCTAGCTGGACTCTACGAAATTGATTTTCAAATTTCTAGTAGACCACCAAGAGGAACTTCTCTACTATTCTCAGCCTTGGATTGAGTGGTGGAAACTCTCAATTGAGAGGGATTTAGAGAGCTTGAAAGCCAAAATATTCTCTACTTGAAAAATCTCAGAAAATTGGATTGCATGACCCTCAAACTTCTGAAAGATGAAATATTTATCAAGTTTAAATATGCAAGCACTCAAACATTCAGCCAATTGACACCTCAATTAACATTAAGTGAATAGGCAAGGTGTCAAAATGTGGAAAACTCCACTACCAACATCAAAATGTTGGATATTCTACTTAAAAATCCATTTTTTTAAAAAAAATTATTAATATTTAATTTGGGTGGAGGATAAAATATAATTTAAGTTCAATTTTCAAAAAATTGAATTTCTTAAAAAATTGAAATTAATTTCATTTTAATTAATTAATTAAATAATAATTTAATATCAAGTATTAAATTAACAAAACACCTAAATTAAGCATGAATCCCTATTCATGTAAATTATATTTAAATAGATATTTAAATATTTTAAACTCTCCAATTTAAGTTTAATTTCAATAAATTAAAACGTTTAATTATATCATATATAATTATCCAAACCCTAAATTGAATTTGAACATTTCAAACTCAAATCCTAATTTCAAATTTGAACACTTCAAATTTACTCAATTTTCTAATCTAAGATGTAATGTTTTACGAGCTAGTAGAGGGATCTTATGGACCTATAGGTCATGAGCTTCAACGATTTGAGATTAACTGGCTAAACTCTTTAAACCGAATTAATCAATATTCGCTAACCACCGAAACATACCACTATAGCTCGATGGTTGCACTCTCCTCACTGTAGATATATTTCTATCCACTTGATTTAACCATAATCAGTAAGTCGATCCTTTACAGGTCTTTCATATTTACAACTAGGTCAAAATTACCGTTTTAGCCCTGTAAATACATCTTACTCCTTAAGCTCTCACTGATCTTCTATTGAATAATTGGTTTATAGTCCAAGTTATAAACCATGTCTTTCTCGACCATGAGAAGGTGGCACCTCTTTGTTCAAGACCAGGAATCAGTACTTAAGGGAACAACCTGTCTACTAAACCTAAAATGGGTAGGACAGAATTCTATCTTGCAGGACTATGTCCCCAACTATCTATCTGGTCTTATCCCTAAAATGGGAGGGTTGTTGAGTAGTATTATTGAACTACTCTCACCTATGCAAATTAAAGGTTAATCCCAGAGTTCATAGTTAGCTCAGGATTAAGATCAAGTTTCCTAGGTCATCAAACTGAAAAAAGTCAGTTTTAACAGTAAATGGTCGTTACAAAGAAAAAGTGACTATTTTGTGGTCCGGTCTTATGAAAAAATCTTTTGCATACGATGCCCCTACTCTTATGTCCCCATATGAACGATTTTAGGATTACGCCATTTTTATCAACATACAAAGTAGACCACATCCATAGTGTCCTCAGAACAAGATACTCAAACTCATCCATATACTTATTGACTTTTTTGGCCATATACTATAACTTGATCCTCTTTTATGTCTCTACATAAAGCTACTGTATTCATACTATAGCCATGGATTCGTTTATTGGATTTTTATTACATAATGCAATTTCAATAACACTTTTATTGAATAATTGCTTCAATAATACTTTTATTGATAAATAGAATATGTTTCCATGATTACGAACTGCGAGATTTAGGACATTCCCAACATTATAACTCCCTCCCCTTTTTCTCTCTACTACTTGATAGTAGGGTGAGAGATGGTTGTTTTTTCCTCGTCTTCTTCCTTCTTTAGAATTTTTACAGAGGATTTAGTAAAATTCAATCTGCACACAAAAATCTTTTTGAGAAAAGGTCTCAGCCTCTCACCTCTCTTCTCTTCTCATCTTATCTTTCCCTCTCCCAAAATTCCAAGACCTCACAAATTCCTTGGATTCTCATCCCATAAAATATAGAGGAAACCAATTAGTGGTGGTCATCTTGATTGTTCGTGATTTTTTGGAGAGGGAATTTGAAGAAGAATTCTTCAAATGTAAGGGTACTCTGACATCTTTTCTCTTTTATTCATAATTAGCATGTTGTAAATTTTTATTTTGATGCATAATATTTCTGTTTTGTTTATGTAATATTCATGTTCGGTAAAAATTGAGATTTGGGACCGATCCCCATTTTCGCTCAAGGAGCTTCACCAGTTCCTTCAGTTATATATACTCCTTAAGTACCACTAATCCATCTAATGAACAATAAGTCATAGTTCAACTATGACCAAATCCCTCTCAAGCGAAGAGAGGGTGTGGCTACATTATTCAAGCTTCGGAATCAACCCTTAAGGGAGCAATTTATCTACTTACCCTAATATTAGAAAATGAGTGAATTCCTTTTGTGTAGTTGTGTTCCCACCTCTCCACTCAGACAAACCTCTAAAATTGTAGGTATATTGAGGTTGGATCTGGCCATTCTCACCCATGAAAATCAAAGAACCGCCTTCATAGGCAGGAATTCATAACTCACTCAGGATTCCAGTCATGTCACCTATGGTCATCCTGGTGAAATGTAAGTCTCTACTATTAACGGTGTTATATAATGAGATTAGTCATTTCGTGGTCTGGTCTTATACAAACTCTTTGTAGAGGATACCCTCGCTCACATATCTCCACATGAATGATTAGGTCCAGATCATTTGTAGCACTTTACAATATTTGTAACATCTACAAAGTGGGTCGTATCCATAGTATCACCAGAATAAGGTACTCAATCATATCCATCTACTATAGACCATTTAGGTTATCATTTAACCATGATCCACCTGTATGTCTTTACATACATGCTTAAATTACATAAAATAACCTAGGATCTTAGTTTATTAGTTTGAGTATATGCTCATAAAATAACAACTATTTTATTAATAACAATTTGTTTACATAATGTTTACAAATTACGACAATACAAAAGAGATTTAGGACATCAATCCCAATAATCTCCCACTTGCTCTAAAGCTCAGGGAGCCAAATGTACAATAAAAATAAAGTACAAAATATAATAAACTAGGGCATACGCTATACCTAGTAACATTTTCCACTTGCCCTAGATAATATGCCGCATATCTCGTAGATCTAGACTTTCTAGATGACCCTCAAACACTTTAGCCTTGACAGCCTTTATAAATGGATGACAATCACGTCACCTTGATGCACAATCTCCTGAATCAATTGATATTTTCTTTTAATGTGTTTGCCTCTTCGATGACTCCTAGGTTCCTTAGAATTTGACGCAACACCACTATTATCACAATAAAGTGTGAAAGGCAAAGACACATTTGGAACAACTTCTAAATCAGTAAGGAACGTTCTAAGCCAAACAGCCTATTTAGCAGCTACATATTTGACTTCCATAGTGGAGTCTGCGATGCATCCTTGCTTGATGCTTCATCATACTATAGCTCCTCCATTCAGAGTAAACACTGACCCTGATGTGGATTTTTTAGAATCCCTATTAGTTTGAAAGTCAGAGTCCGAATCCTCTAAGGATCAAATCCTTATCTCCATACACAAGCATATAGCCCTCGTTCTCTGATAACTTATAGAAATACAAGCATATGCTGGCTCTTAAGTTGGAAAATTAAGATTTTTTAATGATAAAATCTCCTCATTTTTAGAAGAAACGCATGGAATTACTCAAACATTAGCAAATTCATGCAAAAGAATGTTTATTACTAAAATGCTGCAGCACTAATGCATTATATTGCAGGATTTCAACAAGAGGCTAACGCATGATTAAGAAGTGTCGCAAGAAAAGTTCTAACGCATGGGCCATGCATCGGAGGGATTCAACACAAAGAAGATTTATTGATTCAGGCTGTTTGTGTCAAATCACTACTTGAGAGCATGGGCACCTAGAGCAGGCATCTGAAAAGCTTTTGAGTGTCAGGCGGCTGACCAAGGCATGGACTTTAATGCTGCCCATCACCAAGCTGGAGAAGACCAACACCTATAAATAGAAGAAATCCCTACAGAGTTCGAAGTTCAAAAAATTTCAAGTTCTCACTCTCAGTATTAGCTTAGTCGTAGTTTTAGATCTTTAGAGATGTGTTGTGGTGTCGAGAAGAGCAGAAGGGAAGAGAACCACTACCACCGCCGATCAAGGAGCTGAGGAAGCCGAGCTTGAGAGAGTCACTTCGTCCAATTCTTATACAAGTGATTGTACACAACTAGAATTGAGCCAAAGAGGATAAGAGATTGTACTTTGCGACTTGACACAGTTCCTTTCATCTCATTTATCGCTTTCATCCTTTCATCTGATTAAGTATTGTTTTTGTAAAAACAATCTGCTGCTTTATAAATTCACAAATTTGATCTATCACACTTTGCCATTGTTTATTTCTTGTTTATGTTGGTTACATCTATACTTCATGCAAAATTCCATTTCAAACGCTTAAGCCAACTTGATCAATTGGTAAAAGCATCTTTAGCTTAGAATATTCGAGAGAATAAATAAGCCAGCATCAAGTTAGAACGCATAGTACATCTCGAGATAGACTTACTAGTGTTTTACTGCATCCTGTGTTTGAAGCATGCATCCTAGAGATAGTTTTTGTATGTTATTCGCATTGAGAAATGTCGAATAAAAGTCTAACGCATAAAAAAAAATAAGCAAGCCATCATTCACATCACATTCTAGTTCGTGTACATTCATCTTAGATCGACGCATACCACTTGCATTAAAAACCATTTCCACACGATTCATCATTCTCTACTCAACTTTTTTATGTCTTCTTGCACACAAACAAACCTTAGTGTAAATAACACATTTTCTCCATACATTTAGAATATCCCTACAACAGCTATTGCAAGGTCTGTGTTAGCTTAATCTGAATCCCTGAGTTCGACCCTGGACTTACCAGGAACCTAAATTGGATTTATACTTGGGTCTGGTTTAGGAAAACTTGAATGTCAATAGAAGGAGTGTCGTGCGTTCTGTTGCACATCTATAACACTTCAACGCATCAAAGCATAAACGCATCATTCATACTTAGAACTTATTTTTCCCCTTCATTTTATACAATATACTCCCAGCTCAAATCACGATAGAAACGAACAAGTTTTTGGCGCAGTTGCTAGGGATTCAACATCAAAACTAACCAGAAATTTTGCTTGTATCTTTTGTAGGAACACTTTAGTTGAGGGAGTATTACGAGCTAAGCCTAAGCTTGTGAACGTTTATGAGTAGGGAGAGCACTCCTGAACTTACATACGACCCCAAAGTTGAAAAGACCATCCGACGAAGAAACCGATCTAATCGTCATCGAAGGTTAAGGCAACAACTTCTCAGACAACAAAACAGGCAACAAGAAATGGCGGACGAACAGGCAAATCAGAACTTAGCTCAACAACTAGCTTATGCTACGTAAAATCCGATCCTAATGGCGAACAGTAGTACACGTCCCATGAGAGAGTATGCGTCTCCTGTATTGTATGATTTCTCACCATGAATCATATACCCAACGCCAGACGGGACAAGATTCGAGATGAAATCTGTGATGCTACAAATGCTCCAAACTGTTGGACAATTTGGGGGTGGTCGTGGAGAAGATCCTCACGCCCACATGAAGCATTTTCTAGAAACGTGTAACTCATTTTTTATTCCTAGAATCACCCAGAAGCAATCAGGCTATCTCTGTTCCCCTATTCTTTGCGTGATGACGCAGAGCAATGGGTAAGCTCACTGGAGCTTGGTGAGATCACAACTTAGGAGAAGTTGGTGGAGAAATTCATGCAAAAATACTTCCGACCGACCACCAATGCAAGGATGCGTCATGAGATCATGAACTTTGAGCAAGAAGAAGCTGAAACCTTAAGCGCCGCATGGGAGCGTTTTAAGGGATTGGTCAAAAATTGCCAGAACCATGGATTACCACTGACTATCCAGATGGAGAATTTTTTTGGTGGATTGAATAGAGCATCGCAGATGGCAGCCTAGCAACACTAAAACCCCTGAAATGAGCAATGTCACGCAGTGGCATTGTGAAGTGGTGAAGCTCTTGAAGAAAGAACCATGAATCCAAGAAACAACAGTCCTTTAAAAGAACGCAACATACGTTTAATGGCATTAGAGGATCAATATGAAAGAACACACGAAACCATAAGCCATTCAGAGCCAAGCACATCTAACGCGGGAAAACCTGCAATGCCGCTGAACGCACCATTCCCTAGATGCTTGATGAAGAAGAATGATGAACAACAATTTAAGTGTTTTCTTGAACTCCTGAGGCAATTGCATTTCAATATTTCACTTGTAGAAGCCTTGGAGCAAATGCCAAAATATGTCAAATTTTTTAAGGACATTTTGACAAAGAAAAGGAGAGTCAACGAGACAGAGGTAATTGTACTAACACAGGAGTGCAAGGTGTTAGTAAGCAACAGACTACCCAAGAAACAGAAGGACCTTGGGAGCTTCACAGTCCCGTGCTCGATCGGCGGGTTGGATGTGGGACATGCATTGTGTGATTTGGAAGCGAGCATTAATCTCATGCCATTCTTAATCTTCGAGGAATTGGGAATTGGTGAAGCATAACCCACTTCTGTTACTCTTCAGCTCGCTGACAGAACGATCAAATACCCTGAAGGAAAGATTGAAGACGTTCTGGTAAAAGTTGACAATTTCATATTCCCAGCAGATTTAATCATCCTAGAATATGAAGCAGACAGGGATGTACCAATTATTCTTGGACGCCCCTTTCTAGCCACTGGGAAAGTTTTAATAGACGTGCATGAGGGAGAATTGATTATGCGCGTAGATATCAAGAGGTGAAGTTTAATATGTTAAACGCATTAAAGTTTCCGGATAGTGAAGATTGTCAACTGAATAGAATAGAGTTGCCTGAAGAAGAAGTGACTCAAGTGTGCGAGGTCCTCGTGTTGGAGGAAAATATGAAAGAACCCGAGTCGCCAAGTCTGAGTGAGCGACGGACGAAACCAACGCATCCATCACTAGAGGAACCATCAGAACTAGAGTTGAAATCATTACCTAGTCACCTTAAATATGCTTTCCTTAGAACAAATAAAACTTTACCTGTAATTATTTCTGCGAATCTTACTAAACCTAACGAACATTCTCTTTTGCAGAAGCTACAAAAGCACATGCGTGCAATAGGCTGGACGCTGGCGGACATCCGTGACATCAACCCATCTTATTGCATGCATAAAATCAGGCTGGAAGAAGGGAAGTCGAGATCGATTGAGGCTCAACGAAGGCTGAACCCCATAATGAAGGAAGTGGGTCAAGAAAGAAATCTTAAAATGGTTTTGGAGTGCGGGAGTAATTCTACCCAATCCTGACAGCAGCTGGGTAGCCCAGTTCAATGCTTACCCAAGAAAGGGGGAACAACAAGTGTATAGTCAAGAAAATGAAGCATCATACTTCAAGGACTGTCACGGGCTAGTACATCCTGTATGGACCTTATAGGAAGCTCAATGCGGCAACAAAGGACCATTCCCCCTTCCCTTCATTGACTAAATGCTTGACAGACTGACTGGAAAAGAATTTTATTGTTTCCTTGATGGATACTCTAGTTATAACCAGATTTTGATTGATCCAGAAGATCAGGAAAAGACAACATTCACTTGTCCCTTTGAAACGTTCACGTTCAGAAGCATGCCCTTTGGGCTATGCAACGCACCTGGAACATTCCAAAGATGTATGATGGCAATATTCTCTGACTTCTTGGAAAAGACCGTTGAAGTTTTCATGGACGATTTTTCAGTCTTTGGAGACTCTTTCCAATCATGCTTAGATAATTTGGAGGCCATCCTCGCTCGATGCGAGGAAACAAACCTTGTGCTTAATTAGGAAAAATGTCACTCCATGGTGACTGAAGGAATTGTTTTAGGCCACAAAATATCTAAAGTTGGGTTAGAAGTTGATGAAGCCAAGATAGATGTCATAGCTAAACTTCCACCACCATCAAATGTTAAAGCTCTATGAAGTTTTCTAGAACATGCTAGCTTCTACCGAAGGTTCGTTAGAGGATTTTCTCAAATTGCGCGACCTCTGAGCACATTATTAGAAGTGAACACGCCTTACGATTTCAATGATGACTGCTGCGATGCGTTTGAGCACTGAAATATGCGTTGATTACAGCTCCGGTACTAATAGCACCAGATTGAACGCAACGTTTTATTCTCATGTGCGACACAAGTGATGTTGTAGTAGGTACAACGTTGGGGCAGAAGAAAGGAAATTTGATACATCTCATCTCTTACGCGTCCAAGGCACTAAACGACTCTCAAGTACACTACACAACCACAGAAAAAGAAATGTTGGTTGTAGTGTTTGGCATCGAGAAGTTTAGATCGTATTTAGTTGGTGCGTCAACAACCATCTACACAAATCACTCAGCCATAAAGTTCCTGATGAGTAAAAAGGAAGCGAAACCAAGATTAATAAGATGGGTGCTGCTATTACAGGAATTTGACATTGATATTCAGGACAGAAAGAGGACTGAGAATCAGGTGGCTGACCACCTGTCCAGATTGGAAAATCAGGAAATACAAGGCCAAGAAAATGAAATCAAAAATTCATTTTCTGATGAAAGCTTGTTCATAGTTGAAGGCAGGGAACCTTGATATGCAGACATAGTTAATTACTTAACTACCAAGCAATTCCCTGAGAACTTCAACTCTCAGCAAAAGAAACGGTTAGTACATGGCAGCAAATTTTATTTTTGGGATGAACCGTTTCTCTATAATCAAGGCCCCTACTCCATCATGCGTCGATGCGTTCTGGAGGAAGAGACAGAATGCATCTTGGCTGAGTGTCATGACTCTCCTTACGGAGGGCATTTTAGAGGTCAAAGAACCGCTGCGAAGATTCTTCAAAGCAGATACTTCTGGTCTACCCTCTTCGAGGACGCGAGGGAGTATGTTCGCAAGTGTAACCCTTGCCAATGCACCGGGAATATCTCATCAAGGGACGCAATGCCCTTGAACAATATTCTTGAAGTTGAATTATTTGATGTCTGAGGCATTGATTTTATGGGACTTTTTCCCCTGTCCTGCGGTCAACAATATATCCTGCTTGCAGTAGACTATGTATGAAAGTGGGTAGAAGCAGTAGCTTGTGCCAGAATTTATGCGTCGACTGTTTCTAAGTTTCTTACCAGGAACATTTTCACACACTTTGGAACGCCAAGAGCCCTGATAAGTGACGAAGGTACGAATTTCATTAATCGCATCATTTCTAAATTACTTGTCAAATATAATGTTAGGCACAAGATCGTTACCGCATACCACCCACAAACAAATGGTCAAGCTGAGGTATCAAATCAAGAAAAAAATCAATACTGAAAAAAGTTGTCAACGCATCGCAGAAAGACTGGGCACAGAGGCTGGATGAAGCACTCTAGGCCTACTGAACAGCCTACATGACCCCTATAGGTATGTCTTCATACTATCTAGTATTTGGAAAAGCTTGTCACTTACCCCTAGAGTTGGAGCACAAAGCTTTTTGGCCAGTAAAGAAGCTAAATTTAAACTTGGATGCTGCGGGTGATCAACGCAAACTTCAGTTCAATGAGCTTGAGGAGTGGCAGTTGAACGCATACGAGAACAGCAAGCTCTACAAGGAGAAGACTAAACGTTAGCAAAACCAACGCATTAGTAAGAAAAAGTTTGTTATTGGCCAAAAAATTTTATTATTCAATTCACGATTGCGTTTGTTCCCAGGAAAGTTAAAGTGGTGGTCAGGACCATTCATTATCAAAACAATCTTTCCCCACTGTGCAATAGAATTAACGCGGGAGGATGGCACAAATGCTTTCAAATTAATGGGCAAAGAGTGAAGCCTTACTTTGAAGATGGCATAGAACGACAAAAGTCATCTCTCGCATTACGCGAAGCCAACTGAGGCTCGCCTCGAAGCATCTATGCATTCGTATCAACACATATCCCAGGGACGCTTCCTCTTTCCTTATTCTTTTTGCATTTTGTATTTTATCGCGGTGTTTAAGTTTACTTTGTTTGTTTGTCTGCATTTTAAGATTGATTGTTCATTGTTATTGCCTTCATAGTTAGAGATTTACTTGTTTTAAATAAATAAATAAATAAAAGGTTGTGTATAATCGAGATGGGAATAAACGGACGCGTTAGACTTAAGTCTAACATATGGCCCATGTCGAAAGGACGCGTCTCAAGAATGCAAAACACTCGAGTGCATGGAAACCCAAGACACATCCCTTTGACTTCGCATTAAATGCGGATGTTAGGCACCGCCTGACGTCACCACTCTCTCTCCCCAGCCTATAAAAGTTGAATCCCTTCATTTTCTTCTTCTTTCATCGCCTTCAAGCCTTCTATGAAAGAAAAGAAAAAAAAACCTAGCCCCCCTAACTTTCACCGTCGTTCGATAAAGCGCATTTCTCCGATCACACCTCGACAATGATGTCTTTAGCGTTCGATAGCCAGAATAAATCAATGAGATTTGGAGACATGTCGCCTGTAAGCTCTTTCTCTTCCTCGTCTGTTTCAACATTGCCTCCCCTAAGCCCTCGACAGACCTAACCACCGTCCCTACTAAACCTCTGCACAGTGAGCCAATTTCCACCTCCCAGCGACCGTCTCGGTCGAAACCCACCAAAGCCACCACAAACCTCTCTTCTAAGACCACCCAACAGCCCAAAACCAAAACCTAAATCCCGTTCAAAACCAAGGTAGTGTCCTTTTTCATCCACGGCTGCCAAGAAATCGTATACAAAGCCCGTTCTACCACCATTCCTTCCGAATATCACTCTGATGAGTGCGACGCATGACCCCATCCCAGCCTACCTCTATAACGCACCATTACCAGCCGTGTGTCTACCTCTTCCATTGTCCATACAACCCTTGGCCAGCATCTACCCAGTTGAAGCAGACGTGTCCAGACAACTACCGCGTTCACCCATCATCATCTCATCCTCTGGGTCGCCGCATACCCCATCCGGCACCCCACCATTCACTCCACCAAGGCCTAGCTTTGACAGTCCTGCGTCAGAGCGAAACCTCGAAGAACTAGCGGAATTGGCTCGAAGGGATGAGCAAAAAGTGTTTGGAGCAATCTTGGCAAGTTTGAATCAAGGCCAAGAAGAAGAGCAAGTGATGCGTTCTGACCCACTCAATGCATCACTTGAAATGGATGAAGCGAAGCGCTATGCAATGATGCTCGAAGCGGAGTTAGAAGAAGAAGATGAAGAAATGGGAGTCAGCCTAGACGTGTCGCAATCTGCCAAACTGACGCGAATGAAGGGCCCTCAAAAGCAAAGAGAGTAACGAGAAAGAGAAAATTAATCTTGGAGGAAGAAGATGAGCAAACCACATTCGGTCCTGAGGATGCAACACATGGAAGCTGCTCAAGGTACAATGCGTTAGAGATGGAATTGGAACATTATCAGCCCGCAAGGCAGGGGCGAATGAAGTCAGCACTCCAAAGGGAATTGGAAAACAAATTAAGGGAGCTGGCATGGGAAGCCAAGGCATATGAGGCGGGCAAGTGCAAGGTAACCAATGCGTTACCTAAACGGCACCCATTGCCAGCATACATAACTGAAACCATAGAAGCAATAGGTTAGGGTTAGCTATGCGTTAGGCACACAAGAATTTAGCCCAACCTTGTTTGCCAGTTTTACAGCAGTGAGTTCGACATGGAGAAAAGTACAGCATTTGTTGATGGGGTATTGGTGCGCTTCTCAGCTAATAAGATCAATGAATTGTTCAACATCAGGAGTAATCCGAACACAGAAGGTAGCCAAGCTTGTAAGCAAATGGCAAACGTCAAGAAATGGAGCAAAGATGTTAGCTTCCAGGAACCTGACGAGATGCGAATTTATGGTATTATCTGATTAAGAAAAGCATCATGCCTACAACGCATGATGAGACATTGTCAAAAGAACGCGTCTTGGCTACCTACTATATCATGCAGTGCATCCCTTTAGATGTAGGGAGAATAATAAGGGAACAGATCAAAGCCATCAAGACCAAACCATGAGGACAACTTTATTTTCCATGGCTGATCTATGCACTGTATGGACGCGGGAGCATCCCTCTGGGGGATGATTATGAGAAGATCGACAGTCTAATGGACATCAAGTTAATCAGGCGTTTGCTTCGCGGTTCACCGCATCAGCCTGCCTTACCTCGCAAAGATGTGGTAGCCAGACCTCAATCATCCAAACGCGCCCCCAAAAGAAGACGCGTCCGGATAATTGAACACAGAGATGAAGCTTCAAAGTATGAAGAGTACGAAGCAAAGCATGCATTTACGGATGAAGAAGCGCGGCCAAACCTAAACCTCACTTTCCAAAACTCACTAGTGGCCCCGCCAGAAGGTAGTCTTGATCCAATGCACCAAGAGCCTATTGATGTAGATCAAGACATCCCTTGTCCCCTTCCTTCGCCCTCACCAATTCCAATTCCCACTTTTATGCCTCCTCCAATCATTTTTGAACCAACTGGGTTAGGGTCGAGTAACGCAGTAAATTTTGAAGACCCAATTGAAAGAAGTGAAGAGCCATACCACCTCAACGCAACACTGACATTGAGGAGTTGAAAACTTTCATCAGTGATCAACTCAGACCATTGGCCGTGTCCATTGAAGGTCTTCAACAACAAAACAGGGTTCTAAGGGATTACTTAAGGTAGCAAACAAGAAGAATGCAAGACCAATTTGTTTATACAACGCAGTACATTAATCAGGTCTTGGTCGGAATGTTTGCCCTGCCTCCACTGCCCTCTCATCTTAGAAACCCTTTGCGTTTTATGGATGAAGACCCTGCAGAAGAACGCAGGGATGACGCGCCAGCACAATAAAGTTTTGGGGTATTGGTTATTTTGTATTTTGATTTATTTGATGATCTTTTTTATTTATTTACCTTGTTTGTTTATTTTATGTTATCCTATGAAAATGAATGAAAAATTTCTATCATTTTTTTTCCTTGCGTTTAACCTTAGCATACTTTTTCTGTTCTTTAGCTATCTTCTAGTCTTGTGCTTTGCCTTACCTCAATGATATCAACAATATGAAATCTATTAAGTATAAAGTAGGCATTAGGAAAATCAACAAAGCCTGAACTTCTCTAAAAAGACTACATGTTTTCTTTCTAACGCATGCAAGCTTTAATTCAAAACTCCTTTCGAAACTCTCAAAGCCTTTTCAAAATTTTGTTTCTCTTTTAGCAATGAGGATTTAGTTCATCTCCAAATTTGGGGATGAGGGAAATCCGAGTTAATATGCATTAATCGAGTACATCTAAAAGAAAGGAAACAAAATAGAAAAATGTTAAACGCAACTCCTCTGTCATTACTCAAAGAAAAACCTCAAAGATACATGAGTTAAAATTGGAACAGGAACTTAGGCGTAGTTGGATGCTCGCATGACTGACACCCATGGGGGCAAGCCAAAACGAGTTAAGTCTTCTAGACCAATGCGTCTCATAAAACTCCTCTATCTAGTTTAAAGAAGTTGTATCTTGAAACGCATAAATGTTAGATATGAGTTTAGTTGTGAAGGGTTCTCACCCGTAGTTGGATGCTCACATGACACCTGTGGGGGCAAACCAAAACGAAAGTGGGATACCTGGAACAACGCATGGGTAATTGAAAATTCATATTTTTTTTTCTTTTTATCCTGCATCTATTTTAAAAAGCATCTAATGCTTTTCTGGTTTAGAAAAAACGGGAATGTTTTGAGAAACGGAAGAAGTTGTTGATAAAAGGTCTTAAGTTGAAACAATTAAGGTTTTTAATGATAAAATCTCCTCATTTTTAGAAGAAACGCATGGAATTACTCAAAGATTAGCAAACTCATGCAAAAGAATGTTTATTACTAAAATGTTGCGCCACTAACGCATTATATTGCAGGATTTCAACAAAAGGCTAACGCATGATTAAGAAGTGTCGCAGGCAAAGTTCTAACGCATGGGCCATGCGCTGGAGGGATTCTACGTAAAGAAGATTCATTGATTCAGGCTGTTTGTGTCAAATCACCACTTACAAGCATGGGCACCTACAGTAGGCAGTGTCTAAAAAGTTTCTGAGTGACAGGCGACTAACCAAGGCATGGACTTTAATGTTGCCCATCACCAAGTTGGAGAAGACCAATACCTATAAATAGAAGAAATCCGTCTAGAGTTTGAAGTTCAGAAAATTTCAAGTTCTCACTGTCAGTATTAGCTTAGTCGTAGTTTTAGATCTTTAGAGATGTGTTGTGGTGCGGAGAAGAGCAGAAGGGAAGAGAACCACCACCACCGCCGATCAAGGAGCGGAGGAAGCCGAGCTTGAGAGAGTCACTTCGTCCAATTCTTATACAAGTGATTGTACACAACTAGAATTGAACCAAAGAGGACAAGAAATTGTACTCTGCGGCTTGACTCGGTTCCTTTCATCTCATTTATCGCTTTCATCCTTTCATCTGATTAAGTATTGTTTTTGTAAAAACAATCTGCTGCTTTATAAATTCACAAATTTGATCTATCACACTTTGCCATTGTTTATTTCTTGTTTATGTTGGTTACATCTATACTTCATGCAAAATTCCATTTCAAACGCTTAAGCCAACTTGATCAATTGGTAAAAGCATCTTTAGCTTAGAATATTCGAGAGAATAAATAAGCCAACATTAAGTTAGAATGCATAGTACATCTAAAGATAGACTTACTAGTGTTTTACTGCATCCTGTATTTGACGCATGCATTCTAGAGATCGGTTTTGTATGTTATTCGTATTGAGAAGTGTCGAATAAGAGTCTAACGCATAAACAAAGATAAGCAAGCCATCTCATTCACATCACATTCTAGTTCGTGTACATTCATCTTAGATTGACGCATACCACTTGAATTAAAATCCATTTCCACACAATTTATCATTATCTACTCAACTCTTTTGTGTCTTCTTGCACACAAACAACACCTTAGTGTAAATAACACATTGTCTTCATACATTTAGGATATCCCTACAACAGCTACAACGCAAGGTCTGCGTTAGCTTAATCTGAATCCCTGAGTTCGACCTTGGACTTACCAGGAACCTAAATTGGATTTATACTTGGGTCTGATTTAAGAAAACTTGAACGTCAATAGAAGGAGTGTTGTGCGTTCTATTGCACATCTATAACGCACCAACACGTTACAAATACATAAACGCATCAAAGCATAAACGCATCATTCATACTTAGAACTTATTTTTCCCCTTCATTTTATACAATACACTCCCAACTCGAATCACGATAGCAACGAACATTCTCCAAAGGTACTGGTGAAATGTTTTGACTGTTGTCCAGTAATCTGATCCTAGATTGGATTGATATCAACTCACAATCCCTACACAAGCATGTAGTACGTGTGCCTACCATGCGACAAGAATTAAAACCTCAACGATCATTTACCTCAGCGTCTACACGATCGAGTAGCCAACACAACATGACCGAGTAAACACTTTAACCGATCGTTCAGCATCATCCATGCAATCATTTAGCAAATACTAACTGATCAGGTAGAATTTTTCTAAACGATTGTGTAGCTAAATCTAAACGATCGTTTAGCTCGGGAACGTCATCTTCATGTGATGAAGCTTCTTCACGAACAACTCTTACAGACTCAAACACTTTGAATATAGACTCGATAGCATTGCATTATGCCCAAAAACACAGGGGCCCTTACAAATGAACTTGAAATGTAAAGAAAGCTTTAAATCACATAGGCAACCATCCCGAAACATCCATTGATTCATATCCACAACTACATCTAACATTTAAACGTATTACAGACTACATAAAACCCACTAAGACCGTATATGTAAGTCGATGCATCAATAGAATTTGGACTATTGGAACAACCTGGCTTTGATACCAATTGAATGAACTCTTTTCAAAGAGACCCATGAGTGGAAGCGAGATCATTCTAATTAAGAATGACAGAACATACACATTTACAATCAAATAGTAATGGTTATACAAAAACTCAAAATTACAGAATGCTTCAAAAGGGAAAGTACTAAGGTTCAAGAGAACTTACCCTTGAAGAACTATTCTTCTTGTTCCCTCAAAATTACTGCATGAACGTTCATCGAACACGAACATCACGCCTTAGCTATCTCCTCGAACAAGCATAAAAACACTTAACCCTCGAATAGTAAGAAGACACGACCAAAAAGCTACCTTGGTATTCTCTGTTTGAGAATCTAAGAGTCGTGGGCTGTGTAGGATTTGGTAGAGAGTAGGAGGAATTTGACAGATCGTGTAGACGATCGAGTAAGTGGGAGATGGTTTTGAAAGGCCTGCTTCATCAGCAAGAGTTGTTAATGATAGTTCATCTGGTAGGTCGATTCCACTTCAAGGGTGGAGGGAACCTCGACGCAGTGGGAGAGTTAGGAACCCACATGTTCACTATCTGGGTTTCATGGAAATCCTGGCTATGGTAGTCGATGGCGACGTTGAGGATCTGTTGTCTTATCAAAAGGCAATGAAGGATGTTAACTAGGATGAATGGGTCAAAGCCATCTTGAGATGGAGTGGATGTACTTTAACTCAATGTGGGATCTTGTACATCAGCCTGATGGGGTAAGATCTATAGGTTGCAAATGGATCTACAAGAGGAAACGGGGTACCAATGGGAAGGTGCAAACCTTCAATGCTCGACTTATGGCAAAGGGTTATACCTAGGTAGAGGGAGTCGACTACAAGGAGACTTTCTCTCCTATTGCCATGTTAAAGTCGATATGCATCCTTCTGTCCGTTGTTGCTTATTATGATTATGAGATTTGGAAAATGGACGTCAAGAATGCCTTTCTAAATTGCAATCTTGAGGAAACCATTCATATGGTGAAGCCCAAGGGATTCATTGACCAAGGTTAAGAGCAAAAAGTTTGCAAATTGAATCAGTCCATTTATGGGCTAAAACAGGTGTCTTAATCTTGGAACATTCGATTTGATATTGTGATCAAATCGTACGGCTTTGACCAAAACGTTGATGAGTCTTGTATCTACATGAAAATCATCAACAGTTTAGTAGTTTTCCCAGTGTTGTATATAGACGATATCCTACTCATTGGGAATGATGTAGGACTACTGATTGCAGTTAAGAACTAGCTAGCAACCCAATTCCAAATGAAAGATTTGGGAGAGCCTCGGTTTGTTCTTGGTATATAGATCTTTCGGGATCGTAAGAACAAACTGCTAGCGTTGTCTCAGGCATTGTACATTGACAAGATATTGCTCAAGTACTTGATGCATAACTCCAACGATCGCATAAACGATAGCTCAACGTTTACTAAACGATCATGTACACGCGTACCTTCCCTAAATGATCGCATAGAATTTATTAAATGATCATCTAGCTTTTTTCTACGTGATCGCGTACCCGAGCATTTTACTAAACGATCATCTATACGATCTCATCCCTTTTACTACACGATCGAATACCTTTTTCTAAACGATCAAGCATCATATATACAATAGACACCCGATTTCTCCCACTTCCTTGGTTGTGGTAAATGATCGTCCCTTCCTCCTTCCCTCTACCAAATCCAACAGAGCCCACACCTCCTGGATTCTCACTTCGAGAATACCGAGGGTTCCGAGTGGTTGTGTCTTCCTTGCTGCCAAGTTTGTGAGAAGTCTGTTCGTGTATACACAATAGCGATTTGGTGGACAATTGGTTTCACTTGCACAGCGAGAGCGAGAGGTGCAGTCCGTGACGAGAACGAGATTTTTGTGAAGAATAGTTCTTCAACTAGTATGTATCTTGTTCTCTTTGTTGTTCAAAGTTCGAAGCATGTCGTAATTTATTGTTAAATGCATAACTAGTCTGTTTGATTGTGAATGCGGTAATTCTGTCACAATGAGTTTGGAACGATATTGCATCCGCTCAAAGGTACTCTTTGATATGAGTTCCTTCAGTTTCCACAACTCAAAAGGTGTTTTAGAAACACTTTTTGGGGGAACGTTGTTTAGAATGTAGCATGCAATCTCTATTGCAAAACCCCAAAACGAGTCTGGAAGATGAGCATAACTCATCATAGACCGAACCATGTCCAACAAAGTTATATTTCTCCTTTTTGATACATCATTCTGCTGAGGTGTATCTGGGGCCGAGAGTTGGGATGCAATTCCATGTTCTATCATATAGTTCTGGAATTGGAGGTCCATATACTCTTCACCACGATTAGATCGTAGTGTTTTTATCTTTTTACCAACAAGTTTTCAACTTCAACCTTATTATATTCCTTGAACTTGTCAAGGGCTTCAGACTTACGTTGCATTAGGTAAAGATACCCGTACCTTGTATAATCATCTATGAAAGAGATGAAATAATCATACCCACCTCAAGCTCTAACACTCATCGAACTACAGAGGTCAAATGTACAAGCTCCAAGGCTTCCTCGGCTCTGTAACCTTTTCCAATAAAAGGTCGTTTGGTCATCTTGCCTTCGAGACATGATTCACACACCGGCAAGGAGTTTTCTTCTAAACTCTTTAGAAGTCCACTTTTCACCAACTGCTCAATCCTATTGAGGTTGATGTGACCTAATCTTAGATGCCAAAGATGGGCGCTTTCCTTAGGAGAAACCTTTGGTCTTTTTGCTATTGTTGTTATACTGAACATTTCAGTAGGCTTTTATGACTAATGGCCTTAGTACATATAAGTTACTTTCCATTGAACCAAAACTAATCTCCATCCTATTCTTGAAAATAAACACTTTATTCTCAGAAAATGAGATGATATAACCTTGTTCAATGAGACAAGAAATCGAGATTAAGTTCCTCTTGATATGAGGAACTACGAAAGAATTATCTAGTAAGAGATAACGTTTTTTGTCCAAAAATAACCTTAGCTTGGCTACAGCAACAACTGAAACAACCTCACCAGTACCGACTCGAAGAGTCATCTCTCCCTGTGACAACGTTTGCCAGGAACTGAATCCTTGGTAAGAGGAACTGACGTGATTAGTAGCACCTGAATCATGAATCCAGGCAGAATCATCATTCTCTACCAAACACGTCTCCAAGACCAATAAATCAGATTTACTGTCTTTAGACATGAAGGAACTCAATTACGAGAATTCCATGAGCTTAGATTGCTCTGATTTTCATAGTGACTGGAATATTAACGATGTACATTCTAAATAACAATTATTCATAATAAAATTCAACAACAGCAGTATACAATAAAGCATAGAGAAAGGGTTCATTACCAGAGGAAGACGATCTTCGAATGTATGAACCCACGATAGGTGAAGGACTCCACTGATCTACCAGCACCCCGACGAGTCTCTCGTCTGATACTGCACGAACCGAACATACACGAACAAGAAGACGAGGACAACACCACCATTAGGGAGACTCGGGTATCCTCGGCGTCAAAAACCCAGAGAGTGGGCTCTGGTGAGTTTGGTAGAAGACGGAGGAGACAAAATCGTATAGACGATAAGCGCGCACGAGAAGAACTTCACTATCGTATAGCAGGGATGCTTATCATATAGTAAAACTACACGATCGTTTAGGAAAAACTGGACGATCGTTTAGGAAACTGATGTACAACTGTTTAAGGGACGCGTGAGTTAGACGATCATTTAGACGACTGAGAAGCTATCGTATAGGCTCTCGACGATCGGTCTTTCACGTTTTCTTTTTGGGCGTGGGGATTTATTTTGCACGACTCAATTCCATTCACAAATTGAAAACAATTTTCAACTTGTATCTCGTCGATTACCATAATCTTCGGTGCCCATGATCCCATTTACAAAACGTGAAAATTGGTTAATTAAAAATAATTAATCAATTAATTTATTTAATAAATATAATCATATTATATTTATATCCTATAGTTTGATATCATATATCTACTATAGTATTTTTCTTATATTTGATATAAATCATATTTATATCTAATTTCCTCCAAAATAATGTATCTCATACATTTAGCCAATTATATCATATATAATTAGTCATTCCAATTATATCAAATATAATTGTACTTCCTCTTGTCAATTTGAACATTTCAAATTAACCCAAACACTGGTTCTCGACTTTATCCAAGCTACCCATGTGACCTAATGGACCTGTGGCTCGAAGCTCCAACGGTACGTGAATAGCTGACTAAACTCTTTAGCCACGAGATTCACCATCCATTAACTGTCAGTGATTCCACTAAAGACCAACAGTTGAACTCTTCTTACCACAGATATATTTCTGTGTCCATTGGATATAACCAATGATGAATACGATCATCCTTCATAGATGCTCGTAAGTACAGCTGGGCCAATTTACTGTTTTGCCCCTATAGTTACATCTCACTCCTTAAGTACCACTGATTCCTTTAATGAACAATACAACATAGTCCAACTATGTGAAAGCCTCTCGGGCCATGAGAAGGTGTGTGGCGCCACATCGTTCAAGCCCCAGAATCAGCCCTTAAGGGAGCCATCTATCTACTTACCCATATGTCGGGAAAGAAGTGAATTCCTTTTTGTGTAGCTGAGTTCCCAGCTCCCAAATCAGACGTATCCCCAAAATGGTAGGTTTGAATCGGCGACTTGGTCACTCGCACCCATACAAATCAAAGGTCCGCCCTCAATGGCAGGAGTTCCCAACTCACTCAGGATTGAGGTCATGTTACCTATGGTCATCCTAGTGAAGTGAAGTCTCTGTCATGAGCGGTGTTATATATGTCTCTTATACACATCTAGATGTGTATAAGAGACAGCCCTCATACACTGTAGCCTTGAGAGCCTTCCTAAAACGGTGAGCAAAATTGTGCTCCGAAGCGATCTACGTGACAATCACGTCCCCTTGATGCATTATCTCGCAGATCAACCTTCATAAAGGGTGGTTAATTCATCCCTCCTCTGAAATAAGACATTCTCAACCAGCCATTAATACCAGAACAACTCTTGCTCCTATAACAACTAACCATCATTGATTTGGCCAAGAAATCATTAACTTACTTAACAATTTCTCGTAACCGTGATCCGGCATTTTAGGCCCTAGAGTTTTGCTCCAAACAGCCAATACAAAGGGAAAAAATCCGATTGAGGCCAAAACTAAAGTGATTCTATCCATTTCTGGAGTTCACCTTAATATTGACCAACTGCACAAAACCAATCTGAAGGGGGACGCTCCCAGGGAGCTACGAGGGAGTACAAAATGATCTCACGGTGCGAACCAATGACAGGGCCACAGGACGTGTGGACACACACCCTTTATAAAGGAAATCGAACACGAGGATTTCCATGAGCAACGGAAGGATCTTTCCAAATTTCAATTGCATATGAACTTTGCAATTACAATCACAAACAGAAACATGCAGTTATGCATAAAATAGAAATTACAACATGCTTTACTACAAATCAAGGGAAGAATCAACAAAACTTTGTAGACTCATCTTCAAGTTCCTTGATCATGAACGCTCGATCACAGCAACACAGAAACACATGAACGTTCGTCCAACATGACCGCTACACTACACGAATACCGCGCACTCGAACTAAGCGATTTTCAAGGTCGCGAATACTCCGAATATCACAAACAACCTCCACAGAACCTCGACTGTGTCGAGTTGAATATAACACCACCAAGAAGGTTACCTTGGTATTCTCGGTGTGAGAATCCAGAGGGTGGGTTTTATGTGGACTTAGTTTGAGGCAGTAAACTGGAGGAACCATAATCGTGTAAACGATTGAGCAAGTGGGAGATGAAATGACCTATCGTATAGGTCGATGCCCAATCATTTAGGAAAAGCTATGCGATCGTCTAGTAAAAGTTATGTGATCGTTTAGCTCATCGTCTAGCTGAATGTCTATCGTGTAAGAACACTCCACGATCGTTTAGCTAACTCAAAGCTGTCGCTTAGTAAATCTGATTTACTTGACAACTTCTCCGTGAGAACTGTCCGAGAGTGGAAAAACTCAAAATCACAATTTTCTTCCCCTTACTAAAAATAGGAAAACATTTTTCCTTTTATCTCACGGTTACCATGAAACCACCAATAACCTCCCACTTAATTGGTTATTAGAGAAAAAGAGATAATTATCTAATAATTAATATTATTATAAATATAAATGATAACTAACTTACCATAATATATTTATAACCTACAATTTTAATATTTCATCTCATGAAACATATAAACCATAGCTCTTTTTCTATTCCATGGCACTTAATGTAAATCTCATTTACATTAATCCTCCACGTGATATATCTCATACACCATACCGATCATATCATATATAATCGAATTACCTCTTGTCAATTTGAACATTTCAAACCAGCACCAAGAACTAATCCTCAACTTGAATTCATTGAGCTACCAAAGGGACCTTATGAACTTGTAGCTCAAAGCTCCAATGGTACGTGAATAACTGACTAAACTCTTTAGTCACGGGATCCACTATCTATTAACTACCAGGCACTCCAATAAAGACCGACAACTAAACTTTCCTTGCTACAAATATATTATGTGTCCATCTTAACCAATCAACAGTGCGACAACCCTTCACAGATCGCTCGTAAGTACAGCTCAGCCAATAACCGTTATGCCACTGTAGTTACATCTAACTCCTTAAGTACCACTGATTCGTCTAATGAACGTAATTCATAGTCTTACTATGACTAAGTCCTCTCTTCCAAAGAGAAGCTGTGGCCACTATGTTCAAGGCCTGGAATCAACCCTTAAGGGAGCAATCTATCTACTTACCCCTGCTTCGGAGAAGGAGTGAATTCCATCTTGTGTAAGTGAGTTCCTAGCTCCCAGATCAGACAAGTCCCCTAAAAGGTAGACATGTTGAGTTGGCAATCTGGCTACTCTCACCTATACTAATCAAAGGACCGCCCTCAAAGGCAGATGTTCCCAAAACACTTAAGATTGAGATCGTGTCATCTATGGCCATTTAGATGAGATGTAAGTCTCCAGTATCAACGGCGTTATATACATAGTCTAGTCATCTCGTGGTCCGGTCTTATACATACTCTTTATATAGGATACCCCCGCTTGCATGTCTCCACATGAATAGTCAGGATCTACTATCTGAAGTAGTTTACAACATTTGCAAACCTCTACAAAGTGGGTCGTATCTGTAGTGTCACCAAGATCAGGTATCCCACCTTAATCCTTATACTATAGGCCTATTTAGGTTATCACTTAAAGCATGATCCACTCTGTATATCACATATACATGTCTAAGTTTACATAAGATAACCATGGAGTTTTGTTTATTAGATATGAATAAATGCCAGAATGAAATAACGGTTATTTTATTCATAAAACAATGTGTATAATTACAAACAACGAGACTCCGAGAGAATTAGGACACTAATTCCAACAATTCACCCACTTACTATAAACACTCTCTCCATCCACCTTGATATTGACTCATGCAAACACCATCCGAAGCGGGATGCTCTAAAGGCACTACAAGAACAAGCATGAATCTCACGGCGTCAACATTCAGAGAGAAACATGAGTAGAATCATTGACATATCAGATACATCTCTTTCTCCCACGAGTATTTTATAACCTAGGGTTTAGTTTACTTAGAAAAAACACGGCTAAGAATTTAATAAAGTGACTGTTTAGGTTTACCCAATTTACCTTGGATAATTGAAGCAACTTTTGATCATCATCCATTAAACACTTTAACGGAGTCGTTGACCAACTGTCGCATGCTTGATGAAAAACTATCTAATTCACCTTTCCAGATAGGTTGCCAGGTAGGGGTGTTCTGTTTCTGTCAGCTTAAGTACCCCAGCCTAGACAGAACCCGCCTTAGACAAAAGGTCCCTTACAGATAGATTTAATACAATTTTAATCTTTTATGCCAATCAATTTAATCCTATTAAACTGATTTAAAAAGATTAAACTAGGTTGCTAATCCTAGTAGAACCTTTGAACTTAAGTCTATCTCAATCCAATTTTAAAACCCTTTTAAAACATGAGTTTGCCTCAGTCCGCGTGCAACTCTTTCTTATCGATTTTAGTTCTAATTTCTATTATAACGCTTATAACAGAAACAACCAAAACCATTCACAACGCAAAGAAAATACATGAAAGGCATTCATAACGCTTATAAACAGCCTAAATGTCACTTCATGCATTGTTTTTTCATTGCTACTTTTTATATAACTCTTATACAAACAAGCAACGAACCAAGCAAATATGCTTCCATTCACCCTTATACTATAACACTTATAATATAAAGATGATGCATGAATATTCTTACTACATGTACAAATATAACTCTTATATTTTCATGATGCATGTGCATGCTTTCTTGTAATTTCATCATGGCATATTATAACACTTATAGTACATGATGCATGAATAATTTCATAACCTAAGGTGGGTTTCAAATCTATATATCATACATTATGCCATATAAACCACATACATCTCATGTATATTAAACAAAAGTTGATGAACCGGGAAAATTGCCTCAAATCCTCAAAAACTAAAGCTAATTATTAAAAAAAAAACAAAGAGTCTCAGGTTCAAATAGGCAAACCAGGTCTTAAACCGTCTGGTCGAAGTCCGCGTCTCCACTGATCGTGTACAAAAACCCAGATCATCTACACGAAAGAATAAATGCTTTACTCAATCGTTTACCTACGCTTCCAGAGTTAAACGATTGTTTAGCAATGATCATGTACCTTTTACAATGTGATGAAGCATGAGGTACGCGATCGTGCATCGCACTCCACAATGCAAGCCTTATACAATCGTCTAAACGACAACGATACGGTGAAGCACAATCATCTAAATGATCGTTGCACGAGCACCTAAATATCATATACCGCGTGATCGTGTAGTCAGTAACTATCCGATGAGCATGCTAACTACATGATCGTTTAGCGCGCGCGTCTTTTATTAAACGATGAGCATCATATGCTCCCACTCGATTGTCTACCTCCAGCATCTACGCGATCAGGCAACCAACGCTACGCGATAGAGCAAACACTTTACCCCATCGTTTAACATTATCCAAATCCCAACGATTGTTTACCTGAGGCTACACAACACAACCAACTCTTGGTCTTCTTCTTCACTAAGAACCGCATCTCCATGCTTCGAAACTTCATCACGAATAACCCGACAAACTCAAACACATTGAATTATGGACTCGATTGCATGTTAGTTATGCCCAAAAACATAGGGGCCCTTACAAATCAACACTTTGTAATTTAAAGAAACCTTTAAACAGAGGCAATCAGCTCGTAAACATTCATCATCGCCATCCACAAATGCATTTAACACTTAAACAAAAATGCAGAAAACCCACCGCGACTATAAAAGAAGTTCAAAACGAAAGTGAAATTTGGAATATCAGAACAATCTAGCTCTGATACCAATTGAAGGCAATTGGATATGAGGATTTCTATGAGCAGCGGAATGATCGTTCCAAATTCCATTAATATTTGAACATACACAATTACAATCAATAAATGGAAACAAACTGGTTATGCAACATATGAAATTACAACATGCTTTTCAAGATAATCAAGGGAAGGATTGCACATACCTTTGAAGACTCATCTTCAAACTCCTTCAACCACGAATGCTCGTACAATCTTCAAGACTATAACACACAAACAATCGAGCACAGTGACCGCAACACAGCACGATCACATCGACCACCACACGAACACCACGAACTCAACGAACGTCCTCTAAAAACCTCGACTACGTCGAGTTGAGTACGACACCACCACAACAGCTATCTTGGTATTCTCCTTGTGAGAATCCAGAAGTGTGGGCTCTGTGTGGACTTAGTTAGAGGAAGAGATCGAAGAAAATCGTGTAAACGACCGAGCAAGTGGGAGATGACAGAGGTCTATCGTATAGACGATGCAATTGCTTAACAAATGTTATGCGATCATTTAGCAAAAGCTTTGCGATCATTTAGCTAATGGCCAACCGAGTGAACTATCTTCTAGTATCACTCCACAATCGTTTGGTCTCTCTTCAACTATCATTTAGTGAATCTAATCCACTTGACAGCGATCCGTGAGAACTTGCCGAGAATGGAAAATCTCAATTCAACAACTACTAAATTTAGGAAAATATTTTTCCTTTTATCTCACGGTTACATGAAACCACCAATAACCTCCCACTCAATTAGTTATTAGGAAAAAAGATATAATTATCCAATAATTAATATTATTATAAATATATATGATAACCAACTTACCATATTATATTTATAACCAATAGTTTTAATATTTCATCTCATGAAACATATAAACCATAGTTCTTTTTTCTAGTTTGAGGACTCTCAACCAGCTTGCCAAAATGGCCTTTTATCATTTATGATAGGGGTTTACTCATTTGAATTTTCCTTCGGCTGTAAATATGAAAATACATTAAATAATTTCTGGAAAAAAATGCATTAAATTGATTTGAACATTTCAAATCAACATCAAGAACTAATTCTCAATTTGAATCCATTGAGTTACCAAGGGGACCTTATGGACCTGTATCTCGAAACTCCAACGGTACGTGAATAACTGACTAAACTCTTTTGTCACGGGATCTACCATCCGTTAACTGCCAGGTACTCCTCTAAAGACCGAATGCTGAACTCTCCTTACTACAGATATATTATATGTCCATATCAACCAGTGTGAGAACCCTTCACAGATCGCTCGTAAGTACAGCTAGGCCAATAACCGTTATGCCCCTGTAGTTACATCTAACTCCTTAAGTACCATTGATCCCTCTAATGAACATAAGTCATAGTCCTACTATGGCTGAGTCCTCTTTTCCAAAGAGATATTGTGGCCACTATGTTCAAGACCCGAAATCAGCCCTTAAGGGAGCAATCTATCTACTTACCCCTGCTTCGGGGAAGGAGTGAATTTCATTCTTGTAATGACTTTCCAGCTCTCCAAATCAGACAAATCCTAAAAAGGCAGGCATGTTGAGTTAGCAATCTAGCCACTTCTCACCTATACTAATCAAAGGACCGCGCCTCAAAAGGCAAGAGTTCCCAAAACACTTAGGATTGAGGTCATGTCACCTATGGTCGTTCAGGTGAGATGTAAGTCTCAGTATCAACGGAGTTATATACAGAGACTAGTCATCTCGTGGTCCGGTCTTATACAAACTCTTTGTATAGGACACCCCCGCTCGCATGTCTCCACATGAATAGTCAGGATCTACCATCTGTAGTAGTTCACAACACTTGTAAACCTCTACAAAGTGGGCCATATCCGTTGTGTCGCCAAGATCAGGTATCCGTCCTTAATCCTTATACTACAGACCTATTTAGGTTTCACTTAAGGCATGATCCACTTGTAATATCTCATATATATGCTTAACATATAATAACCATAGAGCTTTGTTTATTGGATATGAGTAAAAACCAAAATAAAATAACTCTTATTTTATTCATAACAATGTGTACAGATTACAAAAACTACGAGACTCCGAGAGAATTAGGACACCAATCCTAAAAGACGCTCCCAGGATGCCTCGAGATCAAGCATGAGTCTCACAGTGTGAACATTAAGGGGAAATGTGAGTGAAAAATTGACGCGTATTGTATACATCTTTTTCCTCCCACTGAGTATTTAAAAAAAAAAAAGAAAAAAAAAAAAAAAAAAAAAAAAAAAAAAAAACTTAGGGTTTATTTAACTTATGAAAAATTAAGACTAATTATTTTTACTAATTGATTGTTTAAGTTTGCCCAAAAGTAACACTTACTTTGGATAGTTAAAAAAATTTGATTAATGTTCATTAAACACTTTAACAAACCTTAATCCACAATTGCATGCTTGTAGCAAATATATCTAATTTACCTTTCTAGGTCAGTTCCTTGATAGAGGTATTCTGTTTCCGTCAACTTAAATATCCCAACCTAGACAGAACTAGCCTTAGACAAAAGGTCCTTATAGATACGTTTGCTACAATTTTAATCTTTTATTAAAATCAATTTAATCCTATTAAACTAATTAAAAAGATCGAACTTAATTTCTAATCTTATAGAAATGTGATCTTAGGTCTATGTGAATCATATTTTTAAAATTATTTTAAAAATGATTTTAACCTCAGGTTTGCATGCAATTCGAAATTACTGATTTTAATTTCTATGTTCATTTAATTATAACTTTTATAAAAAAAATTAAACAAATTAAAATCATTCATAACATAT
The DNA here is from genome assembly GCF_009727055.1 of Benincasa hispida. Lineage (NCBI taxonomy): Eukaryota > Viridiplantae > Streptophyta > Magnoliopsida > Cucurbitales > Cucurbitaceae > Benincasa > Benincasa hispida. Next base: position 21,320,876 of record NC_052357.1, on the reverse strand, counting down.
TATCACGTACTTAGTAAACTTATAATGATTATAAATTACATAAAGTAATGTCATGCATCATGTAATTCCATTTCATTGCTAAACTTATATAATAAAGCAATGAAACAATTAATAACATACAACCATCCATACATACATACTATATATTATAACGCTTATATTATAAATGATACATGGATATGTTATTAATGCATTCATGCATATACTATAACAATTATATTATAAGAAGCATGAGCATGCTATAATATAAAATCATGTGACTATATATTATAACGTTTATAATATAAATGATCCATAATATATGCATAACCTATAGTGGGATTTTTACTATATGGCATACATTATGACATATAATAAATAAGAATCATACATCAAATGCATAATTAAAAAAAATAATTATTGGACCGGGATTGGACACCTAAATAATTAATTAAATTAATATAACATTTATATTAATTTAATTAATTAAAAAGCATTTAACTATTAAAAAAAATATAGTCAACCAGTTCGAAACAAGTGAATCAGGCCTTAAACTGCTCAAATCGAACCACCCAGCACCTAAACCGGACCAAAGATGCTCGAACCAGCTAAGCCAGACGCGAATCAATCAAACCACAAACTGAATCGGACGAGAATCGATTTGTTCTTTTCGTCTTGGATCATTGCAACATTGTGCCTAGCATTACAACACTACAGAAAGAACAAAGTGTGCTTCCTCATCGTAGCGTTAGCATTGCAACGTTGCGGTACAGTCAATACTTTACAGTCAAGATCTCCTTCATTTTTCCTTTGATTTGGGCCTCTTTTTTTCTAAAAACTCACTGGGAACAACACCAACGACTTAAAAGCAGTAAACTACAGACTCAATTGCAAAAAATATGCCCAAAACACAAGCCCTTACAAATCAATTTGTAAATTAAAGCAGTAAATACTAAATGGCCAATTCTAAAACATCCAACAATTATAAACATTGAATAATAACAAATCACATGAATAAATTGTACATAATGCAAGGCCGCCAATTTATTGTAATTCAAATTCTAGAAAATAAGAAAAATTTGGGGCCAAAACCACGCTCTGATACCAATTGAAAGTAACCTGTGAAGGCCATGTATGAAAATATGAGGATCAGTCCCAATTTTACAGAACAGAATAGAAGTGTGCATTATACATATTTAATTTACAGCATGCTTAATTCACAGAAGAATTAGGGAAGAAAATGACTTACACTTATAGCCAAATAATTCTTCACGTATTCTCTTGATCTAGATCACGAACCCTTCGTTCTGGATCTTGATCTCCAAAAAAAACTTCCAGCAAATAAATGGCCACCATCAAAAAGTCAACCTCTGTATTCTCTTGGGAATGAGAATCTAGGAGTTGTGGGCTCTGTAATTTTGGAAGAGAGTGAAAGATTTGAGAGGAGGAAGAAGAATAAATTTTTTTCTCAGTTCTTGGAGAATTTTCCTAGAGATCTCTCACTGACTCTCAGAGAGAAGAAGAAGAGATGATTAGTCAAAACTGAACCAATTCTCACATTCTAGTTGAGAAAAAATTAGGGGAGGGAATTGTAACTCCCTCCCTTTAATTAAATTAAAATTTAATTTAATTTAATGTAATTAATGGTTATATATATATATATATATATATATATCAAATATAACATATATCAAATACAATATAGCCTATAGTTTTATTTTCTTTCAACAATTTATGGTATTTAATATAAATCACATTTAAACTACATTCAATTATACGAGTCACATCCATTTAATTAATATTTGAATCATATTCAAATATTTAATTTCTCTCTACCATTTATGGTATTTAACATAAATTATATTTATATTAAATTTAATTATATGAAATTCATTCATATAATTAGTATTTAAATCATATTCAAATATTTAATTCCTCTTAAAGTAACCCTTATGTTATAATGTATCGAATACATTATATTAATTATATCACATATAATTAATTTAATTAATTATACATATAATTTTAATTCGCTCAATTGATTTGAACAATTCAAATTAATCCAAAATTAATTTTGAATAATCCCTGTTGAGCTACAGAGGGAACCTTATGAACCTGTAGTTTGAAGTTTCAATGGTACTTAGATAATTAATTAAACTCTTTAATTAAATTATCCAACATCCATTAATTGTCGGTCACTCCACTAAAGATCAATTGCTGCACTTTTCGCACTACAGATATATTTTTGTGTCCATTGGATATAACCATTCAAAAGTGCATTGATCCTTCACAAATTGCTTGTAGTACAGCTGCGCCAAAATCACCATTTTATCTCTTTAGTTTCATCTAACTTCTTAAGTACTACTAATCCCTCTAATGATAATAAGTCATAGTTCAACTATGACCAAGTCCCTCTTAGGCCAAGAGAGGGTGTGGCCACATGGTTCAAGCCTAGGAATCAGCCCTTAAGAGAGCAATTTATCTACTTACCCCGACATCAGAGAAGAAGTGAATTTCGTCTTGTGTAGTTGTGTTCCCAACTCCCTAATCAAATGAATTCCCAAAATAGTAGGCATATTGAGTCGTCACCCATGCAAATTAGAGGACTGCCTTCATAGGCAAGAGTTCACAACCCATTCAAGATTCAGGTCATGTCACATATGGTAATCTTGGTGAAATGCAAGTCTCTACTATTAACAGCATTATATAATGAGACTAGACATTTAGTAGTCCGGTCTTATACAAACTCTTTGTGTAGGATATATCCGCTCACATGTCTCCACATTAATGATCAGGAACAGATCATTTGTAGCACTTTACAACACTTGTAATATTCACAAAACGAGTCGTATCCGTAGTGTCACCAGGATAAGGTACCCAGCTTTATCCATCTACTATAGACCATTTAAATTATCATTTAAACATGATCCACCTGTATGTCTCTATATATATGTTTAAATTACATAAAATAACCTAGGATCTTAGTTTATCGGATTGAGTATATGCTCATAAAATAAGTTTTATTTTATTAATAACAATTTGTTTATACAATGGTTACAAATTACGAGAATACAAGAGAGATGTAGAACACTAATCCCAACAAAAATGACATTTTTCGTAATTAAGAACCAAAATTGTCTCAATGCATCTTTTCATGATTAAACTTAGGTTGTTCAGACAATCTTTAAATGAATTCTCATAAACGGTAAAGACATTCATAAAGACTTCTATGCATTTTTCTATGAAATCGGAAAATATGCTCATAATACACCTGTAAAATGTGCCTGAGGCATTACAAAGCCCAAATGACATTCTTCTAAAGGTGTAATTCCTGTAGGTGCAAGTGAAGGTTGTCTTCTCTTGGTCCTCTTGAGCTATGGGAATTTTATAGAAATCTAAAAACCATATAGAAAGCAAAAGAATGGTTTCCCAATGAGCCATTCAACCATTTGGTCAAGAAATGGAATGGGAAAATGGTCTTTCTTAGTTACCTCATTAAGTTTTCTAAAGTCGATGCACATCCTCCATCCATTTTGAACTCTTATAAGCACCATTTCTCCTTTTCCATTCTCAACTATCATCATACTGGTCTTCTTAGGCACAACATGAATGGGGTTCACCCATTTTCTATCTAGAATGGGGTAGATTATACCGACTTCGTTAAGATTGATTATTTTCTTAAGAACCACCTCCTTCATTGTGAGGTTGAGTCTTCTTTGTGGTTGTAACATGGCTTTGGCTCCATCCTCCAAGATAATTCTATACATACAAAGGGATGAGCTTATTCTTTTGTTGTCATCCAGGGTCCAGAAAATAGCCTTTTAATACATCCCCAATGTTTCCATCAAAGTGCTTTCCTGAGTAGGTGTCAGATCTCTAGAGATGGTCACAGAAAAATTATTCTCTTCACCTAAGTACACAACTTGAGGTTAGTAGGGAAAGCCTTAAGCTCAATCCCTTGTACCTGAGGATTGACAAAACTATCATTAGAAGAATTATCGTTTTTTGCAAACAACCAACAGAAGAAAGTGAAAAATCATTGAAAGAATCACCAAGATCAAAGTCAATCAAGGGGTCACTAATCCATCAGAGTTACCATCAACAGATAATACTAACTCATCCACAACATCATGAGTCTCAACAAAACATAAGGACAAGTATTCCTTCGGGAACTTTATCATAGAAGTTAAATAAGACTACACTTCCATCACTCTACAGAGAGGGATCCTTGATCTACATCTATCTTAGTTTTAGCGGTTTCGTGCAAGGCCTCCCTACTAATATGGTAAAAGTGTTAGAGTTGATGCCCTAAATCTCGTAGGGTCCTGTAGTTTGTAAACACTTGTATGAACAAATATTCCGTTATTTATAATATATGATATTTTATTCACTTCTGTCTGTGAAATATTTTATATTTTAGTTGCATTAACCACAAACCAATAAAATAAGATCCATGGTTATCGTTGTAACTTAAACATGTATGTGGAGACATACAAGTGGATTGTGTTTAAGTGATAACCTAAATGGTTTATAGTATATGGATAAGGATGGATACCTTATCCTGATAACACTACGAGTATGGCTCACTTTGTAGGTGTTACAAGTGTTGTAAAGTACTATAAATGATCTGATCCTGATAATTCGTTTATTAGACATGCAAGAGGGGATATTCTATACAAAAAAGTTTGTATAAGACCGAACCACGAAATGTTTAGTCTCGTTATATAACGTCGTTCATAATTGAGACTTCATTTCACTAGGATGACCATAGGTAACATGACCTTAATCCTGAGTGAGATGTGAACTCCTGCCTATGAGGCCGGTCCTTTGATTTGCATGGGTGAGAATGGCTAGATCGTCGATTCAAAAAGCTATCATTTTAGGGATTCATCTGATTAGGGAGCTAGAAACTCAGCTACACAAGATGGAATTCACTCCTTCCCTGAAGCAGGGGTAAGTAGATAAATTGCTCCCTTAAGGGCTGATTCTGGGTCTTGAACAATGTGATGCCACACTCTCTCTTGGCCCTGGGGTTTAGTCATAGTGGTACTATGATTTATTGTTCATTAGAGAGATCAGTGGTACTTAAGAAGTTAGATGTAACTACAGAGGCAAAACGATAATTTTGCCTAACTATACTTACGAGCGATTTGTGAAGGGTCGTCGTACTTTTGATTGGTTATATCCAACAGACACAGAAATATAACTGTAGTGCGAAGAGTGCAGTTGTCAGTATTTAGTGAAATGTCCAACTATTAACGGATGGTGGATAATATGATTAAAGAGTTTAATAAGTTATTCACGTACTGTTGAAGCTTCAAGCTACAGGTCCATAAGGTCCCCTTGGTAGCTTAATGGATTTAGTTGAGAATCAGTTTTTGGGTTAATTTGAAATGTTCAAATTAATAAGAAGAAATTTGATTATATGTGATATAATTAAATTAATTCAATTATATATGATATAATTGATATAATGTATTTGATACATTATTGTTTAATTGGATGAACTAAATATTTGGATATTATTCAAATATATTTTCTATGAATTAGATTCATATTTATTAAATTTAATATAAATATGATTTATATTAAATGCCATAAAATAGAGAAAAAGAACTATGATTTATATATTGTATATGATGCAATATTAAAACTATAGGTTATGAATATAATATGATAAGTTAGTTATAATATTTATTTATATTTATTAATTATTTGATAATTAACTTCTTTTTCTCCATAACCACCCTTAGTGGGTAGTTATTTGGTTTTATGCAAAAGTGGGATAAAAGAAAATGGTTTTCTAATTATTCTGAGAGACATCATATACTATCGGGTACACAATCGAATATCTACATGATTGCTTGAGAGAATACACGATAGCCTTGTTATCTAAACGATCAAATAACTTGTCTATGCGATAGACTTCGTTGTCTACATGACTGTGTTGTTGTCTACCCGATCGTCTTCCTCCTCCACACAAAACTTCCCCTTTAACCAAAATTAGCCAGAGCCCACCACTCCTGAATTCTCACACCGAGAATACCAAGGTATCGAAATGGTAGTATCCTATTTGGTTCAAGGACCAGAGTTGCTACTTTCTGCTTGTTCGAGGGAGTTCGTGACTTGTTCGTTGCGTTGGTGAACAAGTTTGATTGAAGGATTACTTGAAGAAGGGTTCTTCAAAGGTATAATCTCTCAACATTTGTTTTTATTTAGATAGCATGTCGTAATTTAAGTTTGATGCATAATATGTTCTGTATGACCATAAATGTATGAGTTCATTCATAATGGGATTTGGACGATCCACTTCCGCTCAAAGGTCCTCTGTAAATGGAGTTCCTACAAAAGATGATGGGGAACAAATCTCATCTATTTTAAGAATATAGAAAACTACGGGAAAAATTAAGTCCTTAACTTGAACTAAAACAACCACAACAATTCCTAAGGGTTGAATATATGATCTAATGGCCAACTAAATACAAATAGCAGTCTTTTGCAAATCATTCAACTTAAGATCCACATAAACACGATATCGCATTACATTAATTGAGGCTCCTAGATCTAGCATAGCATGCGAAATTATTCTATCTCCTATTACACAAGTAATGTGAACTAGGTCACGAAACTTTTCAAGCATATTCTTTTTTAGTAAAGCCGACACATTCTTGCTTACCACCACCCTGTATTATCTTTACCTGTTTACTTCTTAGTGCAAAGCACCTTTAGAAATTTTGTGTACGTTGGAATTTGTTGGATTGCATTAAGAAGTAGAATGTTAATTTGAATTTTTTGGAACATCTCCATGAGTTCATCATCCTTGTTTTCCTTCTTCGATCTTGCCAACCTACTTGGAAAAGGGGCTTTAGGCACTTAAGGTAAAGGAGATTCACTTACCTTGGGAGATGGTGGTGATGCTTTTGGTGCTTTTGCTTCATTTTTTTCTTCTTTTCTTAGGTGCTTTTGCTTCATTTTCTTCTTCTTTTCTACCTCTTCTTGTGTGTCTACAGGATAATGAACATGATGAGCGACTAAGGTAGAATATGTAGAGAGGATCTCCTTCCCACTTTTAAGCATTATGGCACTAACATTGGGGTGGTCAAGCTGAGCAGGCAACTTACCGAATGCCTTGTTCTCAAACCTACACACTGTTGTTTCCAATTGGGTAATTTAAGTACCCAAGTTAGTAAATCTCGTTCTTGTTTTCTACTGTAAGGACTCTGTGTCTTGAAAGAGTTGGATTGAGTCTTTTTGCAGTTGGTGAGTATCCTGTCAGCAAGAGATTTAACTATGTCTTCTAAAGGCATGCCTGAAGACGAGGAAGAAGGTTGGTTATGAGTTTTACTATCATGCTGCCCTTGACCTCCCCAATTGAAGTTGGGATGGTCCCGCCATCCAAATGTTGGTGTTGACAATCAACAAGCAAAAGCAATTAGGATCTTAAGCACTTTAACTATGTTAATTTTAGATTATAAACATGCAAGTCCATAATATTCCAGAATTTAGGATTTCAGTAAATACCTTTGAAGAACTCCAAATTAGCTCCATCTTCAGCTTGAAATTCTCTGAGAATGAACAGTTTTGGTGTAACTCATAAAGAAGAACATTTCTTCTTCAGAAGTTCAGCACGCATGAATGAAATTCTCAGCAAATTTGATCTGTTCTTAGTCCTCTTATAAATGCAATCATATTGCAGAAGTTGACACAACGAAAATCAAATTAGAGGGTAATTGGGAAGGTGTATGATGAAGTGGAAGAAGTAGGAAAAACCTACTTACTTCCAGTTTTAAATAAAACTCAATTTTTAATTTAATTTTCTCAAAATTAAATAAAAATTGAATTTTGATTTAATATCTCAATTTTTAATTTAATTTTCTCAAAACTAAATAAAATTGAATTTTGATTTAATAATTTAATTTCATTAAATTCAATTATCTTAAAAATTAATTTTAAATTTTAATTAAACAACTTTAACTATATAAATTAATTTAATATTTAATATTAAATTAATCAAACACCAATTCTCAACATGAATCCTTATTCATGTTTTTAATATTTAAATCATATTTAAATATTTCTCAATTCTCCAATTTTGTTTAATTTATTAATTATACGTTTAATTATATCGCATATAATTAATAATTCCCTTAAATCAAATTTGAACGTTTCAAACTTTCTCATCACACTATTCTAAAATTGAGTCTGTTTATGAGCTAGTAGGGGGGCCTAATTAACCTATAGATCATGAGCTTCAATAATCAGAGATTAATTAGCTAAACTCTTTTAACCGAATTAACCAACATTTATTAACGACCGGGTCACTCCACAAAAGTCTAGTAGCTGCACTCTCCTCACTCTAGATATATTTTATCCACTTGATTTAACCATGATCAGTCAATCCTTTGTCGAGGTTGATGTCCTAAATCTCGTAGGGTCCAGTAGTTTGTAAACACGTGTATGAACAAACATAATGTGATGTAATAATATAAGATATTTTCTTCACTACAATCTTTGATATATGAGATATTTTGTTGCATTAACCACAAACCGATAAACTAAGATCCCTGGTTATCGTTGTAACTTAAGCATGTATGTGATGACATACAAGTAGATCGTACTTTAAGTGATAACCTAAATGGTCTGTAGTAGATGGATAAAGGAGGGAAACCTTATCCTGGTGATGCTACGAGTGTGGCCCACTTTGTAGATGTTACAAGTGTTGTAAAGTACTACAAATGGTCTGATCCTGACCATTCATGTATTAGACATGCGAGCAAAGATGCTCTATACAAAAGAGTTTGCATAAGACCGGACAACGAAATGTTTAGTCTCGTTATATAACGCCGTTCATAACAGAGACTTTCATTTCACTAGGATGACCATAGGTAACATGACCTTAATCCTGAGTGAGTTTGAAACTCCTGCCTATGAGGGTGGTCCTTTGATTTGTATGGGTGCGAGTGGCCATATCACCAACTCAAACCTACCACTTTGGGGATTCGTTTAATTGGGGAGCTGGAACTCAACTACACAAGACAAAATTCACTCCTTCCCCGATTTAGGGATAAGTAGATAAATTGCTCCTTTAAGAGCTGATTCTGGGACTTGAACAATGTGGCGCCACACCTTTTCTTGGCCTGAGAAGGATTTACTCATAATAGGACTATGATGTATTGTTCATTAGAGGAATCAGTGGTACTTAAGGAGTTAGATGTAATTACAGGGGCAAAACGGTAAATTGGCCCAGCTGTACTTACGAGCGTTTTGTGAAGGGTCATCGTAATATTGATTGGTTATATCCAATGGACACAGAAATATATCTGTAGCGCAAAGAGTGCAGTTGTCGGTCTTTAGTGGTATGCCTGATAGTTAACAGATGGTGGATATCGTCATTAAAGAGTTTAGTTAGTTATTCACGTACCGTTGAAGCTTCAAGCTGTAAGTCCATAAGGTTCCTTTGATAGCTCAATGAACTTATGTTGAGAATCAGTCTTTAAGTTAGTTTGAAATGTCCAAATTAACATGAGAAAATTTAATTATATATGATATAATTAAATTGTATCAATTATATGAGATATAATTGACTTAATCTATTAGATACATTAATTGGAGGAATTATTAAATTCTATAAGAGAGAAAAAGAACTATGGTTTATATATTGCATGAGATGAGATATTAAAACTATAGGTTATGAATATATTGATTATATTTGTAATTAAATCAATTATAGGATAATTGGTTACGATTTTTTCCCCCATAACCAACTTAGTGGGAAGTTGTGATCAGTTATGGTAACTGATGGTTAAAATGAAAATCGTTTTCATTTTTACAAAGGGCGTTCATTAAGCGATTGTGAATCGTGCGAACAATAGCATTAGCTATACGATAGCTTGAGATCATACACGATCATGTAAGAGTTTTCTATACGATAGTCACTTATCTTCTAAACGATCGAGTATACTGTCTATATGATAAACTAAAACCATCTCCTACTTACTCGATCATCTACACGATCTTTCAAATTCCTCATACCCTCTACCAAATTCTACAGAGCCCACAACTCCTAGATTCTCACAACAAGGATACTAAAATAGCCTACTGGTGGTGTCTGTTTACTATTCGAGGGACAAGTAAAGATTTGTTCTTGTTCAATGAGATTGCAAAGGAGATTACTGTTCAAGTATAGATTCGTTCGTGTTAGTGACGATCGTGAAGTAAGTTCGAGGGTACAAGAAGAATAGTTCTTCAAGGGTAAGTTCTCTTGAACCTTAGTACTTTCTCTTTTGAAGCATGCTGTTATTTAGAATTTTTTTCATCACTATTTCTGTTAGATTGTAAATGTGTATGTTCTTTCACAATGGGGTTTGGAACGATCTCACTTCCGCTCACGGGTCTCTTTGATAAGAGTTCCTTCACTTGGTATCAGAGCCAGGTTGTTCTAATATTCAAAATTCAATTGATGCATTGAATTACATTTACGTTCTTGGTGGATTTTATGTAGTATGCAATACGTTTAAATGTTAGATGTAGTTGTAGATTTGAATCGATGGATGTTTCGGAATGGTTGCCTCTATTTTTAAAGCTTCCTTTACATTTCAAGTTCATGTGTAAGGGACCCTGTGTTTTTTGGGCATATTGCAATGCTATCGAGTCTGTATATAAGTGTTTAAGTCTGTAAAAGTCCTTCGTGAAGAAGCTTCAGCGCATGAAGATGTCGTTCTCATCATTGGAAGAAGACCAAGAGTTAGTCGCATCATGTAGCCCAGGCTAAACGATCGTTAAGATTTAGCTACACAATCATGTAGAAAAGTTCTACTTTATCATGTAGTGTTTGCTAAATGATCGCATGGCTGATGCTAAGCGATCGGGTAAAGTGTTTACTCGGTCGTATTGCGTTGGCTACTCGATCATATAGATGCTGAGGTAAACGATCATTGAGGTTTTAATACTCATCACATGGTAAGCACGCACACTAAACGATTGAGTCAGCTGGCATGCTTCATCGTATAGTACCTGGCTACTCGATCACTTAGTATATGATACTTGATGCTTGCTCTCCAATTGTTTAGACAATCATGCTTTACCGTATAGTTGTCATTTATACGATCGTTTAAGCATGCGTTACATGATGTGCGTTGCACAATTGCATGGCCTTAATGCTTCATCGCATTGTCATAGGTACACTATCGTTTATTCTCGTTCAGCGTCACTAGACGATCACAATGAGCTGTTACACAATCAAAGGAATGTTGCTTCACCCGAGCGGTTCAAGACCCGGTTCGCCTGTTTGAACCGATTGGCTGGTTGTTTTATGTAATAGATAGCTTATTTCCCAGTTTTTTAGGCTAATCATCCCAGTCCATTGATTCATGATGAATGTACATATGACGAAATTACTTTAAAGCATGTTCGTGCATCATATAATATAAAAGTTATATTTATGCATGCATTACGCATATTGATGCATCATCTATATTATAAGTGTTATAGTATAAGGGTGGATGAAAGCATGTATGCTTGGTTCATGACAAGTTATATAAGTGTTATATATAGTAATGAATAAACATTGCACGAAGCATGACACATAGGTTAATTTATAAAAGTTATAAATGTCTAGTCTAACTTAGCAATGTGGATGATTTTGGTTGTTTCTTTTATAAGAGTTATATTAGAAATTAGAACTAAAATCAATAAGAAAGACATGCATGCAAACTTAGGTATAATCAGGTTTTAAAAGAGTTCTAAAATTTGATTGAGATAGACCTAAGATCACGATTCTAATGAGATTAGAAACGTAAGTTTAATCTTTTAATCGGTTTAATAGGATTAAATTGACTAATAAAAGATTAAAAATGTACCAAATCTATCTATAAGAGACCTTTTGTCTAAGGCAGGTTTTGTCTAAGTTGAAATTTTTAAGGTGACGAAAACGGATCACCCCTACCTGGAAAGATGAATTAGATAGATTTGATACATGCATGCAAATTCGATATCAAAGGTTTACTGACTTCAGTTAAGAACTGACTAGCAACCTAATTCCAAATGAAAGATTTGGGAGAGGCTCAGATTGTTCTTAGGATTCAGATCTTTTGGGATCGAAGGAACAAACTGCTAGCACTGTCTCAGGTATCATACATTGACAAGATGTTGATCAAGTACTCGATGCAGAACTCTAAGAGGGGCCTTTTGCCTTTTCATCGTGGAGTTACATTGTTTAAGGAGCAATGTCCTAAGACACCTCAAGAAGTTGAGGAAATGAGATGGGTCCCCTATGCATCTGTCGTTGGCAATTTGATGTACATGATGTTATGTACTAGACCTGACATCTGCTACGCTATGGGGATAGTCAGTATACATTAGTATAATCCAGGACAGGGTCACTGGACTGCCGTAAAAAACATCCTCAAGTATCTTTGGAGAACGAGGGACTATATGCTTGTATATGAATCTAAGGATTTGATCCTTACTGGATCCATAGACTTTGATTTTCAGACTGATAAGGATTATTGGAAATCCATTTCAGGATCAATGTTCATTCTTATTAGATGAGCTGTAGTATTGCGAAGCATAAAGCAGGGGTGCATTGTTGACTCCACTATGGAGGCCGAGTATGTAGCGACTTGTGAAGCTGCTAAGGAAGCCGTTTGGCTCGGGAAGTTCCTGACTGATTTGGAAGTAGTTCTTAGACATGTCTAGCCCATCACCCTTTACTGTGATAATAGTGGTGCTGTGGCGAATTCCAGAGAGTCTAGGAGTCGGCCAGCATATCGAGCAGAAATACCATTTCATCAGAGAGATTATGCATCGATGGGACGTGATAGTCACGAAGATAGCTTTGGAGCACAATGTTGCTGATCCGTTTATGAAGGCTCTCACGGCTATAGTGTTTGAGGATCACCTTTGGAGCATAAGTTGATGCCCTAAATCTCGTAGGATTCAGTAGTTTGTTAAACACGTGTATGAACAAACGTTATATGATGTAATAATTATTGGGATTGGTGTCCTAATTCTCCCGGAATCTCATTATTTGTAATGATACACATTGTTTGATGAATAAAATAATTTTTATTTAATTCTGCCATTTACTCATATCCAATAACAAAGCTCCATGGTTATCTTATGTAAACTTAAGCATGTATATGTGATATATAAGTGGATCATGACTTAAGTGATAACCTAAATAGGTCTATAGTATAAGGATTAAGGGGGATACCTGATCCTTGTGATACTACGAATACGGCCCGCTTTGTAGAGATTTGCAAGTGTTGTAAACTACTATAGATGTAGATCTTGACCATTCATATGGAGACATGCGAGCGGGGGTGTCCTATACAAAGAGTTTGTATAAGACCGAACCACGAGATGACTAGACTCTGATATAATGCCGTTGATACTAGAGACTTACATCTCACCTAAACGACCATAGGTGACACGACCTCAATCCTGAGTGTTTTGAGAACTTCTGCCTTTTGAGGGCGGTCCTTTGATTAGTATGAGTGAGAGTGGCCAGATTGCCAACTCAACATGCCTACCTTTTTGGAGACTTGTCTGATTTGGGAGCTGGGAACTCAATACACAATATGGAATTCACTCCTTTCCCAAAGCAGGGATAAGTAGAGAGATTGCTACCCTAAGGGCTAATTCCAAGGCTTGAACATAGTGGCCACAACTTCTCTTTAGAAGGGATGACTCAGTCAAAGTAGGACTATGACTTATGTTCATTACAGGATTCAGTGGTACTTAAGGAGTTAGATATAACTACAGGGGCACAATGGTTATTGGCCGAGTTGTACTTACGAACGATCTGTGAAGGGTTGTCATACTGCTGATTGGTTAAGATGGACACATAATATATCTGTGGTAAGGAGAGTTCAGTTGTCGGTCTTTAGTGGAGTGCCTGGCAGTTAACGGATGGTGGATCCCGTGACTAAATAGTTTAGTCAGTTATTCACGTACCATTGGAGCTTCGAGCTACAGATCCATAAGGTCCCCTTGGTAGCTCAATGGATTCAGTTGAGGATCAATTCTTGGTGTTGATTTGAAATGTTCAAATTGACAAGAGGTATTTTGATTATATATGATATAATAGGTATGATGTATGAGATACATCTAGTGCATGATTAATGTAAATGAGATTTACATTAAGTGCCATGGAATAGAAAAAGTGTTATGGTTTATATGTTTCATAAGATGAAATATTAAAACTATAGGTTATAAATATAGTATGATAAGTTGGTTATCATTTATATTTATAATAATATTAATTATTGGATAATTAACTCTTTTTCTCTAATAACCAATTGAGTGGGAAGTTATTGGTGGTTTCATTGTAATCGTGAGATAAAAGAAAAAATATTTTCCTAATTTTAGTAAATTTTGTAAATTTGTGTTTTGAGATTTCCTCTCTCGGAGATAATCTCACAGAAGTTGTCAAGTAAATAGGATTTACTAAGCGACAGCTTGGATAAGGTAAACGATCGTGTAGTGTTTGTAGGCGATAGAAACTTAGCTAAGCGATGAGCTAAACGATCGCATAGCTTTTGCTAGACGATCGCTTAGCTTTTTCTAAACGATTGGATATTGACCTATGCGATAGGTTCAGCCATCTCCCACTTGCTCAATCGTTTACACGATTGTTGTTTCCTCCGTCTTCTGCCTCAAACCAAGTCCACACAGAGCCCACCCTCTGGATTCTCACACCGAGAATACCAATATAGCCTTCTTGGTGGTGTCGTACTCAACTCGACACTGTCGAGGTTCTGTGGAGGTTGTTCGTGTTGTTAGGGTGTTTGTGACCGAGGCGATCGCTAAGTTCGAGTGCTCGGTGTTCATGCTATGTAGCAGTCATGTTGGACAAGAGTTCGAGGTTGCTGTGTTACTGTGTTCGAGCATTCGTGATCAAAGAGCTTGACAATAAGTCTACAAATGTGTATTTCGCTTGTCCTTGACCATTTGTAGTAGCATGTTGTAATTTCTGTAATTAATGCATAACCGATGTTTCTGTTTTTTACTGTAATTGTAAAGTTCATATATGATTGTAATTTGGAATGATCTTTCCGCTGCTCATGGAAATCCTCATGTTCGATTTCCTTCAATAATATGAGATATTTTCTTCACTATAGTCTTTGATATATGAGATATTTTGTTGCATTAACTACAAACCGATAAACTAAGATCTCAAAACTAAATAAAAATTGAATTTTGATTTAATATCTCAATTTCTAATTTAATTTTCTCAAAACTAAATAAAATTGAATTTTGATTTAATAATTGAATTTCATTAAATTAAATTATCTTTAAAATTAATTTTTAATTTTAATTAAATAAATTAATTTAATATCTAATATTAAATTAATCAAACACCAATTCTCAACATGAATCCATATTTATTCTTTTCAAATTTAAATCATATTTAAATATTTTCCAACTCTCCAATTTCGTTTAATTCATTAACTAAACATTTAATTATGACATATATAATTAATAATTCCCTTAAATCAAATTTAAACGTTTCAAATTTTTTCATTACCTAAAGTTTAGTCTGTTTATGAGCTAGTAGAGGGACATAATGGACCTACAGATCATGAGCTCCAACGACCCGAGATTAATTGGCTAAACTCTTTTAACTGAATTAACCAACATTCACTAACTACTGGGTCACTCCACTAAAACCCAGTAGCTGCACTCTCCTTATTGTAGATATATTTCTGTCCACTTGACTTAACCATGATTAGTAAGTCAATCTTTCACAGATTGTTCGTATTTACAGCTATGTCAAAATTACTGTTTTACCCTTGTAATACATCTTACTTCTTAAGTCTCTACTAGTCCACTAATGAACAATTGGTTTATGTTCCTACCAATAAACTGAGCTCCTCTCATCCATAGAGAGGGCGAAGCCCCTTGTTCAAGACTAGGAGTCAATGCTTAAGGGAACAACCTATCTATTATTCTTGAAAACGGGTAGGAGTGAGTTCCATCTTGCAGGACTATGTCCTCAGTTATCGACCCGGCTTTACCTCTAAAATGGGAGGCTTATTGAGCGGTGATGTTTAGTCACTCTCAGAATTGCAGATTAAATGATAATCCCAAATAAACATGAGTTCATAATTAGCTAAGGATTGAGATCGAGTTACCTTAGGTCATCAAGTTGAAATGGTTAGTTTTAACAGTAATGACATTATAAAGAAAAGCTACTATTTTGTGGTCCAGTCTTATATAAATATCTTTTCCATAGGATACCCTCACTCGCATGTCTTCACATGAACAATTTCAGGATCACATGGTCTTTGGTTCAAAGAAATGAGTGGATATTAACCCTTTGTGTTTGTTATATAGGAAAGAGAGTGAGTTCATGTCTCATGGTCTTTGGTTCTGTAAGTTGGCCAAAAATATTTGGCTAGAGTTCACCCTAATATGGGGCTCTTTATTTGTCGTGTAGATCTTCATAGCATCCCTTAGAGCTTTGGAGTTTGATGGTTAACAATCTCAATGAGGATGAGCGAGGAAAGGCAATTACAATATTGTGGAGTCTTTGGAGCTACCGAAACTCTATCAAGATCAATGGTTCAAAAGCTTCGCTAAAGGTGTTGGTTCATAAAGGTTTCTTTGGCTCTCGATGGGGTGTCGTGACGTAGGTCCATGACCTTTGTCCTGCTTTGCTGAAGAACCAAGCGAGTCATTCTTCGTGGAGACCCCTCACCAAAACGAGTGAAAGTTGAACGTGGACGCGCCGTAGAAAAAAAAAAAAAAAAAAGAATTGTCGCGATGGAGTGAGGTCAGGTGGTACATGACTCTTCCAATTATCCAATAGAGGTGGGCTTTAGAAAGTTTTGTCACAATTGGCCCATCAAACTGCTCACAGCTCAAGAAATCATTGAAGAGTTAGATTTTCTCTCTTCCTCGAGGCTTTCCCTCCCTCTCTTTATCATGGTTGAATCTGATGTTAAGGAGGTAGCCAAACTTATTAACAACTAGTTAGGTTGATGAAATTCATACCTTTGCTAGTCAATTGGGTCCTGTCTCCTTCTCGTATTGTCCCTATATTTGTAACAGTGTTGTTCACTATGCAGTCCGAGTTACAGCTGGTTTTGATCATTTTTGTGGTTTTTTTATTCTTCCCAAATTGGATTTTGGATTTAATTCTTAATTACTCTCTTTTTTCTTTACCCCTTTGTGTGGACTTTTATGAATTTTCGTCTTTAAAAAAATAAAAAAAATAATAGAAGATGATTTTACTTATAGGATTTTATAGGAAATATAGCAATCATGTTCAAAGTATTAATATATGTAGCACAACGCAAAATACTTTATGAATACAACAAAATTTAGATCAGCTTTCAACGTCTCCGTGATAGACCATATCGCTTATAGGATTTTATCAGCAATAGAGATAGATTTTGTTATATTGGTAATTTTTTTCTATACGCTTGATCATTAACTCTAAATAATATATTGTCATTATATTTAAATATATAAGAATATAATATGTGGATTTGAAGAAACTTGAAGGAAAAAAAAGGTCAACGGGATAAATGGCCAAAATAGAATTATATTTTTAAAAAATGATTAAAACTATTCCATTTTTGTAAAAATGGCCAAATGACTAAATTTACTATTTTTTTATGGACAGATTTACCCCTATAGTCAAATCTGGTGTACTATAAAAATAAATCTAATAAACGAAAAACAATATTGAATAAAATCTAAACTACCCAAACTTAAAACCTAGGAAAACACATCTAAGATTAGTTTAACAAACTAAAGAAATACACTCTACTTTTAGTGGCTATTAATTTCCACAAACCTTATACATTATCTATCCTTAAAAAAAAATACCCTATACTAATCTTCCAATCCCAGAGGCTAAAATAATTGTTGGAGACATATAAATACAATGAGTTAAAAAAGAAGTCATACAAATACATCGTTTTTAACCTTTATTTTTTTTCAGTCATGGAAATACACTCTACTAAAGAATGAGGGGTTAAGGTAAACAAAACAAAAAGAGTCGAAGAGAAAACGAAACATACATATATTCTAAGTAGGAAAGTTTATGCTCGGAGTCGAAATTGTGAATAAAGAAACAATGTCCAACCTTGAATGGTTGATTTCTCGAATAACATTGAAATGATAGAAAGACTAATTGGGTCATAGTCATCTCGAGACATCTTGAGAGATGATTTAAGGGGATGTTGGGTTTTGGCGTTTGGGTAAGACATTAGTAAGCTTGCAGATTTGACGTATAGAAGTTTTTTTTTTTTTCTTTCAAGAAATTCCGAGGTTAGAGATTAGAATACACAATTGAATACCTAAAAAAATATATTTAAAAAACCAGTAGTAGCAGAACGGAAGAAGTCTTTTTTTTTTCTATTGTGTTGATTGCAATCCAACGTGAACCGAATTTTTCAAAACATTGTGTTAGATTGCAAACGAAAGGGAAAAAAACCATCGGCAGAAGGGAAAAAATCTTTGCATATCCAGTAATTACAAACTAAATCTCAACAAAATCTGCTTTTATGATGTTTAAAAAATATCATAGATTTTGCTAAACCATTTGGGGCATAATTGAAAAACTAAAGTTTCATTTGAAAAAATGGTAAAAAAGTTTCAAAATTGTAAAACTAGCAAAATAAATTTAAATAATAGAAAATACTAATTAGTTAAGGAACAAACTACCCAAAGACTAACAAAATATAGACAATGCTTAAACTTGAAAACCGCAAATACACGAAAAAAAATATAAATACAATCTCACCCAAAATCCAAAAATCATCCAAAATTGTCCTGACAACCAATTGACAGTTGCTTCTTCAATGGACAACCACCTGCAGTACGATGATCATAGGTGCATGCGACTAACCAGTTGGTGATGAGCAAAAGAAGACTTGACAGTCATGCAAGCCGAAATGTAGTAGAGATGGTGAGAGAAGAAAGAATGGAATGTTCTAAAGGAGAAGACCCAAGATGCGACTATGGAGAGAATAAAGAATGGAAGGTTTTAAAGGAGAAGACCCAAGACGTGACTATGGCAAGTAGAATTAATGTTTTAAAATATATATATATATATATATATGTGTGTAGTGTTTATTTATAAATATGAAGGAGAAAGAAGTTCTAATAAAAAATTTTTTTTTCATTTTTCCAAAAAAAAAATTATAAATATATTGGAACTTGAAAATGAGGGCTAGGTTGTTTTTAATGAAACAAAGGAGAACAAATCTTATTAAAATAACAAATAGGTATATAAATATGTTTTATATACTAATGATATATTGTTATATCACTAGATTACATTTTAAAAAGTATAATCTATATAAATAGAAATAATATAAACAAAAAAAAAATATGAATATGCTAACAAAACATATAAACAAATAAAAAAAGAATAAAATAAAAATAACAAAAGATCGATTCAGATGGAATTGTGTGAGAAAAATTAGGGAGAATCTCTAAGTTAAATCGGTAAACGCAAAAAATGATTATTAAAATCTCATAATTTCATGTTACAATTAAACTATATGTGTAAATATATATTAGTTAATTTCCACAGTCCGTCGAAGACAAACTAGAAATACATTTAACTTCATATTACATTTTGAATCTGATAACATGTTTAAACAAATGAAAAAAAATATATTTAGATAAAACTAAATCTAGTAACAAAAAGTTAAATTTTGATAATAATGTTCTTAGAAGGTTGGAGACAAAGATATGTTTCTACTAAACTATTATTCAAATATAGTGTATTTGAAAGTTTCACAGTATTTGAAAGTTTCACAGATACATTATGAACAAGATTTCATCTTCTTTTGCCCAAAAACGAAGAAAGTTGATTATAATAATGAAGTAAAAGAAGATTGAATCGTCATAGATGAAGAGGAAAATAGGAAAATTGATGGATCAATGGATAGAATTGTTTGGTAAAATCAAAAGATGGGGATGAAAAAATTGAAATTAAGAAGAAAAAAAATTGTAAATTCAATCTTATTTATGCGCCAATAACAAATACATGATTTTCAAATAATAAAATGTAAAATAACCAAAAATGTATCTCAAAACGTAACAATAGTAATATAATAATATGATATGATACAATAATGGCTAAATATAAAATATGTACCATTGAATCTAATAACATATACAAAACAATTTAAACCTTCAAAAATATGGAAAAGTATCAAGATAATTTATTAAGAATATGTACAAAATAATGAAAAACAATTCAAATATTTGAAAAAATGTGATTTGATAAAATAAAATTTGATAATATATAGATATTTAAAATATAAATTTGTTATAAAAATCTGTATATTTGATTTAAATGAGATTAATCTGACGAATGGTTAAATAGAATCTAAACTAATAATAAAATCTATATTGAAATGTTAACTAGGTGAGGAAAATGGCAGTTATTTTCGGAAATACTATTTTTATTTTTTTCAAATGAACAGATGAGAGGGAAAGTGGAAAATTAAGGAGTCCGCCATTACCCTATATACGGAATCTTGTCATTGTTTAGGATTCTACACCTACCATTTATTAGTAGTTTCATCAATAACAAACGCTACGAACCAGACAAGGGTAAAACAGGGATTTGAAAATTTGCGGTCATGTGCATGTTACATGAGTTACCATAAATCTTATTATTTACTGGTTTTGCCATTTTTCAAAACCAAACCCTAAAATTTATCATACGATCCAATTCTCCTTAAAAAAAACTGGTTATTTTTTCAATTGGACGTCTCATTTTGACCGGGGGGTGCTGTAGGTAAGGAAACCAATTCAAAATGGGCTTAATGAAGTTCCGATCCAATAAGGATACATTGAGACTTGAGGATGAAGTCCAAATGGGCCTTCTGGTCGAAATACGGCCTCCGTCATGGGTGGAATTTTATGCCTTCAAACCTCATAATTAATATTTTATTACTTAATTACTATTTTATTATTTTTATTTTCAATTTGTGCGTTATCCATTATATGAAAATCTAACTTTATTATTGTAATCTTTAATCATATGCACTTGTCATGCAATAAAATAATGTTTAAGTATTTTCTTATAGAGTTCATATCAATAAGATTTGATGTCTTATTCCAATAATACTATTGATACAATTAAAAAACTAGAATCTAGTCCTTTAATTTAAAAATTAGAATATATCTCTATGATTGACTATTTATGAGGATTTTATCAAACATGGGAACTATTGATGAGTTTTATGATAAAATTATATCTTTGATGCTTTCAAAAAGAAAAAATTATAAGTTCATCTAAAGATATTAGGTAGGAGAAATAAAAATTATATATATGGGGAAAAAAACATTTGTGTAAAATTTATACCAAACCTGCCATTTTGCAGCCCAGCCAACGGCTACTCTTAAATTATCAACGTCTTTATTTGGCTGAGTCCAATCCAATTTTTAAGTACCTTTGTCAAAAGGATGTATAATGAAGTGAAGTGATTTGTTTAACTAATTTTGGTTTAATATTTCAATACCCAACCATTCCTAAAATAAAATATATTTTCCATGTTTGTTATTTTAGAGAATTATGTTTGTTATTTTAGAGAATTATTTGTAATTAGTCGAAGAGAACTATATTCAAGATTTAAATTTTATTTTCATCAATAAATTTTTGTATACATTTGATATTATATTGTTGGTTTTAATTAACATTTTAGTTCTTGTCAAAGTTATAATTGAATATTGTGTGATTTAATCCATATTTCGTAAAAAAGATTAAATAATCATATAAAGATTAAAATTTATCATTTTTTCCTTTAAACTTTGAAATGTGTTAAGAATTATAAAGATTAAATTGAAACTATATCTTCAAATCACATGAAACAATTGAACTTGTTTATTTTTAACTAATATTTGTACATTAAAACAAAAAGAAGGATCTAGCATTAAAAGAAAGGAAGAAGGGAAAAAATAATGACAATCAAGTTTGGAACTTTGGAATGAAACACATGTTCTTTTGACTTTGTGTCCATGACTCCACCTAGAGAAATGTACTACCTAAAAAGGCTCATTTTATCCTTTTTGCAAAATGAATAAAAATAAAAGGAAATTTAACAACTTCCAAAAATATTAACTTTACAAACTTCAACCCTTTTGGACTAACTTTTTGCCGTTTTCAACATTTTTAGCTAATATATTTTAAATCCCTAGGGAACACAAGAAATCCCTTCATTTATTGTAGTGTTATTATTTCTTTGAAATATAATCCTAATCTTTAAATGGACGGTTTGGGATAAGGAATTGGTTATTATAATTCTAGGTTATTGTAGTTGGATTATAGTAGCTTATATTTGATATGTAGATTAATTTGGTTTGGATTATAATAGTATGTGTTTGAGGTGTAAACTATTTTAGTTTAAGAATGAAATAATAAACAATTTAATAAAGAATAAAAAGAATTATGAATGTAAAATAGTAAAAATTGCAATAAATAGTAAATACGGTAGTTGAAATAGTATTGAATGTAGTTAATTGGGGTTACAAAATAGTATGTACTATAACAAGAGGTGGTTATTATAATCTTAGTATAGTCTTTACCCTAAACGCCCCTAAAAATTTTGCAATTAACCCTCTAATAAGTTCATGTTTCAAATAGAAATATCAATCCTATGAATTATAAAACATATGTATGATATGAAGCTGATACAATTTTTTATGAAACAACACTAGACTTAAATAAACTTTTATGAATTTTGCCTAAGTTATCGATGATTAATTTGTACATTGTTTAATTTATTTTTGTGTAAAATTTTGTTTTATTTAAATTAAATCAATTATTTTAAGAACATTTTTTCGTTGTTCTCCATTAAAATTAATAGGCCAATTAGCGAGAACCAAATTACAAGTCAAAGTATAGATGTTCAATTTCCTGTTTAGGTAAAGAATGGGAAGGGAATGGAAAAAATTCTCCAAGAACTAAATGGGGACAGAGGATGGAAAACTTAACGGGGTGAAGATTTCCCGTTTAGGCGGAGAATGAGGAAGGGAGTGGGAGAAAAAATCCTCGAAAAGTCCCCGCCCAGTTCATTAGACTTTTTTCTTATATTTATTATAACAAATTAATGTTATATTATTTATTTTTATTATTTAATATTTAACTTTCTAATGGTCAAAATAATGAATATGTTTGAATAAGTGTAAAAAAAATGTTGTGTTTGAATTCTAATAAATTTAGATATGTATCTGAACAATTTGATAGATAATTATTTCCTTATACTTGAAAATTTGAGTAATTTTTCTTTAAATTCTAATTGTCAATGTGAAACGAATCACATAAAAGCTAACCACTTGATTAGAACTTTTCTATAATAATGATTTATGTTAATCGTTTTTTAAAAAAAAAAACAAACAAACAAACAATAAAAAATTTTCCGTGAGAAACCTGATCCCAAAATTTTGTGTGAGGAATCTATGGCTTGATCCACGTGGAGAGTGAAGAATTTGACGGGATAGGGGAATGAAATGGGAAATGGGGAAGCCATCCCTGACTCCATCCTGCCCCCGTAGACATATATAGGTAAAAGTTGTGACATTTTTATTTAAATTCACAAAATTTGGAGGTAAAAGTTGAGGACATGTTTGATAGGAAATATGAAAACAAAAAATGGAAAACAACAAGATTCAATAAAAACAAAATTGTATTTCATATTTTTAGGTATATGTTTGATAGCAAATTCAAAAATTAGATTTTCATTTAAACAGTTAGATGATATAATATTAAATTTGTTTTCATTCATTAATTTAAGTTTTCGGATCAATCAGTAATATCATATCAAGTGGGTCAAACAATTATGTGTTCAAACTCCTACATCGTAATTATTATAACTGTTTACAAAAATAACTTCAAACAAGGTGTCATTATCATCTATCAACACTATTCTTGTTCACATCCCTAATAAAGGATCCTTCCCTACACCAATATCTTATTATAAGCCAAACCCAAGGTACAATGGGGCTTTCCCTTTAAAGTTGGGGACCATGTCCTTTTGTTATTAGTGTCTACACAACATTTACTTAATTAATTATTTCTAAAGTTTTCAACTCAAATTTAGAATTATAGGGAGATATTTTAGAGTTGATATGGTCAAATAATGTAATAAATTTATAGGGTTCTTTCTTTATATATAAGATAATTCTAATACTTTAGTATAATTTCACCAAACTTTATTCTTCAGTACTACTTAGCAATATAGGAAAAGAATCTATACAAGTAGTTGAGATATTGTGCTATTTTAAACTTAATGGAATATATTATTGTATTTATATAGTCCATTGCCACTCAACTTTGCAATAAAATAAAGTTATAAATGTTGTTGAAATTTTCTCTGTCGAGTTGGAGAAATGTATTTCCAAATTATATTATCTCAAGCTTTTTGTTTAATAAATTTTAAGTAAACTCATTTATCAAATATAAACTACAACTATAGATCTAAGATAAATTTATGTTAAATAAACAATTATTATAGGTTTCACAATTAAATAATTAAGTCCTCAATATTTCCCGTCTCTTCGTTAAGAAAAACCATTAAATTATTGAAAAATTCTAAAATATTTATATTTTATAATAAAAAAATTTCAAAAGTAGAAAGAAATTTTTTTGTTATAAAGTATAAATATTTTTAAATATTTTTTATATTTAAAAAGACACCTTAATTATAAACAAAAGTGTTTGATGTGATTTTTTAAATAATAAGAATAGTAATTTGCCATTGTAATAACTATTATAAAAATATAGACAATATTTAAAGCTCAACCATCAATTAAAAACTTTAGAAAATACATCATGAGTTTAAAATATAATTGGACCAATATTATAATATTACGTTACTATTGGGAAATTGTCGGTTTTGACCTTAAAAAAAATTTCCATTCAAAAGTAATCTCATTTTTAAAATCTATTCCTTTTTTACCACTTATTCAGACATTAAGTGTAGGGACTCATCACGTAAAAATACAAACTTACCCCTCAATAAATGGTCATTTAATTGCTTTGAATATGAAATCCTCGAACTTACCTAATATCTTAAATTAGAAACTTCAATTTTCAGTTTTACATTTTATTTTCAATATAGAAATGCTTTATGTGAGGGTCCTAACTTCAAAGGAATTTTCAGAGGGTCCCAAGTTCAAAGGAACAATTTCTTTCCTTAGAGTTCCAAAAGAGACAATTATGTTAAAAAGTTGTCTTTTATTTTTTTTAGAAAGTCGGCAAAATGGAGCCAAAAAGATTACTTTTTGAAGAAAGTTTTCAGTAACCAAAGATATTCTTACTTCTTTTTCACTTATTTACGTTATAAAGGAGAATTCTTATGTTTTAGGTCTTAGCCAGATGAGAACACAAAAGATAACGAAGCCTTAAAGTATCTTGTTGGCTCGATCCTCAGCTCCATAATAATTATCCATACGTGCCACAAAACATGGTACAATGTTAAATCTCTAGTGAAAGAAAAGACACTTAAAAGGACGAACTTCACGAGAAAGAAGTCAGAGAGCCATCACCAAAGTTATTACGCAACATCTCGTGAAGTTTGTCAAATAGCGTGAGTTTTGCTCTCTGTTGTTTGTCTCGTAATGTTCTAAACATCTCGTGAAGTTATCTCACGAGACAAAAGATAGAAATCAACTCAACTTTACGAGACTATAAACTGTTTTTTCTCTTATAAAGTTGAGTTCGTAAGTAAGTCTTTTGTCTCGTGAAGTAACTTCACAAGACAAACTTACAACATTACAAGACAAACGAGATAGTTAGTTGTTTGTCTCGTAAAGTTATAAGTTTGTCTTGTGAAGTTACTTCATGAGACAAACTTACAATATTACAAGACAAACGACAGAGAGCTTTCAAGCTATTTACAAACTTCTCACTATTGTGAATACTTCACAAGACAAATATTCGCAACAACTTCACAAGATATTTGTCTTATGAAGTTCAATACATCCAAAAAAAATATGAAATCAAACCCAAACGGATATTTAAGTCGTTCATTTGGGGGGGGCTTCCTCCTATAAACAATAGAATTGATCGCTCTAAAAGAGAGCTATAATTCCTAGCTTAACTCGGGCACGCTGGTAAATTTTATATGTTAATTATCTTATTTTATAGGTACTAAGCAATTATAAGGTAGAACTAAGAATTTGGAACCGAACGGGGTTAATTTGAAGCAAACTAGAGTTGATTTGAGCATTCAGACTTCAAAGGAACAAAAATGACCAAAATGCCTCTGCTTCAGCATCACAACGCTCAACATTTACCTAAGTCCGACGCTCACTCGACACCAGAAGAAAGAATGCTAGTGAGTAGGGCAACGTCACAACGCTGCCAACAGCGTTACAACGCTTTGGATCTTTTGACACTAATCAGCCGCGCGCACACGTTCTATCTTTAGCCCAAATGCAGGTCAGCGTTGCAACGCTGCGATTAATTCTATAAATTCCTCTCTTCGTTTTTGGGTCAAAATTTATGTTGAAATGCAATGGAAGCTGAGGAGAGGTGGAGTATTCTTCTTTTCCCTTTGTATTTTTAGTATCATTAGGTTAGTTTTTAGTTCAATTTTAGATTGTAATCATGGATTGGGTTGTATCTCATGGGTTTGTTCATGAATCGATGAGGTAATTTTCTATCTATTTCTCGGATCAAGGATTCGATGTCGATTTCGTGAGTTTTCTGTTTTTAATTGATTCTTGCAAATCAGGATCGTGTTTTCTTTTAATCCATTTAAATTCCCAAGCATGATTATTGATGTTGACTTTCACGCTTTATCGTGCATGTTAATCGATTCTTAGTTCGTCACAATTTACATGAATATCTTTTTTAAGTATACTTTTGCATATTAATGTATTGCTAAGGTCATAAATTACAATAGCAAATTGTGCATTTGATGGCTATTCCTAGGATGCATGAGTTGCTAGGTTCAAGGATAAAAATTGGTTAATTGAACATGGCTTTCTTGATAGTTAATCGATATAATTGAATCCTAAATCGTAATGCATGTGTTTTTTGTTCTATATGGTCGTTATCGAACCCATTAGAATTTAGAAGCATCTAGTTTAATTAGGGTATGGCCTTTCCGACCTTAATTAATAATTAGGACGCTTAATTGATTTTGATTTTATTAGTTATCTGACTATGTAGAAGCTAGTTAAATCACATCAATGTGGTAGTTATGTATGCATAATTCGAATGCATAGTCGATTGGCAGAAAATGTGATCGAAATTACATTGAATGTCTAACTTGATCTGAGAACTAGATTAACCAACTCTTGTTTACATTTATCCTTTGCAATTTATTTTTCTGCATGTTTTTTAATTAACCAAAACACAAAACCCCGTTTTCACTATTTCTCTACAGTCAAATTTAATTTAAGAGGGAATTAATTTTGTGCCTCCCTGTGGTTTGACCCCGTACTTACCATTGTTGCTACATTTTTGTACTAATAGGAGTAGTTCGGTAGTATAAATTTTCTTAGTTTTCCCTTCTTTTTTTTTTTTTTTGTAGGTCTCTCCAAAACCAAAAGGAAAAGAAAACCGAATTGAAGAGAGTGGTATTCCATCCACAACCCGTGCGCGATAATGTTTTTAGGGGAGGTTTTTTATTCCCTTGTTACCTTTTTATTTTTAAACTTTACTTAGGATACATTGGGGACAATGTATGATTTTAAGTTAGGAGTGGGGGATCTGTTAGGTATTAATTTTGAGCATGATCTGGAGTCCTTGAGCAATGTGCTCGAATTATATTTCTTGATTATGTATGCTTTAATTGTTGCATTTGCTCTACTGCTTAGGTTGTTATAATGAGTAGTTTATGACACACTATTTCTGTGATTGAACTTGCATGAAATAACGTTAAAAGAGCACAATCATGATTTTTAACCCGATTTTTAAAATTCTTCTTGTCTCTCATGCATCTTTAAGTCATTGTTTTGCAAAATTAAAGACTTGCATGCTTAGAATTGAGTTGTTTGGTTTATATTTCTGTTGTCACCCGAAAGGTCCACCTTTGACTTAGGAGTAACCTTACTTGTTTTAGAGCAAATCTAGCCAAAGTGGATAAAATAGAGCCTAGTGTGAATAAAAAAAGATAAGAAAAACAAAGAAAAACAAATTAGTTACAATTATGAAAGAAAGAAATATTATTAAAAAAAAAAAAAAAAAAAAAAGGCAATTGCCAGCTTGCCTACAAAAAAAAATAGTGTGTGTGTGCATGGATAGAGGTGAAAAGAACTACCTCCGCCGTGTCTAGTTAGGGGTCCGCAAGAAAATAGTGGATAGGTTCCCGACAGTTGGATGTGAAAGCTTGCCCTCTAAGTAAAAGAGATTCCTTTTATGTTTTGTGTGTGTGTTTAGGCACCCTTGTCTTAGTGTTGCCTTTTTGCAAGTTAGGTATGTCCAAGGTCGATAATCGAGCCAGATTAGGGGGAAAATGGATTGAGAACCTTATAAAACTTTTCCGAGTCGTGCGAGCTTAACTAGCAAGACTCTAGGCTCACTCATGCATGAATAGATTTAGAATTATGCTTAAAAATGTGTTTCATTGATTGATTGTAATCGAATTTCGTTGTTGATTGCAAATTGCATCCTATTTGACTGTTGAGGCTTGAGTAACAACTAAGCATGATTTTAGAGCAAGCATGATAGTTTTTAATAAATTTTTGTTTGAATGTGTGTTTCTACCTTGCTCGGAACGAGTAAGAATTAAGTTGGGGGTGTTTGATAGCTCTCAAAAAGAGCTATGATTCTTAGCTTAACTTGGGCTCGTTGTTGGTAGATTTTATATGTAAATTATCTTATTTTGTAGGTATCGTGCAATCATGAGGTAGAATCGAGCATTTGGAACTGAACGGGGTTAATTTGAAGCAATGGAGATGATTTAAGCATTTGGACTTCAAATAAGCAAAAATGACCAAAATACCCATGCTTCAGCATTGCAACGCTCAACATTTGCTTAAGTTCGATGCTCACCCAACGCCAGAAGACAGAATGCTAATGTGCAAGGCAACATTGCAATGGTGTTAACAGTGTTGCAATGCTCTAGATCCTTTGACACTAATCAGTCGTGCATGTGCATTCCGTCTTCTGCCCAAACGCAGGGCAGCGTTACAATGTTGCCATCAGCGTTGCAATGTTGCGATTAATTCTATAAATTCCTCTCTTCGATTTTAGGTCAAAATTTATGTTGAAATTCAATGGAGGCCGAGGAGAGGCGGAGCATTCTTCTTTTTCCTTTGTATTTTCAGTATCATTAGGTTAGTTTTTAGTTTAATTTTGGATTGTAATCACAGATTGGATTGTATCTCATAGGTTTGTCCATGAATCGATGATGTAATTTTCTATCTATTTCTCAGATCAAGGATTCAATGTCAATTTAGAGTTTTTTGTTTTTAATTGATTCTTACTAATCAGAATCGTGTTTTCTTAGTTCATCACAATTTGCATGACTACCTTGTTTAAGTATATTTTTGCATATTAATGTATTACTAAGGTCATAAGTAGCAAAGTAAATTGTGCATTTGATGGCTATTCCTAGGATGTATGAGTTGCTAGGTTCAAGGATAAAAATTGGTTAATTGAATATGACTTTCCTAACAGTTAATCGATATAATTGAATCCTAAATCGTAATGCATGTGTTTTTAGTTTTATATGGCCACTATCGAACCCAATAGAATTTAGAAGCATGTAGTTTAATTAAGGTATGGTCTTTTCGACCTTAATTAATAATTAGGATGCTTAATTGATTTTGATTTGATTAGTTATCGGCCTTTGTAGAAGCTAGTTAAATCACATCAATTTGGTAGTTATGCATGCATTATTTGAATGCATAGACAATTGACAGAAAACAATGATCTTGAATGCCTAACTTGATCTGAGAACTAGATGAACCACTTCTTGTTTACATTTATTCCTTGTAATTTATTTTTCTACATGCTTTCAAATTAACCAAAACCCAAAACCTTGTTTTTACTATTTTTCCACAGCCAAATTTAACTTGAGAGGGAATTAATTTTATGTCTTCCTGTGGTTTGACCCCGTACTTACTGTTGTTACTACATTTTTGTAGGAATAGGAGTAGTTCAATAGTATACATTTTCTTTTGATTCATAATTCTTTTGGGGGCGACACCAAAAAAGGCACGAACAAGGGGAAACAAAAGACGTCGAATGACCACAAAAGATGGGGTTTTTTTATAAAGGTATAGGAGTTTTTACAAGAAGAGAGTCCAACAATGGTTGAAAACTCAACAATAAGAAGAAGTAGAAAACCCTAACTTCCATGGGAAGATGAAGTCTTTGTGATAAGATTTGTCTTTTTTTAATTCAATTGAGGGACAAAATTATATTTTTATGTGACGAGTCCTTTCACTTAAAGTCTGAAAAGTTGAAAGATATATTTTAAAAAATAGATTTTAAAAATGAGGTTACTTTTAAATGAGAAAAAACTTTTTGAGTGAAAACCGAAAATTTTCCATTACTATTTAACTTTTAGGTTAAAATATCAAATTCCTTCGCTTTATTTTCTCTATTTTCATTCCTATACTTTTTAAATGTCTAAATTTATTCAACCTTAAATAATTCTTAAATTTAGTCATTGTTATATATATTAGCATTTATTTTCTAAATTTTGAATATGTATCATGTCTTTTTTAGCATGAAAATTATTAATGTTATTTAGGTTTACAAAAATGAATGAAGATTTATTAGAAGTAAACAAAAGCTAAAAATTGATTTACTATTATTAGTATTAGTATTTTGAGTACTGATTTATTAAAATTTTAAAATGACATGTTAACCAAATTTTTATTGATAATAATTTTAAAAAAAGAAAAGAAAAAAAAAACACCTCAGCTACATAAATAATTTGTAAAGTCACACATCAAAAGAAAAAAAGTCAGACATCATAAAGTTCTGAAAGTTATACATTAAAAAAAAAAAAAAGAAAAAAAGGAAAAAAAGCTGTGCATAGTAGGAAAATAAAAATGCAGAAAGAAAAACAGAGTTATAAAGAGTCTGATGATGGTGGACGCCAGGCTGGCCTAGAAGGCCCTAAACCGTACGATCTGCCTCCACGTGGGACCCCTCCACGACTCTTAATTATCATACGCCGTGCTGAGCTGTACATCTTCAGTCCCACCGTAGATATTTGACTGCCACCGCCACGTGTCTTCTTCTAATTCGATCTTTTCTGTCACTTCATAAATTTCTTTTTATTAATTCCCACGCCCTTTCTGGCAGTCCCTATATTTTGCTTAGGTTTTAAATTCTATAACTCCCCCCAAAACTTTACAATTTCTGTCTAGTTTTAGATGAGTGTTACCATTTTTAACTAACTTTATCAAAAAGAAATATGGTTTTTTTTAATGTAAAATCAATAATCGTTACAATAAAGTTTTGAACAAATAGAATTTAGGTTTAAATTTTACTTTAGTTGCTAAATTTTGTATTTTATTTTATTTTAGTTTCTAAATTTTTAAAAGCACGTTCGTTTTAGTCTCTAGTTTTTTTTTTTTTTAAATAAAAAAAAAAGGTTTATTTTACTCCCTACTACTAAAATCATTTTAACTTTTCAACAAAAATGTGAGGAAGATGATTAGACTTTAGATGTATTAAGCAAGATGAAGGTGAACTAAGATGTCAAGAATCAACATGCCAAAATTTTGAACTAAAAATGTCTTTTAAATTCTTTTGCTTTATCACCTTATTCAAAATTGAAACTCTGAAATTTTAGTATAGCTAACTTTTGG
Source organism: Benincasa hispida (assembly GCF_009727055.1). Taxonomy (NCBI): domain Eukaryota; kingdom Viridiplantae; phylum Streptophyta; class Magnoliopsida; order Cucurbitales; family Cucurbitaceae; genus Benincasa; species Benincasa hispida. The sequence goes on along the minus strand of NC_052357.1, from coordinate 21,289,142 downwards.
TAGTCTCGTCATTCAAAAATATAAGTCACCTCGCCATTTCGTTATCGAGTTAACAAAATCTAATATATCATACCAAAATAAGTATTTTTTAAGAGTTTATGGACTAAGATAAACATGTTTAAAAGTTTAGGAATTAAAATAAAATAATATACAAAGTTTAAGTATTAAAACAAATATTTTTTAAAATTTTAAGCACCACGATAGAACATCATTCGAAATTTAGAGACCAAAATAAAATTTAAATATAAAGTCCTTAAACTATCAAATAACATCGTCAAGATTCTCAAAATTTCACAAAACTTTAGCTGCATTATCATTCTTCCTTTGAAAATTTTGTCAAAATTATACCATGCGTGTATTTATAGTTTATTTGAAAATACACAAACATATATTTTTTTAAATGATTTATCATATGAAAACTAATCGTGCAAATAAAATTATGGTTACAAGTTTCCAATAATTAGTCTTGATTCGAGATTGACGTAACTTTTAAAATAATTATCGGGTAGTCATGTTTTTTCAGAAAAAATCAAATGAGAAAAGAAGTAAATCATATTTAGTAAATTTTAGATTAGAAAAAATTAGTTATGTTGTTTGAGAGATTAGTATTAAATTTGTACAGTTTAGTAAATTATATGAACCAAAGCGCGCTAAAAATTTTATCTTAAAATTATATAGATTGAGATATGCATTTTGAAATATGTAAAAATAAAAATGGGCAACGGTTTTGAAAATAAAAAAGTTAATTAAAAGATTATAACACATATCAAGGATTTAAAATAACATTTATGGTATGTTTGGGGTTGATTTTGAGAAGGTAAAAAGTGATTCTTAAAGAAATTTAATTTCTTGTGTTAGATAAAACTGGGTGGAATTAAATTTCTTTAAATTATCATTAAAACACAAGTTCATATAACGTAGTTCTTAAAAGCAATTTTTTCTAAACTTTTAGATTCTCGTAAAATCAAATTTCACTTCTAATTAGATTTATTTTATATATTTAATATCTTTTTCACCTAATCATAATTTATCTCCTAATTTTCCACGAGTTGGGAAGGCAAAAATATATATATATTTTCTTGAATATTAATTTAAAAATAAATAAAACTATTCGCCTTAATACTTAACCATAATCTAGGGCAACACTTCTAAAAAAGCAAAGAAAAATCTAGAGAAAAAAATAAATATAACATTTTAGACAATTAATTTAAAAATTATAAATCATAAGCAAAAATACAAATGTTAATAATTGGTTTATTTTATTAATTATATACATATAGTATTTATTGATCAAACTAAACTTTAAATTGAGCTAAAAGAAAGACCGGGGAAGGGACAAGGCGCCCTCCACTTCACTAGGGCACAGATGCCTTTAGATTCTGGGGGGTCCATCCATGAGGATAAAATTGTCATTTCGCATAAAAAAATACATATGTATATATTTTTAAGATCTATGTCCTGTCGGTCGATTTTTGGGGTTTTTGCTGCTAACAAAATTAATTTGGGGAGAAGTAAATTAATAATTGTAGTAAACAGTACTGCTTCAAAGTATGCCTTTATATGATATTTTTCGTACCAATTTTGTCAGTGTAATTTATGATTTTCTTTTCTTTATTCTTTTGTGCTATACACTATATTTTAATTAATTAGATATATATTTTCAAATAAGATGGCAGAGTTTTAAATCTCTCATATGTTACTTATTATTGTTAAACTAAAAAAAAAATGTTGGAAAAATAATCTTTCTAATTCCTAAATTTTACTGGGTGTAAAATTTTAATTTGACATTTAATGAAATATTTATTTTAATTTCATAGTAAAAATACAGAACGAGGAGAAATGCAATTTGGCATTTAATCAAATACTCATTTTCATTTTGACTTGTTTTTTTTAAAAAAAATCATTAGTAAAAAATAAATAGCATAGAAAGAAATTTAAATGTAGAAGTACTGTCTATAAGCTTAATTTTTTAAAAAAAAAAAAAACAAAAAATAAAGTGGTTATCAAACAAGACCTTAACTTTTAATTTTTAGATTTTTGACGATGTTGATGAACACTCATTCCACTTTTAAATTTCTTGTTTTGCGATCTACATTTCATCAATGTTTTTAAAAACTCAAGCCAAAATTTGAAAACTAAACAAAATAGTTATTAAAAATTAATTCTTATTTTTAAAAATTGTCTAAGAATTCAACTTTTATATTCTCAACAAATATTTAAAAAATGAGGTAAATTTTAAAAAATAAAAAATAAAATATTTATCCTAGAAATTGTGATGACAAGTGAATAAAAAATTATGATGCAGTGAAAAGTATGTCAAAAGTCCTTAAAGCAATGAGAGACTAAATGAGGAGATTATTCTAGAACAAAATTTGTGAGAATGTATCATTGGATGAAGTGGACACTAGAGGGAGGTGTTATGCCATTAAAAGTGACATTTTAGCATCCTAAAATTTAATACCAAAGCTACATGGCTAGTCGGAGAGGTTAGTACTATGTTATCAATCCATATTTAGTTAGTACACCAATGAAAACTATTTATCCATATCTTATCGTCTTTCCTTTTCTATCTTTTCTTTTTCAATCTACTTTAATTTAGGCCTAACATTATGTTCATATCTTCCCTCTTATTTGCTTTTCCTCTATTCATTAATGTTTTCTTATTCTTCCTCATCAATCGTCTAATCTTTAAAATTAATCGAAATATTATTTTGAACTTCTACTTAAAAGTTTAGAGATTTTTTTAAATAATGTATACCGGTTAGGATATTTTCTATTACTTAATATAAAAAGAAACAAGACATGAAAAAATATTATTGATAAACTAATGATCCATTTATAGTGTTTTCAACAAACAAAATGAAAAAAAAAAAAAACAAAAAATTAATGTATCAGAAAATAATTAAGAGAGAGATACTACCATTTACAAATTAAATATTAAAAACTTGATATTCAAAATTAAAAAGCTATAAACGAAGAAAATATGTGAAATGAACATTTCATTATACTGAGAGTATAAAGCAAGATATTTGAATAATTCATATTTAAAGTTGATGGATATACTTTGCATTAAACTAATGTCTCAAATTTCATGATCTATAATATTAGGGATTTATTAGCTAGTGGCTAGCAAGAGCAAGAGATTAAGCAATTATTCCTGCCTTCATCAATTAGATTTGAAAATTTATCATAAGAAACATTAATTTCAATGAGAAAATTGGAAGAGGGAAAGGAGGAGAATAAAAAATTTGTATTCTTAGGTGACTAGTAGGAAAATAGTATCAAATGTTATTCTAAAACTATAATAATCACTCATTGCTACAGTAAATACTATTTCAAATCCCTTAATTAACTATAGATAACATTATTTCAAAATCTCAATTTGCTGTAGTATTTACTATTTGTTGTCATTTTTACTATCTTACGTTTATCATTTTTTTACTTTTTGCTACAGTGTTACTATTTTCTTCTTAAACTAAAATAGTTTACATCTCAAACGTATAATATTGTAATCCAAATTAAAATAATTTACACTTCAAACACATATTATTGTAACTGAACTATAATAACCCACTTATCGCTCTATATGCCTCGTTTGTGGCTATAAGATACAGAGAATACTTAGTATAAGGTTTAAAACAACTTTTCTTCCAAAATTACCTGTAATTGTAGTTTGATTTAGTTCTTTAACTTTCAAATTTATACAATCTAGTCCATAAATTTTAAAATAGACTAAGTTATTAAATAATAGAAATTTGTACTTACTTTTGTAGAATTTTTATATGGTAGAGATTAAATTATTATAAATTATAAAGTAGAAGGACAAGATTGCTAAATACAAGAGATTTAATTGTCACAAACTTGAAAATACATGATTGAATCGCTACAAAATAAAGTTTATGAACTAAATTATTGTTTGGAAAGAAAAATCAGGTATAAAATGTATTATTAAATACTTTGCAAAAAAACAATGTATTTTTAAACATTAATTTAAAAATCAATAAGAACTACAAAATCTTTAAAGTCCAAATCAATAAGATTTTTTCTCATAATTTTTTCCTTTTTTTCCTTTTTTTTCTTTTAAGAAAAAGTCCAAATCTATTCAAATTTCTTAATTAATTCAAATTACGTTAATTAAATTCTAGAAACGAAGAAGATAATTGGGAGGTTTTCCATCTTCTAACTTGTTCACATGCTCCTCTCTCTTATTTGATTTTGGTTTTGGTTTTTTGTTTTTTATTTTTAGAAATTATACTTATTTCCTTACACTTTTTTCAAGGTTTTTATTTTTCCTAAATAAACACTTCAATTCTTAGTCGTATATCAAAAACAAAATTTTAAAATTTAAGATAATTTTTTAGTCTTCAAAACTTGGCATAATTTTTTAAAACACTTAAAAGTAAATAACAAAACAAATAAATAATAGATTCGAACAATATTTTTAAGTTTAATTTTCAAAAACTAAAAATAAAAAATCAAACGGTTACTAGCATAGTTTAAATAATTAAAAATTCATTCGGATTGATTATTAACGTCCCGTTTAGTAACCAATTTGTTTTTTGTTTTTATTTTTAAAAATTAAGTCTATGGACATTACTTTCACTTCCAAATTTCTTATTGGCATTGTATTTAAGAAAGATACAAATCATGATAAGAAATTGGATGAAATAGGCTTAAATTTCAAAAACAAAAACAAAAAGAATAAATGATGACCAAACGTGACTTAAATTACAAAAATGATTTTCAATTTCAAAATTCCCTTCAAACATTTACCCAACTATACACGTTACAACTTGATTAAAACGCCAAAGGACAAAGAATATGGAAAATTGAAAAAGGTGACAATGAATAAGGAGAGAATATAAGCATTTACAAGTAAAGCATGGAAATCAATTTAGGGCAAATTCATTCAAACCTAAAATGACTACTCATTACTTCTTTTAATTTTAAAATAACAATAATTAAAAAAAAAAAAATCTCATTACTTCTAAAATCAGCCCCATTAATTTTGGAGATGTTATTTTTTCATATTATAATTACCTTTTTTTCTCTATGAGCAATTATAATTTTTTTTTTTAATAAAAAATTGATTCAAGCATACAATGACATGTTTAAGTGCTAGAATTAAAATAATAATAATAATAATTCTTATATAGAAATTGGACAATAAATTCATCAAATAAAAAAATAGTGCATTATGCCAAAATAGACATAACCCAACTGATATATAGTATACGTTAACATACAAATAGTACTATTTTCAAATTAAAAAAAAAAATGAAATAGTTTAATAGATAAATTTAATTTTATGTTTTAAAAATGCTTTTAAAAACTAACCAAAATTTAGAGAGAGAAAATTATTTGAATACTCTTCGTTTTGCTTCTAGATTTTACTTATAGTATTATTTTAAAATATTTTTGGAATATATATTAGAAAAATAAGGACAATACTTAGATGTTGTTATCTTCATACATCCCTTTTAATCACATGTGAAAAAATATATTTAACTTTTGAAAAAGAAAAAATAATCATATGACAACTTTTAATTGAATATTTAGATAAATTGCACACAAATAAGTGGAGCAAAATATTTTCAGAAAATAAGCCCTCATGGAAAAACTGAAAAAACTGAATAGTCAATATACAAGCATGTCACTTTATTTTATTATTGATATTATTTATTATTATTATTATTTTGCCGTTGTTGTTTTGTTATAGTATTATTATTATTATTATTATTTTTTTTTTGAGGAATTGTCTTGTTATGGCTATACATATATAGAAAAGTATCCACATAATTTCTTAAAAATTTAAAAGTACAACTATGGAATGTAAAATACATCTTGTTTTTATCTCTTACTAAAATAAAATCATGATCTTTATCAACATCTGTCCATCTCCATCACTCATATAATAGATTATCAAAGAAATAATGATACTAAAGGTCAAGGGCAATAAGTCTTTAAACTTTTGATTATGTGCACCCTAAATAATTTTCAATTATATTTAATAGGTTATTGATCTTTATTAAATATATCTTAAAATTTACCAATATTTTCATATAAAATTAAAAATTTAGAATCCCGTTAACATAAAATTTAAATATATGACTGGTAAGAGAAATAACAAATTTTAAAGTTTCATTTGGAAAAAATGTAAAAAGGTTTCAAAATTGTAAAAATAGCAAGACGAATTTAAATAATAGAAAATAAAAATTGGTAAATGACCAAACTATCCTAAAAACAACTAAATTAACCACAAACGAGAATTCAAAGATACAATGTTTTAAAAACAACTTGAATACCACAAACACATTGTTTCTAAACATTCAAAAAACAATAATTAAAAGTCATCTCATGTGTACCTTCACGCTTCCGACTATTAATAGGACGTGTGCGTGTAAGGGATGCCAACGACCAAACAGTTTTAATGGTCGTCAAACGCTTATGGATGTCCACAAAAATTGACTTCCTCCAAGGTGAAAGTAGAGTTGATTGTGTCACTGAAGTTGTTATTGGTAAGTGAGTATTTGAATAAATTGTAACTTTTGGACGATGTGACTAGATGTAGAGAATCCGTCAAGGACAAGCTTATAAATCATATTGGATTTAGGATTGTATTTACATCAATCCTAAAACGTCATTGTTGAAACCAGTGTTCAAAGCATAAACAAAAGTAAGAAACCTACGAGTGAGCGACTAAGGCCGACGACCTAAAGAGAATGGTCATTAGAAGCTAGCTGAGACGATGGAATGCAAGGAGGGTTGCTGAACCAACCGTTGTAGGCATAAGATTGAGGATGAGAGAAATATTTGGGTAAGGGAGCAACGACTAACTAAAAGAGAGAAAGAAGATGAAATTTTATGAGTTGATGTTATTTCATTTTATTTAAATTGTTGAATAATGTATATATTATTGTAAGAAATTGCAAACAACCAATATTTGATGTTAAAGATGTATCATAGGATTACATTTTTTTTATTAATTTAAATTCTATTAAATTTATTAGACTATAAAAGGAAATCTAAAATTTAAAATGTACATTTTTAGTCTCTAAATTTATAAAAATAGGTTTAAAAGGTATTTGAATTATTTTGTATTTGATTTTTTAAAAAATAATTGTATTATATTTAAAATTAAAAAATAATTTTAGAAAGGATATGTTTTTTAAAAATTATTCTTCTAATTTAAAATGTAATATAATTATTCAAAAGAATGGTATAAAGTTATTTGAGGGACTTGTTAAACCTAGTTTTAAGAACTCAAGGACTAAAAAGTTACATTTTAAAAACTTGTTGACCAAATGGATCTATTCTTATAAACCTCGATACTAAAAAGGTACATTTTTTAAACACAAGGTCCAAACACACATATTCTTCCAAACTTGAGAATCAAAAGGGTAATTTTTCCAATAATATATCACGAGATAAAATGTAAAAATTTCGGAAATATGAAAAAAAATTACAATTAATTTAATAACAACATGTATGGAATAATGAAAAGGATTAAGATACAATTAAATATGGTCACAAATATTTAAAATAATTATTGATTAGTAAGATAAAATCAATTTTGATAATAAAAGATTAATTAAAATTTAAAATTAGAAGAGAAAAATAGAGAAGAGATTGATTTATTTTGAATCAATTTGAAAAGTAGTTATCAAAATCTAATTTGATGATAAAATATAAATTCGAATTAGAAGGGGCAGAAAATTCGAAAGGGTGCTCATTTTTTGTTTTGGCAAATCTTTTATGTTATAATATGTTAACTTATGCTAGACCAATTAAACTGTATTTTTGTCTCTATTATTAATCAATCTATCCACTTACATTGTATTTTATCTCGGTTATTAATTGGTGTATTTATTTCCCACCAAATCTAAAGATATATTATAAATTAAAATCAAAATGGTCATACAAAAAAAAAAAAAAAAGATGGATTAATTATGAATATTTTTGAAAAGTGGTTAAATCAAATCAAATTTGATATGAAACTGCCAATTCAAATTAAAAAAATCCGACACCTTTATCCCCTGATCCATTAGGTTGAAATCTCATACCCAACGGTTCTAATTACATTATATTTATGTTGAGAATCGATACACGATCTCATTATCGAAGATGCCATTTACCTCGTATTTCTATTGAAAATTCATACACGATATAACTATTACATAGTAATCTAAAAATGTATTATTCGATCATACTAGGAAAAATTAGGAGTAAAAAAGTATATATCATGTAAGCAACATAGCTTTACAAAAAATCTTATTAATTTGGTTTAGTATACATCATGTACCCTAGTTTTTCTTAAGTTTATATTTAATAGATCAATTATTATTATGTTTTAATTTAAATATGTCATAGTCCAATTAAATCCAATTAAAAACAAAATAAAAAATCTATGACCTATTAGATATTTTTTAAAATACATATAAAAGGCACAAAATTCAAATTCAAAGTTGATGTAGTCAAATTGTATTTTAAAAAAAAAAACGTATTGTAATTCTATCAAAGAAAAAAAATTTAATTGAGCAAATTGTGAGATTCACTCTTAAGTATAGTAGTAGTTATAATTATATTTTTAAATTTTAAATTGTAAAAATTGAGTTTTCAACCCTTTTTTTCAAATATTAAAATTAAATTTTCAAACTTTTATAATAATAAATTTTATTACAAAGAGTTTATTTTTTATTATTTGAAATCCAACTTCTAGAACCATTATAAATTTAACAATCCAATTTTAACGTGTTTTTAGTTCGATTCCAAATTTTCATAATTAAAAATTTAAGAGGTAAAATATTGAATTGTGTTAGTTTGGAAAAAACAATAATTAATAGAAATTATGTTTGTTTCTAAATATTACAACTCTACCTCGTGGAGTTAAATATATATATATATAAAAGAAAAGAAAGAAAAAACAATCGATTGATGTGAAAAAGGCCTACAAGTGCAGAATACGTACACGAGTACATCTGGCCAACTGGGTCCCACACCCCTCTCTCTTCCCTGATTACTGACAACGACAGCTGTAACTTTTTTCTCTCCCACATATAATATAATTATCATTATTTCATTTTTACAAACAATTCTCATTTTCATAAAATTAATTCCATAAAATCAAAATCAACCCCCTTAATTACCCTACCTAATTAACTCACCAAATTTCCTTTTTTTACTTCTCTAATCCATGTAATTCAAAAATATTAAAAATTGGAAAAATCACACAAACTACCCCTAAAATATTGTAGTTACAATTATATCCTCAAACTTTTATTAAAATTAGATATTCAAATTTATATAATTATAGAAATTGTAACAATTGTATGAGTTATTGTTCGAGGTATGGGTGATAGTCACACTTAGTTTGGTTTTATTAGTTTTGGGATCAATCAAGAACCAAACTAAATCAATGGTCTTATAAATAGAAAGAGATTCAAACTAATGTACAATAGAGAAGAAAACTACTGGATTAGTTTATATTTGGTTCGGTTTATTATCACTTTAGTTATTGGTTTTTGACATTTTTTTTTTCAAACTTTTTATTTTTATTTATACTTCTTTTTGCTAGCTTTAAATTATAATGGACTCTATTTGTTTTTCTTCTAGTAAAATTTGCCATTTTTGTTTTCTCTGAGCACTTTCTTATATATAAAAAAGTATATAAGTGTTACGATAATTGGTATTTTTTTTTTCAAATATAGCACCATAATAACTAAAATACTAAAATGTATATGATGTTAGAGTTTATATTCAAGAGTATATATATACTCTCAATTTGATTCGATTTTGATTGGTTTTTCAAATAAAATATCGATATGAATCAATATCAATACGTTTTGGTTTTCTCCAAATAATAACCAATATGTCCAGTTTTATACAAAAAAGCCAAACCAAACTATTGGATCGATTGGTTTGATTTTTCAGTTTTTGGTTGCACCCCTATTTGAGGGGTCAATTTTTATTTAGTGGTTCAATTTCTATAATTATTATAAATATGAGGTCCAATTTTTACACTCGTACAAATTTGAAGATTTAATTTTTTTGATTGAAAGTTTGAAGATACAATTTGCAAGTTTGAGGGTGATTTTTTCAATTTGATGTTTGAAATATATAGGTTTAAATTTTATCTTGGTCAATAAACTTTGAATGTATTTTTATTTTGGTCCCAAAACTTAAAAAAATAAATCCATTATGATCTCTAATCTACTAAAAGATACCTACTTTGGTCTCTATTATTAAAATTCGGTTAACTATTAAATAAATTGATGAGATAACTTGCATTTTTTGATGACTAAGTTGCCAAATAAGTTAGACACACTAAAAAATCTAATGTTTCAATTTTGAATTAAGTGGTAAAGTAAATTCTAGAGGAGATCTCATAAGTCCTTTGTACTTTAGTCGTTAACATGTTACTTCATCTTCATCTTGCTCTATGCATGATAGATGTAACTTCATCATTCAACCGATTTCATCCTCAAGAGTTAATAGGAATTAATAGCAGAGACCAAAATAAATATTTAAAAAAATTTTAGGGACTATAACAAATATTTTTCAAAATTTAAGGACCAAAATAGAACTAGATTTATAGTCTAGGGACCAAAATATGATTTAAACCAAATATATATTATGATTTTTCTTTTTCGTATATGGATTTCTATGGTGGAAATCTAAAAGCTAAAAAAAAAAAAAGAAAAAGAAAAAAAACCCTCTCTCTCTCTCTCTCAATCTCTCTCTGTCGTACAGCTGCTAATTGTCTGTGTCTCTGGTTTTGTGTTTCGCCTTCTCCTCTTCCCGGGAATCGATACACTCTGAATAATCGAGGAGGAGGAGGAAGAAGAAGAACGGAGGCACTACAATATCACCAACAACAACACCAGGAAGAAGAAGAAGAAGAAGAGGGGATTTTTTGACTTTCCGGACACCGGAGAACCACAACCGGTGAGTCTTCTGTCTTTTCTCTTCCATGTCCACTAAATGTTGCTACGCCTATTTCTCCTCTCACCTCGCTTTGTTTCCACGGCATCCTTCTTCTCTACTTCGCTTCACTCGTGCACTGCGTAAAAATTCGATTCCACTTCTCTATTTGATGCTCAACAACTTCCATCAATCCATTCTGTTTTGATTTCCAACTCTGGCAGACCTTAAACGAGAAACCCTAGGTTTTCTCCCCTTTTCGATTCCGCCTAATCTGGACAATCATCCCTTCGATTTTAAGTCGAGGAGGAAGGGGAAAAGGCCGATTCGAAGAGTAAAGATGTTGTGGATTATGAGATTCTCTGGATTCTTCTCTGCCGCTATGTTGATGGTTATTCTCTCTCCATCTCTCCAGTCATTTCCTCCGGCGGAAGCGATTCGGTCCTCTCACCTTGAGTTCAATCTCCGGCAGTCGGTTCGTCTCTCGCTCTCTGATTCACGGAGTCGGTTTCTGTTCCGTAGGTCGCCGTTGTATCGCAATGCTGAGCAATGCAGTCCAAGAGACTCCAAATTTTCGGGTAGAATTGGTGTTTGTGATCCGAGTTTGGTTCATGTTGCGATTACGCTTGATGTTGAGTACCTTCGTGGTTCAATCGCGGCTGTGAATTCGATTCTGCAGCATTCGCTCTGTCCAGAGAGCGTGTTCTTTCATTTCCTTGTTTCGGAGACGAATCTTGAAGCTGTTGTTAGATCTGCTTTCCCTCAGTTGAAATTCAAGGTCTATTACTTCAATCCGGCGATTGTTCAGAATCTGATTTCGACGTCGGTGAGGCAAGCGCTTGAACAGCCGCTTAATTATGCGAGGAACTACTTGGCGGAGCTATTGGAGCCCTGTGTTCGCAGAGTAATTTATTTGGACTCCGATCTCGTTGTTGTTGATGATATCTCGAAGCTTTGGAGTACTAATTTGGGTTCTCGAACCATCGGAGCGCCGGAATACTGTCACGCGAACTTCACCAAGTATTTCACCTCTCGGTTTTGGTCGGAGAAGCGGTTTTCCGGCACGTTTCTTGGCCGTAAGCCTTGTTACTTCAACACCGGCGTGATGGTCATAGATCTCGTTAAATGGCGACGGGCAGGCTACACGAAGCGGATCGAACGGTGGATGGAGATTCAGAAAAACGATCGGATCTACGAGCTCGGTTCGCTTCCACCGTTTCTTCTTGTGTTCGCTGGTGATGTATCGCCCATTGAGCACCGGTGGAACCAGCACGGCCTCGGCGGCGACAATGTGAAAGGCAGTTGCCGGAACCTCCACGCCGGTCCGGTGAGCCTTCTTCACTGGTCAGGGAGTGGAAAGCCATGGACGAGGCTGGACTCCAAGGAACCTTGCCCTCTGGATTCCCTCTGGGCTCCATATGATTTGTACGGTCAATCTCACTGAACCACCGACGACCGTCCACCGTCGCCGGTAAGAAAAGAAAAAGACAGAAAAGCCCTCCCACATCCTCCCCTTCTTCCTCTTCCCCAAAGGACTGTTTTGTCTACTAATTTAGTCCTTCCAAATTCCCCATTCTTTTCCTTCTCCATTAATTCATATTTTCTTTACATATTTTTATTTATTTTCTCTTCCTTTTTCTGGGGGATCGTTGACTCATCATCATCTGCTTCTTCTTTTTTTTCGGACCATTTGTATTTTATTCTACCCCATTATCATCATCATCATCATCATTCCTTGTTCTGAAAATAAGAAATAGAATCCATAGCCAAATTTTTTATATTGCTGTATAGACTCCCATGGGCTTGTTTGTTTGTTTTCTTTTTCTCCTTTCCATTTTTCTTTTCTATCTATAGATGGTCTGTTTTTCTCGTTTGATCTTTGTATTGATTTTGGAAATAATGCCATTGTAGTTTCTTCCTTTTTTTCTTAGATTTTGTTCCTCCCTTCTTTTCAGATATTAGATTTTTTTCTGATCAAACCGCCCTCGATTGGCCTTTTCCGGAAATAATAATACTTGCAATTGATCCTTACGTTTTCCTTACCCAAATGAACTTGAAAATATTACACTGAATTCAAATATTTAAAAAGTCATTCTAAACAAGTTGTTAATAAGTCACAGAGATAGTTGATTAGACAAAATGGAATGTCATGAACAACATACATCTTGTTTTCAAATTAATTTGACAAATCAACTAACGATTTTTGGATAAACATGGCATCATTAACGACGGTTAGAACAATCTATGTCGTGATTAAACCATTGTTAGGTCAGAAAGAAGGTTATCGTAGAAAGTAGGGAGGCAAAATTATGGAAGGTAGATGGTGATGTTATGATGATAGATGATATAATGTTAAATTGTAAAGTTTTGAATGGTAAAAGTCCACGGGTTGTATGAGATAATTGATATTGAGATTAGAGGCAGATTTGTTTTTTTTAGAGGGAGAGCCACGCCACGCTTGTGAGCTATCCTCCACTTTATTTATTTCCCCCACACCCTTTCCCTTTCTTTAATGCTAAACCTTCATTTTCTATGTTGCTTTAGTTTTTCTAATAAAACCGTGAGTATTATATACTTCCATTTAAATGGGTTAGAAAAAAGTTTCTAGTACTATCGTCAAAACATATTATTTTAATTTAACGAGTCATTAAATGCTATAATTCCTTTTTTTTTCCTTAAAAAATGCTATAGTATTTTAATTTATATGTTCCACACTTTTCTGTTTTTTTGGTATATACTACAAGATATTTTTCCTATCACCAGTTTAGTTATTGAAAATTTTAAACGAAAAAGGTTCTCAAATTCTTAAAAAATAAGGTTTTTTTTTTTAATACAAGAAAAGGTGAAAATTCAAAATTTTATTGGACACGTGTAAACTTTTAACTTATTAAATACAAAAACAGTTATTTAGTACGGGATATGAATCTATATATTTCAATTATGTTTCTCTTTTAAGTTAAATGAGTGTAGGATTTAAGAAAGATTAGTAACTTTATACAATTAGCCAAATTCATGTGGCAATTGCCTAATAGTCTTCATCTTTATGAAAGTTCTGAAGAATTGAATGGAAATTACGGGAAAGGAAAAAAAAAAAGAAGAAGATGCAAATTGTAAAAATTATCTCTAAAGTATTGTGCTCGTTACAACTATACATTTAAGACTTTAAATTTTAAAAATTATGTCCTTAGACTTATATAAATATTAAAAATTGGTCAAATTGGACCTTGAAATTTACATAATTGTATTAAGAAATTTACAATGGGTGACAAATCCAATATATATAATTAAGGGTGTGCCTTCAACATATGTAAAATGGTAGATATGGAAAAATTCTTAAATTTAAATTTTTGTTTATTCCACATTCCAATTTTGTCCTTTTAACAAATTTCACATTTTTTGGTATATCAGTCAATTAATATGTCATATTTAAAGTATATCAGGTGTGTATTTTGATTTGTATACTTTTTGCATATTTTGTTTGTAGCAATATGAGTTATTACTCCATTTAAATTTTGTGTTTGCTATTTTTTCTTTTTATCCCTTTTGTTGTTTTTCCTTTTTAATTGATGTTGTTTCGTTCATTTTTAAGTATAAATGTACAATAGGCGAAGAAGATTCAACCTAACATTCATTAACACTCAATTTAGTATACTCATTTTGATAATTTGGCCGTTTTTGGAATAACTAGAGAAAAAAGTGCTTTTCAATAAAATTGTAACGACCTAACCCCCTAGGACTTAAGTTAGGCCGTTACTAAAGACACACATGCATGGAACTCAAAACAACACTCGGTTATGGCGAAATAAATGCTAATTAAATAAGGTAAGTTCAAAAGACTTTCATTAATTTCAAATACTAAAACAATAGTAGGGTACCCAATAATTCATGAAGGATAATAAATAAGTCTGAAAAACAATTCTTAAGAGTGAGTTTTAAACATCAAAACTAAAGGTTAAAAGAAACATGAAAAGAACTCTAAATTTCATGATGCGGAAGCATAAAAACTAGTCCCAGTGGCTTGATCACGAATTCCGCTTGTCCATCGCCGGTGCATCTCTACCCTTACCTTTGAAACAACAACATGAGAAAGAATGAGTATAAAATACTCAGTAAGTAACCCCACTACTGGGATCGGGCTGGGCATCTATGTCCTCTAGATACCCACCTCTGGTGAAACATATAAACTGTTCTAGTCCTCATGAGACACATATACACATGAAACAAGAAGGAGACTGAGTCCTATCCTACTGTAGTTAAGTATGCCCACAACCTCTGGTGAATCCCGAAGGAGACACAAACTGGTGAATCCCCAAAGAGACACAAACTGGTGACTCCCGAAGGAAACACAAACTGGTGAATCCCGAAGGAAACACAAAATCTAATGGGCATCTAACTAATCAGTAAGGACATTTGCACAGTCTCAACATCATAATCATCATTGTACGCATCTATGACATACATATAAACCTCAACATCATGGCTCTACAACATACACATATACCTCAACATCATGGTTCTACAACATACATGTATACCTCAACATCATCAGATCAAATACAACCATGGAAGCACATACCATCTTATACTAGCATTCAAGTGTTACTTTGATCATGTTATACTATCAATCTATCATGTTGTCATTCTGCCATACATTCATTTATCATGCTAGCATACATCTAATGCCTGACCCGTGGGCAGTTCCAGTAGTAAGATTACTTACCTCTAATCGCAAACTCTAGAAACTAGAAGCTCAACCTCTTCCTTACCCAATGAAACCTTGAATCAAACAAATATGCAAAACAACTTTAATCCTTGTTGGTTGTTGTTCGAAATTTGGAGCCATTAAGAAGTGGGTAACTCAAATCTAATGTCGAAATAGAATAGGGAACTGTCGAACAATTGTCAAAAAGGGGAAAAATGTTGTTGTTAGGGTGTTTTGATCATGCGAGATGCTGCTTAAAATTGCTAGAAGTCGCAAGCGTTGTGGCCGTTGAAGTTGTATGTTGCGGCATCATAGGACATTGGTTGGAGATCGTGGGCATTGGCGTTGTTCAATGGAAGGAGAAAACGAACAGATGGAAGGAGAAAACATCATCATCAATAGAGTATCAAGTGTATTAGGTATATCATGTGGGTTGAGCTTGTTTTTGCTATTTTTGCAAAAGTAATAAGTTAAGACTATAGGTCTAACTTTTGAAACTTGTTTGTATCAAATCTGCAAGAAGCCCTTATATTAATTGCAACATTTGTATACGTTTGGAAGTTTAATTTTTATCATCTAGAGGTCTAATTTTCACAATTATTGTAATATTTAGGTCTAATTTTAACACTTTAGAAATTTAGGAGCCCAATTTTTAAGATAGAAAATTTGAAGAAGTAATTACAACTATCACCCTATTTCATATTTTAGGGATGATTTTTGTAAAATATGATTTGAAATTGATTTTTTTTTTTTTAAAAAAGAAAGTGGGATCTAGTTAGGATTAAGGGGGAGAGTTGAAAGATGGGCGGCACACGTGGCCAGCTACGTGGTAGTGGTGTGATGCAATCAAAGTGTTGGCATCTGCCAGTCGGCACAATGATTGGGATTATTATTCTTCTTCTTCATTATTATTATTATTTTTTTAATTTTCATGAGAATAAAGACTTATCTTAATATTATAATAACTCCATTTTATCAAAGTAAATTCTATTTTATATTCTTTAATTGGATATAGTCAATACTATTTTAAAACTGTCATTTGTTACAATATTTACTATTTATTATTTTACATTTATCAATTTTTTTTATTCTTTACTATGATATTTAATATTTATTTATCAAATGAAAATATTTTGTACTTCAAATAAATGTTATTATAACTCAAATTAAAATAATCTACATTCCAACATAAATTATTATAATCAAACTATAATAATAAGTAATGTTTGTTCTTAGTTTACAACGGCCAGGTTCTGACGTACGCACCGTAACATGCTTGCTCTGTGATTTTCCCATTGGTCGTACTATTTTACTTTTGCTTTTATTTCAGATATAATTTTCAATTATTATTATATTTTAAAACACCTTGTATTATTATTTGTGTTATTGGTTATATGATTAAGACATGGTAACTTATTATATAGTTTAGAATTTACCCTGCACAGCTGGGGCGATGTTTTCATAAATGTCCCTCTCATTTTCCTATCCTCTCCAAAAAAATAAATAAATAAAAAAGGAAAGTCATTGCTCTATTTTTAAAAATTATTTTGATTTGAATTTGAATTATATATTTTATCTACGTCATTTATATTTTTCGTTTATATGTTTTGTTTTGGAATACATATTTATTTATTTATTTATTTTATTTCTACAAATTGATTATTTCTTTATTCTTCGAATTAGTATTTTAAAAACTAAAAAGTGTCTTGTAAACTGCCAAAAAAAAAAAAAAAAACTTAACTCATCTAGTATTAGTGTTATGCTCTAATTTTACTAAAAAAAAGTGTCTTATAGTCGTTGATTGTTGAGGTCTCTTTGATAATCATTCAATTTTAATAATTTTTTTTTGAAATAATATATTTCTTTCTCGGCTAATTTTGAAAACATTTGTAAGAAGCAGATTACAAAACAAAAATACCCATAGGTAAAAGTAGTACTTATAATGTTAAGTTTCGAAAACCATTATCTAAAAACCAAATGGTTATCAAACAAGTCTAAAATATAATAGGTTTAAGTTTGCAAGTTTTGGAAGTTCAAGAATCTATATTAGACATTACAAAATTTGAGAATATATTGAACACAAATTTAAAATTCAGAGCTTAAATTTAAATTTAAAGACAAAATTTATAACATTTTAAAATTGATGAACTAAATATAAACTTAGACCCATAATCGAGAGACAAAAAGTTATTTTTTTCCACATAAATATTAGTGAATTGGATACTTGGATGGAAGTGAACAATGAACTTAGAAGGTGACTGTGTAGCCAAATTAGATTCCCATAATGATTCCATTGACTGCAAATTACTATTTTTAGTTTTTTAAGCAAAAATTACTATGTTTAATTAATGAAAAATTAAGGGCATAGATTTTTTTTTTTTTTTTAATATAATTCTAAAAATTTGATTTAAAATTTAAGACAATCATTAACTCCACCAAATAGAAGCAAAAATAAAATGGGAGAACTATTAAAAAAAAAAAAATCTACTTACTATTTTATTCATTTTCACTCGATTTTTGTCTAAGTTATCTATAGGTCCTTTCATATTATAATTTTTTTAATCAACATCAACAAGAAGACCACTCTATCTCATCTAAAATTTAAATATTCAATATTTGCATCAAATTTGAAGTCTAACGACATAATTTTTAATTAATTAATTAATTATTTTATTCTTTTTTTTTTTTTAATAAAAAAACTAGTTACTGGTATCCGGAGAGGCTTTGACATTTAAGTTTTGTTTGAGTATAAATAGAATTTCAAATTTGAGATAATAAAAATTTGAAAGTTTATGTCCGATTTGGTAACTATTTTATTTTTGAAAATTAAGTTTAATAGACATTATTTCCACCTCCAAATTTCTTTCTTTGTTATCTACTTTTCACTAATGATTTTTTTTTTTTTTTTTAATGATACGTACAGTGAAGAATTAAACTTCTGATTTTGAGATTAATAATACAAGTACTATGCCAATTAAACTATGTCATTTTGACAATAAAAAATTATTTTATATCTATTTTTTAACACTAAAAATTGCTAAAAAAAGTCCAAAACTAGCCTAGAGGCCTATTTTTCATCAAAGAAAATAGGACTAAACAACAAAATTTTGATGAGTAAAAATGTGTAATTGTAGACTAGGAACAAAGTCAACATATAGATGCCAATAGGTCTTACTTGATTTAGCCAATGTGACATCTTACCAGGGATATTTTTGACATTTCACCATGAAGGCAAGAGTTTAAGAAAAGCATAAAACCTTATATTTCACGTGGGCTTTTAAAAGATTTCATATCTATCTATCAAGTCTTGAGAAAATTGTAAAAGTTACCTTAAAGTATAATGTTTGTGGTTGTAATCTCAAATTTTCCAGTGCAAAAATTGAGCCACAAATTTATAAAAGCGCTCAAAATTAGACCCCCATATATATCACATATATAGGTAAAAAAAATACTCAAAATAAAGTTCTATATTTTTATTTTTTTAAAGGAAAAAAAATACTTTTCTTGATTTCTAAGTTTTGAAGAATAATTACATTTGGTCTCTAATATTTCAAACCGACCATATTAGTATTTGAATTTTTAAGAAAAGGTTTAAAAGGTCTCTCCTATTAATAAAACTATTAAATTTAATCGTAAAGTTGATTAAATTAATGACTTGAAAAAAAAACTTATATTTTAAAATTCTTTTCTTCTTCTGTCTTCTCATCTCTCTTCTCTCTCTCCCTTCTCTCATCTTCACTCTGAATCCTTCCTCTTTCTTCACTCTAAATCCCTCTCCTCCCTTTCTGTCATCTCTCTCATTTGTTCATTTTTCATCCAAATGCAACTTTCCTCTGCCAATAGAAACCTAATTTGTCATTTAAAATTTTCAAAAATCAACTTTGTTGCCTATAGCTTCATCCAAAAATCAGCCAGTAAAATTTTCAAACATCAACTTTGTTGCCTATTAACCTTGCTCAGAAGACAATTTTCAAAGTTGAGAATTTTAGAATTCTACACAGTCACATGAAGAACTTTCTTTCTCACTTTAAAAGTCCATCTCTCAAGAAATTTGAAGGAAAGGGAGATAAGTACTGTGATAAATTAGAGATTAAATTGATAACTGAACTTAAATATAAAACTTAAGCTAATCCTTTTAAACTAAATTTGAAGTTCAGACAAAGTTACATGTCTTTGGACATTGCTTGAGCTGAGTTAAGTAAAGACGGGCTACCTAGTGATTTACAACTACCCTCACTGCACACTTTCTATATATCTTTCTCCTCCCCCCTTTTTCTTACAACTAGTTGTTGCATGCCATCGAATCACGAGCAATGGGAGGTTA
>NC_052357.1:21156965-21269181 GCF_009727055.1 Benincasa hispida | reverse complement strand
ATATCTACATCCAATCAAAGATCCATGACTATTACATAAGTACTTGAACTTTATGTGGAGACATAAAAGTGGATCATGTTTGAGTAAATAATCAAAATGGTCTATAGTATATGAATAAGGTTGGGTGCCTTATTCTGATAACACTATTGGATGTGTGCCACTCTGTAGTTGTTATAAAGAGTTGTAAAGTGCAACAAACGAAGTGATCCTAATTCGTACATGTCATGACATGAGGAGTGGGGGCATCCTGTGTAATGAGTTTGCACAAGATCGGACCATAGAATAAGTCACTTTTACTTTATACACTGTTTACTGTTTAAGACTGACTATTTCAAAGTGATGACCTACGTAACTTGACCTTAATCCTGAGCTAACTATGAACTCTTGTTTATTCGGGATTATCCTTAGGTTTGCATAGGTGAGGGTTGACTCAACAACGTCGGCTCAATAAGCCTCCCATTTTAAGGGTAAAATCGAATAGATAGCTGGGGACATAGGGTGCAAGATGGAATTTAGGGGTGTTCAATAAACCCGGTAACCCGACCAACCTGGACTACCCAACCCAAACCGCAAGGGTTGGGTTAAAAATTTTAAAAAATATTAAATTCGGGTCGGGTCTCGGGTTACCCCATTTCAGGTCGGGTCGACCCGACTCGACCCATATATATATATAATGAAATAAATGGGTCGAGCAGTCGAGCCCGCACGCCATCCAGATTCTGCACTTGAGTCTTGATCTGAGAGAGAATTTTTACTTTTTTATTACACACACACACACATATATATTAAAAAAAACAAAACAAAAATTGTTTTGTCCATGCACTGCACTTGAAACTCTCGCCGCACCATTCCCCTCGCCAGTCGACTCTCGATCGAATTGTCGCTCCCTCACTCAGTCGACTCCCATCACTAGTCAGTCGCTGCTTCCATTGCCGGTCAGTCGATTCCCATCGTCAGTCGACTTCCATCGCCAGTCAGTCGTCACTTCCATCGCCAGTCAGTCGACTCCTATCGCCATCGCCAGTCGACTCCCACACCTCACGTCTCCGCCTCGTCAGATTCGGTCT
The DNA here is from genome assembly GCF_009727055.1 of Benincasa hispida. NCBI lineage: Eukaryota > Viridiplantae > Streptophyta > Magnoliopsida > Cucurbitales > Cucurbitaceae > Benincasa > Benincasa hispida. Next base: position 21,268,114 of record NC_052357.1, on the reverse strand, counting down.
CCATCTCGTCAGATCCTGAATGGGTTTTGCATAAGAAGATTTTGATTTTTTGTCAAGTTGCTAATCATAAGGGGGAGACTATTGAGAAGATGATTGGGAGTTGTTTGTTGGAATGGGGGATTGAATTTTTTTCCCCATCACCGTTGATAATGAAAGTTCTAATGATGTGGCTATTTCTTATGTTAAGAGAATACATAAAAGTTGGAAATCGATTGTTTTAGATGGAGAACTATTACACATGAGGTGTTGTGCCCACATTATTAATCTTATTGTGAATGATGGACGGAAAGATATGCATGATTCTATTTCCAGTGTTCGTAATGCTGTGAGATATATTCGATCATCACCTAGGAGAATGGAAAAATTTAAAGCTTGCGTGAAATAAGAAAAAAATTCAATGTAAGGCTCTTGTTTGTTTAGATGTGGCAACTAGGTGAAATTCTACTTATTTAATGCTTGAACATGCAATTAAATTTGAGAAAGCTTTTAGAACTTTAGAGGAGGAGAAAGAGGACTCAGATTTTGTTGATTACTTTGAGGAAGATGACGGTGGAAATAAAAGATTGGGGCCTCTAAATACATCTGATTGGTTGACTGTAGTGTGTTTATTAAGTTTTTAAAGAGGTTTTATGATACCACCACAACGATAAGTGGATCTTCATATGTGACTTCTAATGTTGGTTATAAGGAAATTAATAAAATTCAGTTTGCTTTAAACAAATGGAGCAATAATACCAACTCTGTTCTAAGTATGATGGCTATGAATATGAAGACCAAGTTTGATAAGTATTGGGGTTCGCTTGAAAAAATGAATAAATTGATGTTTGTGGCTATGGTGATTGATCCTCGGTACAAGTTAAAGTATTTGAATTATTGTCTTTCCAATGTTTATGACAGTGATGTGGTTAAGGATATGGTTGAGAGTGTGAAATTATATTTGTATCGTCTATATGACTTTTACAAATCACATAACACTTCACTTCGAGGTAGTCATAGTACCAATGATTCTCAACAATAAAAAACTATCAATATAAATGAAGATGATCACGAGGTGGATGAAGATATAGATGATCCGTGGATAACTTTTAAGAGGTTGAGAGAAGAAGAAAATTCTTTGGAAGTGGAGAATGATTTGTCTCCTTATTTGTCTGACAAGGTTATAGAAGATAAAGATGATTTTGAGATATTGTATTGGTGGAAAATGAATGACTACAAATATTCCACTTTATAAAAAATTGTTCGAGATGTTTTGGCAGTTCCGATATCTACAGTCACTAGAATCTGCGTTTAGTACAGGAGGGAGGATTCTTGATTCCTTTCGAAGTTCTTTGACTCTAAAAATAGTAGAAGCCTTGATATGTATACAAACTTGGATTCGTGGCGGCTTAGTATTACTAGATCTCCATCCACAACTTGAAGAGTTAGAGACTTGGGAAAATATTGAGTCAGGTAATTAAATGAATTTTCTATTATACATATCTAACCTGTTTAATGCTCAAATAATTAATATATTTAATTTTGCATGATTTGTTTTGTAGAGAGTCCATTCTCCTTTGTTGTTTTGCAATAAGAAATTGAATTTGGAGCATAATGATGATTTTAGTGGTAAGTTTTACTACCATAAGATAAAATATTATAATTACTTTTAAATGATCCTCTTGGTTTAATGTATTTGCAATTTTTTTAGGAATTGAGAAGTGAAGAGACCAAAGAATCAAAGATAAAAGAAGAAAACTCACTCAAGTCATTCTTCATACTCATGGTGCTTTTGAATGATTTGGAATTTTGTGTAATAAGCCAATTGTTATTATTAAACTTGGACTTTTTATTGAACTTGGAATGATTATTATTGAACTTTGAGTAGAGACTTTGAACTTGAACATTTGAATTGAATTATTTGAGGAAGTTTCTTTTGAAGTTTATATTGAATTTATGGTGGTTGTATTTTAATGTCAATGCTAAAATTTCACATAGATTACATGTTTTTTATTATTAAATTTTTATTAATTGATTTGATATAATATATTTAGAATTAGTTCATCTTTTTAAATAGGAAGGTTTATTGATCTACAAAAATCAAATTATTCATTAGAGAAGGATTAAGGAAGTAATGAAAAAAATAGTTTTTTTTTTTTTTTTTTTTTAACCGAAAGAGATAAAAAGGAAAGTTAAAAGTATATTTAGTATATAATTAGATAATAAATACATTTTTTTTTTTTTTTTTTTTTTTTTTTTAATTTTATTTAAGAAAACAGAACTTGTGACCCATCCCAACCCAACCCAGAAACTTTGGGTTGGGTTGGGTTGGGTTGACCCTCCAAAAATGAACTAATAGGGTAAATTTTTGGGTTGGTCCACAAAATTCTTCCAACCCGGCCCAACCTGGACCATGTACACCTCTAATGGAATTCACTCCTACCCACTTTCAGGGATAGTAGAAAGATTTTTCCCTTAAGTAATGATTCGATCAGCCTTTTGACCTAGCCGTTAATACGAACAACATGTGAAAGGTTAATTTACTAATCATGGTTATATCGAGTGGACATAATATATCTACAGTGAGGGGAGTGAAATTCTAGGCCTTAGTGGAGTGACCCAGTAGTTAACGAATGGGAGTTAATTCGGTGTAAAGAGTTTAGTTCTCGGATCGTTGGAGCCCATGATCTATAGGTCCACTAGGTCCCCCTACTAGCTCACAAATGGATTAGCCTTAAAGTAGCGTGGTAAGTTGATTTGAAGCGTTCAAATTCGAATTAAGGGAATTAGTAATTATATGTGATATAATTACACGTTTAATTTTGAATTAAATGAAATTGGAGAATCAATTAATATTTAAATATGATTTAAATATTAAATTCATGAATAGGGTTTCATGATGATGGAATGATGTTAAATTAATTGGATTAATTAAATTGTTTAATTAAGTATTAATTATTAATTTTATTAGAAAAATTAATTTTGAATAAATTTTTGTAAAATTAAATACAATTTCAAGTTATAATTATTAAAAGTCGAAAAAATTAATTTGAAAATAAGTTTCAAATTAAAAGAAAAAGAAAATAATTGGAAGTGGAAAAACCAATAAAAATAGGATTTTTTCACTTATTAATTAACCACCTTACTCACTTTCCACTTTCCAAATTTAGTCAATCTTCCAAGCATGAGCTGCAATTCATGCAACAGTAGTGTTAGCATGCTTGTCATGCAATAAATAGTGAAGAGGCTGAGTGGAAATAGGGATGCAATCTATTGCTGAAGCTCTGAAAATCTGGGTGTTGAAGAAGAGTTCTTCAATTGCTGAAAACCAGANAAGAGGCTGAGTGGAAATAGGGATGCAATCTATTGCTGAAGCTCTGAAAATCTGGGTGTTGAAGAAGAGTTCTTCAATTGCTGAAAACCAGAAAGCTTCCTTCAAATTCCCCTCAATTCAAGCCTATTTTGAGTCCCACAACTCAATCTAAAGCTCCAAGAGGATAGTAGGGAAGACCTTGTGGTGATCCACAACAAGATTTGGAGAAGATTTGTAGCTGGAATCGTGATTCAAGAAGTTCTTCAAAGGTTAGTAATGAATCCATCTTTTTAGTTTATGAGCATGCTTTATTCAAAGCCAAAATTAATGAATTAGAATGCTTAATGATCCATTTTTCTTCCATTGTATATTTTTCTAACTCTAACGATTAGTATCAAAGCATCATTTAAGCATTCAATTTGGTTTAATTTTGGTTTGGTGGGTGTTTTTTCATGAGATATATGAAAATGGTGAACTGATATGGGTTTTTGAGTTTTGGCATTAAAATTCTCTTCAATTGTATTATAATTCTTGTAATTGGCTCTTGATTGATGAGTCTTAATGTGTGATTAAGTGTCTGTAATTCGGTTGTAGTCATTAGAGTTGAAATTATGATGTAATTGAAGAAAAAAGTGAAGAAGGTCGAATTGTCGATTTTTGAAGTTGAGCTACTATCCAGGCAGCGTTGCAATGCTACCCTTGAGTGTTGCAACGCTGCTCACGTTGCTGTCTAGATGTTGAAGAACGCCCACAGTGTCGCAATGCTTAGCCCTGCATGCACGTTTCAGCTCGAACCAACGGCCCAGCTGAACCGGTTCGACCAGTTCGGGTCAAGAAGATCTGGTCTGACCTGATTTAGCCTGGTTCAGCCACTTTTGAAGGTAAAGATTTTAGCGGTTCGGGACGATTCGAGCAGTACAGAAGCATTTTGGAGCCAATTCTTGCTGACTTTTGTAATAGTTAGGCATTTGTTTGCTTGAAAATGCCAAAACTAAAACCACATCAGTATGTGTTTAATTATTTATGCATGTAATGTATGTTATAATTAAATAAATCTTGTATGTGTATAAAGTATGTCATGTAGATTTAAAAATCCCACCATAGAAAGCATGTTACATGCATTGAACTCATGTTATAAAATGTTATAATATATAATATGCATGTGTAGGGTTTATTTGATTTAATATAAGTGTTATATTAAATATTGAATGCCTTTGATGTATGTCGTGGATGCTTAGCATGTTTAAAATTTTGTAAGTTGTTATAAAATTGGGTTAGATATTTAAAATCCATAACAAAGAATGTCTGTATGTTCACGTAGGTTAATCACCTGTTTTAATAGTTAAAATAGATCGACATCTTGTAAAATATGGTTACAAAATCAACTGGTATATAAACCTGTCTAAGGCTGGGGGTATTTAAGTTGACGGTCTACAGAACAGCTCCTACCTGGGGATTATAGCTGAATAATTGAGCGTTGTTAACTGGTTTTATAAGCAATACGTGAGTGGTGTGGGGTTTTAAAACTGATTTATCACCTAGACATTGTAGGTTAAATCCAAATATAAACGTTATACTTGGATAAAAACCTGACTTAGGTTGTTTAATTAGTTGAAACAAACCTGAGTAAAGTTATACCCAAATAAATGTTAGGACACTTTAGTGGGAGTTTAATAGTATATATGATATGTTATTAGAACACTTCAGTGGGAATTTAGAATACTTCAGTGAGAGATTAATAATATATACGATATGTCACTTTTAGCTCTCGCATCCCTAAGAGTTCACAATCTTGATCCATGTCTCGCTTCGTGTCACCCTGGGAATGACTTCCATTCGAAAGTGAGTACATGAATCGAAGTTATGGTGAATAGGGGAAGTTATTCATAGTAAAATAAAAAGTGATATTTTGATTTTCATTCTCACGTCCTAAGAGTTTCACACTATGAGATTCATGCGACGCTTCGTGTCACCCTGGGAGTGACCTCCATTCGGAAAGTGTTTGCATGAGTCAATATCAAGGTGAATGAGGGGAAGCTGTTCAATGTAAAATGAAATATACGATACATTGATTTCAATTCTCATGTCCCTAGAAAATTCACACCGTGAGATTCATATGACGCTTTGTGTCACCTTGGGAGTGACCTCCATTCGAAAAGTGTTTGTATGGGTGAATATCAAAGTGAATGGGGGAAGTAGTTCATTGTAAGTGGGTGAAAGATATGTGTCAACATATCCTACAGTCTCTTCTGTTTGTTTGGACCGTGAGATTCCTATGTTGCGTCTGCTTGTCATCTTTAAGTTGTCTCACTAGTTGTTTTAATGACGACTATCCCCTCTGAAGGTTGTAACATAGGATTTAAAATAACTCAAATTCAAGAAATGGATAGGATTCCTAAGGTCATTTTTCAACTTTTACTTTCCAATTCGGTAGCATCGTTGGGGCCGACTTCTAAGATCTAAAAACAGAGGGTTACACTTACGGAATTACTAAAGTGTTAGTAAATTCTGACAAAAAACGGTAGCTAAATGACTATCGAAATATGAGTTATCCTGGGGATAGTATTTAGTCAAGAATATCTTGCTATAGTATCGTTGCAAAAAAAAAATAAAATCTTGGGTACATTATTACTTTGCTAAAACAAGATTGAGTTTAAAAAAGTAATTCACTGATAAAATTTGTTTATATTTTTCAGAATGATGAGTTCTTTAGTACAATTGTTGACTTCTGATAAACTTATTGAGGATAATTATGCCTTGTGGAAAAAAAACCTAAATACTATACTGGTGATAGATGACCTACTGTTCATTTTACAGAGGAGTGTCGTCTTGTTTCTGGCTCAAATGAAAATCGAAATGTTCAGGATGCATACGACAGATGGATTAGGGCTAACGAGAAAGTCCGTGCCTATATTCTTGCCAACATATCTGATGTATTGGCCAAGAAACATGAAAGCATGAGTACTTTCAGACAGATCATAAAGTCTCTACATGGGATGTTTGGACAACTGTTCTTCTCCTTGAGGTATGATGCTATTAAATACATTTACAACTACCATATAAAAGAAGGGGCCTCTGTTAGAAAACATGTCCTGGATATGATGGTCCATTTCAATGTGGCAGAAGTAATTGGTGCTATCGTTGATGAGAAGAGTCAAGTTGGTTTTATTCTTGAATCTCTTCCGAAGAGTTTCTTGCAGTTTTGCACGAATGCGCTCTTGAATAAAATAAAATATAACTTGACTACACTTCTCAATGAGCTACAGGCTTACCAGACCATGACGAGGGCTAAAGGACTGGAACTGGAAGTAAATGTTACTATTGTTGAGAAAAGAGGATCATCTTCTAAGAAGCCTGGCATTGCTTCTTCTTCACAGAATAAAAGTATTCCAGTAAAGAAAAACAAAGGGAAAGGAAAAAAGAAACCTACTGGTAGAAAAGGCAAGACAAATGCTGCAGATAAAGAAAAATGTTTCCATTGCAGTGAAGGGCACTAGAAGAGAAACTGCCCACGATACCTTGCAGAGAAAAGAGCAGAGGAAGCAAAATAGGGAAACTAGTTCTTGAGGATTGCTTTTGTGAGATAGTTCTCTAGATTGTGAATATCGAAGCATATCTCAAAATGACAAGTGGGAGATGTTGCAGTTGCTGCTAGAAGAAAATCCTGTTTACTTTTGTTGCTTTTGTTACGAAAGTTATATTTTTGTAAATAACATATTGTATAAACTTTTTTGTTATAGATAAAATGTTCATTAGCAAAAGTCTTATTTGTTCTACTGCAAAGCAACTTCTGTTAGAACCAACCTTGTTAAAAGCCATTTGTAAATATTTAGATATTTAATAGCTAGCAAACAATGAAGGCAAATAGTATTTAACCTAAGTGAGAAGTTCAGAACACTTGAAAGGTTCAAAGTGTATAAAACTGGTTAAGTAAAATAAAGAATACTTCAATTGGATCAAAGTAAAGAATATAGAAAGTCTGGGATTTCTAGGGCTATTCTGATAGAATTTGAAATCAAATGAAAACTTTCTATACTTAGTTGCCTTAGTTATTTTGAACAATGTTCCATAAAAGCAAATATATCAATAAAGAGTTATTGATTAAAACTAATACTATAAACAAAAATTGTTTAAAGCAAATCAGATCCATCTTACTCAAAGAGTTGAGAGTACCTCGATATAGTGGGAGGAATGTATGACTTCCTAGCATTATTGAGAATCAAGAGTTGTGAAAATAAGATGCAATCCCTAAATAGTTTAATACGAAGTCCATTGTATACTAATGTGTTTATAACAAGTCCCTCAACTAAAGTGTTTGAGAATCTCCTAGTAAGACTAGGACTACAAGTATATAACTTAGGACAAGTGGGAGAAAAACCCCTGGGTATATGATACCTATGTTAGGGTTGATGCCTTAAAGTCTCGTGTCCTGTAGTTTATAAATAGTTTTTACGAACGCTTGTGTTTTATAATATATGATATTTACTTCACATCTAGTTTTTGCTCAGTTGTATGTTTTATTTGCTTTACCACAAACTAATAAACATAAAATCCCTGATTATCTGTATATAACTTAAGCATGTATGTGGTAGGATACAAGTGGATCATGTCTTGAGTGATAACCAAAATGGTCTGTAGTATGTGGATATAGGAGAGAAACCTTATCCTGGTAACGCTACGGAGGTGGCCCACTTTGTGGAATGGTTACAAGTGTTGTGACTTGTCACAGATGGTCTGATCCTGATCATTCGTGTAGGGGACATGCGAGTGGGGGCGTCCTATACAAAGAATTTGTATAAGACCTAACCAACGAAGTGTTAATGTCTCGTTACATAACACCGTTCATGACAAAGACTTCAATTCACTAAGATGACCATAGGTAACATGACCTCAATCCCTAGTGAGTTGAAAACTCCTACCATTGAGGGCGATCCTTTGATTTAGATGGGTGCAAATGGCCAGGTCGTCGATTCAAACCTACCATTTTGGGGATTCGTCTGATTTGGGAGCTAGGAACTCAGTCACACAAGATGAAATTCACTCATTCCTCGAGGTAGGGGTAAGTAGATAGATAGCTCCTTTAAGGGCTGAATCCAACGCTTGAACGATGTGGTGCCATACACCTTCTCTTGGCTCGAGAGGTGTTCACACATAGTTGGACAATTTTGTCTTGTTCATTAGAGGAATCAGTGGTACTTAAGTAGTATGATGTAATTACAGGGGCAAAATGGTAAATTGGTTCATCTGTACTTACGATCATCTGTGAAGGGTCATCGTACTCATGAATTGTTATATCCGATGGAGACAGAAATATATCCATGGTAAGAAGAGTTTAGCTATTGGTCTTTAGTGGAATGCCTGACAATTAACGGATGGTGGATGTTGTAGCTAAAGAGTTTAGTCAGCTATTCACGTAGCTTTGGAGCTTCGAGCCACAGGTCCATTAGGTCCCCTGGGTGGCTTGGATAAAGTCGAGAATTAGTGTTTGGGTCAGTTTTAAATGTTCAAATTGACAAGAGGGGGTTTGATTATATATGATATAATTGAACTGGTTAATTATATGTGATATAATTGGTTAAATGTATAAGATACATTATTTTGGAGAAAATTAGATAGTGGAAGAAAAATGACTATAGTAGATATGTGATATCAAACTATAGGGTAAGAATATAATAAGATTATATTAATTTATTATTAAATTGGTTAATTATGAGATAATTGACCGTATTATTCTCCTCAATCGTACGTTTGTGGGAGCAGCCGCATTCGGTTATGGTAATCGATGAATAAAATGAAAATTGTTTATATTTTGCAAAAAGTTCGAAAAATTCGCAATCGGTGTGAAAACATAAACGATCGCCTAGCTTGAGAGCCTATATGATAGTAGCTCATTGTCTAAACGATCACACACCAGCGCCTAAACGATCACATACCTCTCCCTAAACGATCACTTAGCTTTCCTAAATGATCGCATAGCGTGCCGCGTTTTCTAAACGATCGTGTACCTTTTATTAAACGATCACTTAGTAAAACCTACACGATCGTGTAGTTTCATCTAAACGATAAGGATCCTTGCTATGCGATAACTCCTTCTCTCTCACCTACTTATCGTCTACACGATTTGTCTTTTCTCCTACCTCTACCAAATTCACCAAAGACCACACCTTGGATTCTCACTCCGAGAATACCAAGGGCTCTAACTGATGGTGTCGTCCCCATTACTTTCTTGTCCTTGACTGTTCGTGTTGCCGCTGTTCGTGTAGACATCGTGCTGCTGCTGCCGATTGATTTGCTGGGCGATAGAGTATGTAGAGGTTCTTCCGATGCTTCTGAGTTTGACGTTTGAAAAGAGTCTTCAACTGGTATGAGAACTCTTTCTCTTGTGTTTTATTGTTCGAAACATGCTATTAATTAGTGTTAATTTGCATAACTATATGTTAGAATGTATATGTTGTATTTCGGTCACAATGAAATCGGAAAGATCCGAGTGTGCTCATGGATGCTCTTCGTCAAGAGTTCCTTCAATTGGGATCAGAGCCAGGTTTTGATATTCCAATTTCATTGTTGCAACAAATTACATATACATTCTTGGTGGGTGCATGTCTGCTCTGTTTAATCGTTAAATTGCTGTGGATATGTGGACTACTGGAGTTTTCTGGGATGTTAGCCTCGGTTTGATTTAATTCTTTTACATTTTCGATTGATTGTAAAGGCCCCTACGTTTTTGGGCATTATTAATAGTTATCGAGTATATAATTCAAAGTCTGTTTGAGTCTTGAGTCATTCGTGAAGAAGATCGGAGCAAGGGTTGCAGTTTTTCGAGGAAGGAGACGATCAAGGTTTGCTCGGGTTATGTAGATGATGAGGTAAGCGATCGCTGAGTATTGGGTCATGTAGATGATGGGATGCTCACGTATCGTTTAACGCGCACGCGCACGCGCACTAAACGATCGTTTAGCTCAGCAAGCTTCATCGCTTAGTTATTGACTAAATAATCGCTTAGCAACGCATGGTAAATCGTTTACCTTTCGCCACATTAAGCGATCGCCTAGATGATCAGGCTTCGCAGCCTCGTTGTCATCTAAGCGATCGTTTAGTTTTTGCTCCTGTCGTCTAGTGCGCAGTGGGCGATCGTCTACCTTCAGCGTTTACTACACGATGGAGTCCTTCGGCGGTTCAAGATCTTGTTCGCTCGATGAAAAATGTAATAGATAGGTTTTTTTCATTTCGATTTTGTGTAAAGGCTCATCCTGATCCATTAATCCTTAGTAAAATACATGCGATGTATGGTTTTTATATATCATATGGTATGCACATATAGTAAATCCCACCTTATGTTATGCATTGGCTATGCATCATCTTTTTATTGTAAATGTTATAATTTAGAGAAGCATGATTTAATTATATAAGTACATGCTCATGCATCATATAATATAAGAGTTATATTTATGCATGCATAAGAAGCATTGACATGCATCATCTTTATATTATAATTGTTATAGTATAAGGGTGGATGGAAAACATGTTTTGCTTGGTTACTACGCGTATATATATATAAAAGTTATGTATAGTAATGACCGGATATTGCATGAAACATGATACATAGGTTACTTTATAAATGTTATAAACACCTATTATGTGCAATTTTTTTTTGTTGTTTCTTTTTAAAAGTTAAAGAGAAATTAGAACTAAAAGAAATAAGAAAGACATGCATGCTCACTTAGGTTTAATTCATAGTTTTAAAATGTTTAAAAGTTGGATCACATATACCTAAGATCACAGTTCTAATATGATTAGCAACCCTAAGGCTTTAATCTTTTAGTCAGTTTAATAGGATTAAATTGACTAATAAAATGTTAAAGTGTAGCGAATCTATCTATAAGGGACCTTTTGTCTAAGGCAAGTTCTGTCTATACTGGGGTATTTAAGTTGATGGAAACGTAATACCCCTACCTAGGAACTTACCTGGAAAGGTGAATTAGATAGATTTGCTGCATGCATGCATGTTAAGGATAGTCCATTAAAGTGTTTAAATGTGACTACTTGAACTTGTTCATATTTCATAGACAAACGTTGTTTATGAGCGAGAATTAAAAAGACGACTTAGACTAAAATCAGTAGCCGGATTGTCTAGGTTAATCAATCCCTAGGTAGAACATTCAGTGGGAGGTACTTGGGGCATAAGATGCTTTACTTAAACCTTTCACGTTTCTCCTAAATAGTCCACATCGTGAGATCTACCCTCAACCTCAAGGCACCTTTGGCGTGTCCCCCTAATGGATGGTGTTTGGGTTGGTCAATATCAAGGTGGATGGAGAGAGTGTTCATAGTAAGTGGGAGTGGAAAGTGTGATGGCATATCCCTCAGTCTCCCTCGTTGGGTTGAATAAAGTTACTGCGCATCGCCTCAAGGCACCCTGGGAGTGTCCCACTAAAGGATGACAGTTTTGCGCGTTTCTTTATTTGATCTCCTATAAGAGGATAAGCTAACTTAGTCTCTTGTCCTAATCTGCTTCTTCCCTATGGTGGACTCATTAGGGCAGGACTCTGGCACTGAAAGCGAGGGGTCATACTTACACGAAATTGTTAAAGGATAACAGTTTTGGACCAAAAAATAGTGGCTGTTAGGTACAGTTCCAAGAGTTGGTTTATTCTAATGGTTGAGAATGTCCCATCCCAGCGAAGGGGCATTTGATCACCCCACCAGTGATGTTTAACTTGCCTCACTAGGCCATCATTGCAAAATAAAAGTCTTTTAACTTAGGGTACTTGAAATTGTTTTGCAAAGCTAATTGGTTAAAAGTGGTTTAGCTAAATCTAATAAAGTTTTGTTCGTATTTTCAGCAACACCTTTTTCAAAATGGCAACAACCATGTTAGCTTTGCTAAGCGCCGAAAAATTAACTAGCGACAATTTTTCGACTTGGAAACACATGATCACGACGATCCTAATCATCGAGGATCTTATGTTTGCTCTTACAGAGATCTGTCCTTCTATTCCAGCTCCAAATGTCGCTCGAAATGTTCAGGAGGCATACGAACGATGAACACGGGCGAATGAGAAGGCCCGACCTTACATCTTGGCAAATCTTTCGGAAGTCTTGGCCAAGAAACATGAACCTATGGTTTTGGCACGTGAGATCATGGAGTCCTTGCGGGGGATGTTTGGACAGCCGTCTGAACAGCTTATGCATGAAGCTCTTATATATATTTTCAACTCCAAAATGGAAGAAGGCACCTCTATTCGTGAACATGTGCTTAACATGATGGTCCACTTCAACGTGGCGGAGTTGAATGGGTCAACCATCGATGAGGGCAGCCAGGTTAGCAAAATCCTGCGTTCTTTGCCGAAAAGCTTCATACACTTTGTTAGTAATGTGATTCTTAACAAAGTGAAATATAACCTTTGAACTCTCCTCAATGAGTTGTAGACCTACCAATCTTTACTGAAAAGTAAGTAGAAGAAGAAGGGTGAGGAAAATGTTGGTTCATCCTCCAGAAAGTTTCATAGAGGTTCGACCTCAAGGACGAAGTCTGCACCTTCTATTTCTAACTCTACAAAAGGGAAGAAGAAGAAAGGTGGTATGGGAAAAGGGAAGGCGCCATCTAACTTGCCGCCTGTCGCCCTAAGAAGGCGTCAACCGATTGAAAAGGGAAAGTCTTTCCAGTGTAATCAGAATGAGCACTGGAAGAGCAACTGTCCTCGCTGGCTGAAAGAGAGGAAGAGGAACTGGATAATTGATTCAGGCACTACTAATCACGCTCGTTCTTCTTTTCAGGGGATTAGATACTGGTGACAGTTGGAGGTTGGTGAGATGACGATGCGAGTAGCCATCGGGCATGTTGTCTCAGCATTGGAAGTTGGAGAGCTCCAATTAGCTTTGCAGAATATGTTTCTTGTTTTGAATGATGTATATATTTTTCCCGAACTTAAGAGGAACCTTATTTCTGTAAAGTGTTTTCTGCAATGTAAATAAACTATTAGTTTTAATGTGGATAAAACGTTTATTCATAAAGATGGTGTTATTATTTGTACATTAAATTTGGAATCTTATTTATATGTGCTAAAGCCGTTAGCCATTAATTCCCTCCATAACACAGAATTATTTAAAACTGTCGTAACTTAAACAAAACGTTGACGTATTTTTCCAAAATAAAATGCCCATCTTTAGCATATTCATTTAGGGCACATCAATCTCAATAGGATTGAGAGATTGGTGAAGAATGGACTTCTAAGTGAGTTAGAAGAAAATTATTCACCAGTGTGCGAGTCTTGCCTTAAAGGTAAGATGACTAAACGACCTTTTACTGGAAAAGGTTATAGAGCCAAGAGCCTCTTGAGGTAGTACATTCTGACCTTTGTGGTCCTATGAATGTGCAAACTCGAGGTGGCTATGAGTATTTTATCAGTTTTACTGATGATTACTCTAGGTACGGGTATGTTTATCTTATGCAACGGAAGTCTGAATTCTTTGAAAAGTTTAAAGAGTTCAAGGCTGAAGTTTAAAATGCATTGGATAGACGGATTAAAACACTTTGATCGGATCGAGGTGGAAAGTTTTTGGACTCAGGATTCCAAGACTATTTGATAGAACATGGAATCCTTTCCTAACTCTCAGCGTCGGGTACACCTTAACAGAATAGTGTAGTGGAGAGAAGAAATAGAACCTTATTGGACATGGTTCGTTCGGTGATGAGTTACGCTTCTTTACATGACTCGTTTTTGGGTTTTGTAGTAGAGACTGTAGTATACATACTCAACTGTGTTCCCTCCAAGAGTTTTGTGAGAACACCTCTGGAGTTGGAACGGGCGTAAAGGTAGTTTACGTCACTTCCGTATTTGAGGTTTCCCTGCACATGTGCTTGAGGCTAATCCCAAGAAGTTGGAACCATGGTCGAGATTATGCCTCTTTATAGGCTACCCAAAGGTACACGAGGGGGTTATTTTTATGATCCAACGAAAAATAGGGTGTTTGTTTCAATGAACGCTACTTTCCTGGAGGAGGATCATATATGGGAGCACAATCCACGAAAGTCGTGTTGCTTGAGCTTTCCAATGAAACTACTGAAACTTCAACAAGAGTTGTTGAAGAGCCTGCTACATCAACAAAAGTTGTTGATGGGAGTTCATCTAGTAGGTCGGTTCCACCTCAAGATTTGAGGGAACCTCGACGTAGTGGGAGGGTTGCGAACCGGCCTGTTTTCTCCCTACATTTCATGGAAATCCTTGCTATGGTAGCAGATGGCGATGTCGAAGATCCGTTGTCTTATCAGAAGGCAGTGGAGGATGTTGATTGGATGAATGGGTCAAAGCAATGGATCTCGAGATGGAGTCGATCTACTTCATCTCAGTATGGGATCTTGTAGATCAGCCTGATGTGGTAAGACTTAAAGGTTTTAAATGGATCTACAAGTTAATCGGGGTGCAGATGGGAAGGTACAGACCTTCAAGGCTCAACTTGTGGCAAAGAGTTATACCTAGGTCGAGGGAGTCGACTATGAGGAGACTTTCTCGCCTGTTGCCATGTTAAAGTCGATCTACACCCTCCTGTCCATTGCAACTTATTACAATTATGAGATCTGGAAAATGGACTTCAAGATGACTTTTCTGAATGGAAATTTTGAGGAGACCATTTATATGGTGCAACTCGAGGGATTCATAGCCCAAGGTTAAGAGCAAAAAGTTTGCAAGCTGAATCGGTCCATTTACGGGCTGAAACAGGCATCTTGATCTTAGAACATACGGTTTGATACTGCGATAAAATCGTATGGCTTTGACTAAAACGTTGATGAACCTTGTGTCTACAAGAAGATCATCAATGCTTCAGTAGTCTTTTTAGCGTTGTACGTAGACGATATACTACTCATTGGGAATTGAAGGAAATCAAATCAGAGATTTCCCTAAGCAGCGGAAAAAAAGTTTATACCAAATTACAATCATGAATGAACATTACAAATTACAGTCGTAAACAAAACATGCGGTTATACAATCAATATAGAAATTACAACATGATAACTACACATGAATAAGGTGAAAGATACAAACATTTGTAGACTTGTCTCGACGATCCTTGCTCATGAACGCTCAAACACAGCAACCTCGAATGCTCGAACAACACGACTGCAACACTGCACGAACACTTCGCACTCATCCTCAGCGGTCGGCTTGGTCACGAACACTTCAGCAACACGAACGGCCTCCACAGAACCTCGACGGTGTCGAGTTGAGTATGAAACGATCAAGAAGGTTACCTTGGTATTCTCGGTATGAGAATCCAAAGGGTGGGCTCTGTTTGAACTATGTTTGAGGCAGACGAAGGAGGAAAGCACAATCGTGTACATGATTGGGCAAGTGGGAGAAGACAAAAACCTATCGCATGGGTCGATACCCAATTATTTAGCTAAAGCTAAGCGATCGTCTAACAAAAGCTAAGCGATCATTTAGCTAACCGTTTAGCTTAGTGTTTGTCTCCTACAAAACACTACACGATCGTTTACTTTGCTCAAGCTGTCGCTTAGTAAATCTGTATTTACTTGACAAGCTTCCATTCCGTTGGATTCTTTTTGTGAGAGAAATCTCAAAACAATTTTGCAACCTTTTGTAAAAACTTTTCAATACTTACTAAAATTAGGAAAACGATTTTCCTTTTAACTCACGGTTACCATGAACCACCAATAACCTCCCACTCAATTGGTTATTAGAGAAAAAGATTTAATTATCCAATAATTAATATTATTGTAAATATAAATGACTAACTTATCATATTATATTTATAACTGATAGTTTTGTCACACCCCGTCCTAGACCACCCTCTTAGCCTAGAGAAGGGTGTGGCTGCATCAGTTATCAACCCTTTGATTGACACTTACTGCCTAATAACTCTTACAGAATAACTCTGATACCAAACTATAATTTATATACAGTGGAATGTCTTTAGGCCAAAAATTTATTAATTTAGAAACATAACACATTTAGATTCATTACAACACTAAATTTACAAGTCCCAAAACCCAAAAACTCTAGTCCCTATATGAACAATAGTAGCATGTGTACAATATTAACAGAAACCACCTAAACAGATGGGTTACAAATCTCTTTTTCCTTTAGTGGTAGAGCAGATGCAGAGCTATCTTCAGAGGATTTGACCACTACCGTTGGGGGGGGGGGGGAGGGAAGGAAAACATTTGAAAACAGGGTGAGCTTGCGCCTAGTGAGTGCTGTAAGAAAGATAATTGATTCTCATTCAAAATCTCAATAAAGAATTTAACTGAAATATTAACTTCTACAGTACTTGTACTGCAGTATAAAACTTTTCCAAGCATGAAACATATGAAGCTATTTTAATCATAAAACAGTAAAATTGTTTCTCAGTTGAGGATAACCCTATTGTGGGTAAAAACAATCCAAACATCAACTACTAGGCAAGAGAGAACCCTTTTGCTCAATCTTTGACTCTACCTACGTGTACGTGGCCGTACTAAGTACCGTCATACCTTAGGTACTTCTGTTCAGATACCTTCTCAAACCTCATTCAGTATCTGGTTGGTTTGGTACCTTCTCAAACGTTCTTCAGTACCAATAGATACCTTCTCAAAGTCCTTCGGTATCTAGTTGGGCGGATACCTTCTCAAATTTCCTTCGGTATCGTGTTTTAAGTAAAACTAGTCATAAATTACTTTCTCTCTTTAAAGCATGTAAAGTATAACACATATAAAAACATGGCTTAAAAGGTACTAACACATGCTGAGTATATTTAGCACGTATAAATCGCTTTTCAACAATTTCTCACACATGCATGTGTTTAAAACATAACTCATGGTTTGCTTGGAAATGACTTTGTAAAACTAGCTGGCATGAGAATAATCTTCTTTAAAATATGCTTTCTATAACACATTGTAATCAAACATTTTAAGCAAATGTTTTAGTCAAAACATTTTAGCCACTCACCTTGATTGCTTATGAGCTTTTCATTCTAGTGGCTCCCTTTTCACCCCTAGAATCCAGATTCAATTTACAGCTTAGATTACTCATAGTTCTAAATCTTATTTTGAGATACTTCCTTCTACAAACATATCCTAAAATTTCCGCTTAGAACCGCTCGTGGTTTGGCGGGAATCATAAAATCTTCAAGACTGGCCCAAGCTTATTCGACAGCCTGACCCTTCTGTCTTCTTCTTAGTTTTCAGCGTGATCCGTTTGAGTTTTTCCTATGGAAGCCTTACCCTGAAAACTAGACTTTTAGAAATTTCTGGTGGCTTTGAAATCACTCCAAATGCACGAGTAAATTGGGAGAACTTCTCGTCCCCATTTGATGCTGCTTTCCAGACTTCACTATCCAATGCGTCTTCTTTGAAATTCTATGACCAACGCATGGACTTTGGCTCCAACGCAAGGTTTCCTCAACTCTCCCACTCTTTTTACGGTATTTCTAAATTGTGATCTAAAAATGAAGTCTTTTGGCGCTATTTATAGGCATCCAAACCTTCCCAGAGTTGACACCACCTACTTGGCTGCATGGCCAAGTGTTTCTCCCACACACTATCAGCACAACCTAAGTGTCTTCCTCCTGTGTATAGCCAATGCATGAGCTTCCAATCTGATGTCACCACCTCAAATTCTAAAGGCTTAAGGCTTTCCTCCCAAGAAGACACATAGTTTGATGACGTTTCCTAGGTGATCTCATCCTTTGTATGCATCTAACTCTTGGATGTTCAATGCATAATCCATACTCAATGCATAGCCTATCATCAACGCATAGCAAGCCAATTTACTACCATTACAATTCAACTTAACCACCGCAATCCAACTTAGCCATCACAAAGAGCTAACCATCACTAATGCATAGAGTGACCGTCCTTCCTTGACGCATGGCTCACTAGGCAACATCACATGGCTTCCTTGGCATGGGCACATGGTGCTGGCCACTGACGCATGAGCATGCTGCACAGGCTACTGCTTCGACGCATGGGCGTGCTGCTTCGACACATGGGCGTGCAGCGTATGCTAGCCATCGTTTGCTCGTTCGCATGGCCGCATGGCATGGGCCTGTCTCTTATACACATCTAGATGTGTATAAGAGACAGGGCTACTGCTTCGACGCATGGGCGTGCTGCTTCGACACATGGGCGTGCGGCGTATGCTAGCCATCGTTTGCTCGTTCGGCCGCATGGACGTGCTTGGCCACATTTGCTGCACGCTTGGCTGCATGGCAGGGCACCCGACGTACGGGCATGACTGCTCGGCAGGGTGCTCAACGCTTGGGCATGGCCATTCGACGCATGAGCAGGGGCGTTTGGCCGATGCTGCTTGACGCATAGCTCGCTGCTCGACGCATTGGGCAAGGGCCCTGGCCGAGGCTGCTCGACGCATGGGCTGCCTTCCAACGCGTCACTTCCATCTTCCTTCCTTCAACAACGCATCCAATGCATCCAACACATCCAACGCATCCAATGCAAAATTATAAACTTTGCCAAATTTTCCAAATTTTCCCTAAGAGTTAAACTTCCAAATTTCCTCGTTTCTTCAAATCTCCACTCTTTTCTCTACCATTACACACTAGTTTCCACATCAACCTACTCACCACACTAGTCTTAGTAGGGAATATACTTAAGTAGAGAAATTATGATTCGGGGTTCACAGTTTTAATATTTCATCTCATGGAATATATAAACCATAGTTCTTTTTCTATTCCATGGTACTTAATGTAAATCTCATTTACATCAATCCTCCACTAGACGTATCTCATACATCATACCGATTATATCATATATAATCAAAATACCTCTTGTCAATTTGAACATTTCAAATAAACACCAAGAACTCATGCTCAACTGAATTCATTGAGCTACCAAGGGGACCTTATGGACATGTAGCTCGAAGCTCCAACGGTACGTGAATAATTGACTAAACTATTTAGTCACAAGATCCACTATTCGTTAATTGCTAGGCACTCCACTAAAGACCGACAGCTGAACTCTCCCTACCACAGATATTTATGTGTCTATCTTAACCAATCAGCAATGTGATATCCCTTCACAGATCGCTTGTAAGTACAGCTCGACCAATAATCGGTATGCCCCTGTAGTTACTTCTAACTCCTTAAGTACCACTAATCTCTCTTGAACATAAGTCATAGTCCTACTATGACTAAGTCTTCTCTTCCAAAGATAAGCTATGGCCACTATGTTCATGCCCCGGAATCAGCCCTTAAGGGAGCAATGTCTTTACTTATCCATGCTTCAAGAAAGAAGTGAATTCCATCTTGTGATTTGAGTTCCCAGCTCCCAGATCAGGCAAGTCCCCAAAAAGATAGGCATGTTGAGTTAGCAATCTGACCACTCTCACCCATACTAATCAAAGGACCACCCTCAAAGGCAGGAGTTCCTAAAACACTTAGGATTGAGGTCGTCTCACCTATGGTCGTTTAGTTGAGATACAAGTCTCTAGTATCAACAGCGTTATATACAGAGTCTAATCATCTCGTGGTCCAGGTCTTATACAAACTCTTTGTATAGGACACCCTCGCTCGCACGGCTCCACATAAATGGTTAGGGTCTACCATCAGTAGTAGTTTACAACACTTGCAAACCTCTATAAAGCGGGTCGTATTCGTAGTTTCACAAGGATCAGGTATCCCACCTTAATCCTTATACTACAGATCAATTTAGGTTATCACTTAAGGCATGATCCACTTGTATATCACAAATACATGCTTAAGTTCACATAAGATAACCAAGAAGCTTTGTTTATTGGATATGAGTAAATGCCAGAATTAAGTAACACTTATTTTATTCATTAAACAATGTGTATCTTTACAATTTAATGAGACTCCGGAAGAATTAGGACACCATTTCCAACAGAAATGATGTAGGTCTACTGACTGCAGTTAAGAACTGGTTAGCAACCCAATTCCAAATGAAAGATTTCGGAGAGGCTCAATTTGTTCTAGATATACAGATCTTTCAGGATCGTAAGAACAAAGTGCTAGCACTGTCCAGGCATCGTACATTAACAAGATGTTGCTCAAGTATTCAATGTAGGACGCCAAGAGGGGCTTACTGCCGTTCAGACATGGAGCCACTTTGTCTTAGGACATGTGTCCTAAGATATCTCAAGAGGTTGTGGAGATGAGACGGGCCTACTACCGTTGGCAGTTTGACGTACATGATGCTCTGTACTCGTCCAGACATCTGCTATGCTGTGGGCATAGTTAGTAGGTATCGGTCTAACCCAGGCCAGGGTCACTGGACCGCAGTGAAGAACATCCTCAAGTATCTTCGGAGAACGAAAGGCTACATGCTCATGTATGGATCTAGTGATTTGATCCTTACTGGATACACAGATTCTAACTTTCAGACTGATAAGGACTCCCGCAAGTCCACATCAGGGCCAGTCTTTACTCTTAACGGAGGAGCTGTAGTGTGGCGAAGCACTAAGCAGGGGTGCATCGCCGACTCCACTATGGAGGCAGAGTAAGTAGCGACTTGCGAAGCTACTAAGGAGGTCGTATGGCTCAAGAAGTTCTTGAAAATACTGGAAGTTGTTCCAGATATGTCTAGGCCCATTACGCTATATTGTGTTAATAGTGGGGTAGTTGTGAACTCCAAAGAGCCGAGGAGTCAGTGGCACGACAAACACATAGAGTGGAAGTATCATCTGATCCGCGAGATAGTGTATCGAGGGGACGTGATCGTCACGAAGATCGATTCAGAGCACAATATTGCTGACTCGTTTACGAAGGCTCTCATAGTTACAATGTTTGAGGGTCACCTTCAGAGCATGGGTCTACAGGATTGTCCGCGGCTGGACTAGGGCAAGTGGCAAATTTTCTTGTACTGAGCTTTTATGCCCTAGTTTATTGTTTTTTACTAGTTTTATGTACACCCCACTTCGCTTTAGGACAAATGGGAGATTGTTGGGGTTGATGCCTTAAAGTCTCGTGTCCTATATTTTGTAAATAGTTTGTACAAACGTTTGTATTGTATAATATATGATATTTACTTCACATCTTGTTTTTGCTCTGTTGTATGTTTTATTTGCTTTACCACAAACCAATAAACATAAAATCCTAGGTTATCTGTATGTAACTTAAGCATGTATGTGGCGACATACAAGTGGATCATGTCTTTTGTGATAACAGAAATGGTCTGTAGTATATGGATATAGGAGAGAAACCTTATCCTGGTAACGCTACGGAGGCGGCCCACTTTGTGGAATGGTCACAAGTGTTGTGACTTGTCACAAATAGTCTAATCCTAATCATTCGTGTAGGGGACATGCGAGCAGGGGCGTCCTATACAAAGAGTTTCTATAAGACCTGACCATGAGGTATTAACGTCTCGTTATATAACACCGTTCATGAAAAATACTTCACTTCACTAGGATGATCATAGGTAACATGACCTCAATCCTGAGTGAGTTGGGAACTCCTGCCATTGAGAGTGGTCTTTTGATTTGTATGGGTACGAGTGGCCAGGTCGCCGATTCAAACCTACCATTTTGAGGATTCGTCTGATTTGGGAGCTGGGAACCAAGCTACACAAGATGAAATTCACTCCTTCCCCGAGGTAGGGGTAAGTGGATAGATATCTCTCTTAAGGGCTGATTCCAAGACTTGAACGATGTGGCACCACACACCTTCTCTTGCCCCGAGAGGTATTCACACATAGTTGGACTTTGTTGTATTGTTCATTAGAGGAATCAGTGATACTTAAGGAGTGAGATATAACTACAAGGGCAAAATGGTAAATTGTCCCAGTTGTACTAACGAGCATCTGTGAAGGATGATCATGTTCATGATTGGTTATATCCGATTGACACAGAAATATATCTTTTTTAAGAAGAGTTCAGATGTTGGTCTTTAGTGGAATGCCTGACAGTTAACGGATGATGGATTTTGTGGCTAAAGAGTTTAGTTAGCTATTCACGTACCGTTGGAGCTTCGAGTCACAGGTCCATTAGGTCCCCGGGTAGCTTGCATAAAGTCGAGAATCAGTGTTTGGGTCAGTTTGAAATGTTCAAATCGACAAGAGAGAGTTCGATTATATATGATATAATTGAACTGGTTAATTATATATAATATAATTTGCTAAATGTATGAGATACATTATTTGGAGGTAATTAGATATAAATATGATTTATATCAAATGGAGGAGAAATTACTATAATAGATATGTGATATCAAACTATAGGGTAAGAATATAATATGATTATATTCATTTATTATTAAACTGGTTAATTATGAGATAATTGGCCGTATTATTCTCCTCAATCGTTCGTTAGTGGGAGCATCCACATTCGGTTATGGTAATCGATGAATAAAATGAACATTGTTTTCATTTTGAAAAAGTTCAAAAAATTCGCAATCGGTGTGAAAATGTAAACGATCGCCTAGCTTGAGAGCCTATATGATAGTAGCTCTTTGTTTAAACGATCGCACATAAGCGCCTAAACGATCGCACACCTGTCCCTAAACGATCGCTTAGCTTTCCTAAACGATCGCATAGCGTGCCGCGTTTTCTAAACGATCGTCTACCTTTTATTAAACGATCGCTTAGTAAAACCTACATGACTATTACATGAGTACTTAAACTTTATATGAAGACATAAAAGTGGATCAAGTTCGAGTAAATAGTCAAAATGGTCTATAGTATATGAATAAGGTTGGGTGCTTTATTCTAGTAACACTATCTGATGCGTCCCACTCTGCAGATGTTACAAAAAGTTGTAAAGTGCTACAAACGAAGTGATCCTAATTCGTACATGTCATGACATGAGAAGTGGGTGCATCCTATGCAATAAGTCACTCTTACTTTATAACGTTGTTTACTATATAAGTCTTTTTATAACGTTGTTTACTATATAAGTCTGACTATTTCAAAGCGATGACTTAGGTAACTTGAACTTAATCTTGAGTTAACTATGAACTCCTTTTTCTTCGAGATTATCCTTAGATTTGCATAGATGAGGGTTGGCTCAACAGCGCCAGCTAAATAAGCCTCCCATTTCAAGGGTAAGACTGGGTAGATAGTTGGGGACATAGGATGCAAGATGGAATTCACTCCTACCCGCCTTCAAGGATAGTAGAGAAGTTGTTCCTTTAAGTACTGACTCCGGGTCTTGAACGAGGGATCCCACCCTTTCATTGGCTCGAGAGGGACTCAGTTTGATGATCAGATCACAAACTAATTGTTCGTTAGAGGATCATTGGGACTTAAGGAACAAGAAGTAATCTAGGGGGTAAATAACCTTTTGACCCAGCCGTTATTACGAACAATTTATGAAGGGTTAACTTACTAATCATGGTTATATTGAGTGGATATAATATAACTACAGTGAGGGGAGTGCAATTCTGGGCTTTAGTGGAGTGACCCAGTAGTGAACAAATGAGGGATAATTTGATGTAAAAAGTTTAGCCAATTAATCTTAGATCATTGGAGCCCATGATCTGTAGGTCCACTAAGTCCCGCTACTAGCTCACAACCAGATTAGCCTTAGAGTAGCGTGATAAGTTGACTTGAAATGTTCACATTCGTATTAAGGGAATTAGTAATTATATGTGATATAATTACACGTTTAATTTTTAATTGAATGAAATTGGAGAATCGATTAATAATTAAATATGATTTAAATATTAAATTCATGAATAGGGTTTCATGATGGTGGAATTAGTGTTAAAGTAATTTAATATTTGATGTTAAATTAATTGGATTAATTAAAATTTTTAATTAAGTATTAATTATTAATTTTATTAGAAAAATTAATTTTGAATTAATTTTCGTAAAATTAAATATAATTTCAAGTTTTAATTATTAAAAGTTGAAATTAAAATTAATTTGAAAATAAGTTTCATATTAAAAGAAAAAGAAAATAATTGGAAAGTGGAAAAACCCATAAAAATGGAAATTTTCCACATACTACTTAACCACCTTACTCACTCGTCACTTTCCAAATTTAGTCAATCTTCCAAGCATGAGTTGCAATTCATGTAACAGTACTGTTAACATGATTGTCATGCAATAAATAGTGAAGAGGCTGAGTGGAAGTGGGGATGTAATCTGTTGCTGAAGCTCTGAAAATCTGGGTGTTGAAGAAGAGTTCTTCAATTGCTGAAAACCAGAAAGCTTCCTCCAAATTCCCCTCAATCAAGCTTATTTTGAGTCACACAACTCAATCTAAAGCTCCAAGAGGATAGTAGCGAAGACCTTGTGGTGATCCACAACAAGATTTGGACAAGATTTGCAGCTGGAATAGTGATTCAAGAAGTTGTTCAAAGGTTAGACGAGGTGCCCTGCCATGCAGCCAAGCAAAACTTTTATACAGAATGTACTATGGCGAGTCCTTATCTTTTAGTTGTGATGTAATTTCAGCGCACCTATTTATTAGGCAAAGAGGAAGTTTTTTCTGATTGGAAGTCTTCTGTTGTAGCAGTAAAGAAGAAGGAAATTTCCGCTGCTAAAATCTCAGTTGGTCCCCCTTATATTTTATTAGACTAAGCTATGAATAGAATGAAGCAATATCAGATCAAGATCCATACCATAGTTTCATCCTAATACTTTTCTGTACGACATTGCTTATTTCTATATTACCTTGTTTTTTTTAATTGTTGGAATCTGGATTGATCGTTAGATTAAAAGTCTTACGCAAAAAAGAAATTTATAATTAGATTAGTCTTTCCATATGCATTTGACGCAATGTCTCCTACGTGATCGAAAGTCTTTCTTTATTTTTTGAGCAAGAAGTGAAACTACAAAGATGAAATGAAAAGTGTTTCTTACGATTGCATCCAACAACCCACTTGAGCAATTTTCCATTCTCCCATTGATTCCTATAATCATGTAGTGGCCAGAGAACTACTGAACACCCAATAGGATTCACCTGAGCATTAAGCAACACTATGTGATAGGTGATTCTTTTTTTTAAACATCATTCCATCCTACAAGAAAGTTTCCTTTGAATCGTCTTGGGTTCACACCTTACTTGTATTACCATGGTCTTTTGAGTAGGATATGTAATACGTCTGACGTCACACCAGACATCCGACTTGAACTTCCGCAACTCTAGAGGAACTTTCTTGTTAGGGTTGATGCCCTAAATCTAAATGAGTCATGTAGTTTGTAATTATAATGTACAAACCCTTTATTTATTTAATAAAATATGAATTTTTATTTGACATTTAGTAGCATCAACCCACAAAGTCAATAAATGAAGATCTAAGTTTGTCTTGTATAACTTAAACACGTATTGTAGATATTGCAATTGTTATAAAGTGCTATAAGTGATATGACCTTGATCATTCATATGGATGGAGGTGTTCTATACAAAGAGCTTGTATAAGACCGGACCATGAAGTTAATAGTCTCACTATATAACACCATTGATAGAAGAGACTTACATTTCATCAGGATGACCATAGGTGACTTGACCTAAATCCTAAGTGAGTTGTGAACTCATATCTATGAAGACGATCCTTTGATTTTCATGGGTGAGAGTGGCTAGTTCGCCAATTCAATATGCGAACCATTTTGGGGAATTGTCTGATTGGGGAGCTGGGAATGCAACTACACAAGAAGGAATTCACTTCTTCTCAATAGTTAGAGTAGGTAGAGAAATTTCTCCCTTAAGAGCTAATTTCAAGGCTTGAACAATGTGGTGTCACATTTTTTCTTGGCCTAAGAGGGGTTTGGTCCTAGTTAGACTATGACTTATTGTTCACTAGAGGGATCAGTGGTACTTAAAGAGTTAGATGTAACTACATAGGGTGCATTAAAATTATTTTGCCAAATTGATTCGCTTTTCAAACTGGGTAATGGTTGTTTAATTAATATAAATAAATTGTATGTTTTAGCAATCTCTGCAATATGACTTCTGCCATATTAAATATGCTTGCTGCCAAAAAATTAAATGGTGATAACTATGCAACCCGAAAAAATACAATCAATAGAGTTCCAATCATCGATGACCTACGCTTTGTCCTGGTTGAGGAGTGTTCTCTAGTCTCACTAACCAATATCACCCAAAATGTTCGATAGGCATATGAGTGAGGATTCGGACAAACGAAAAGGTCTGAGCGTACATCTTGGCAAACCTATATGAGGTCTAGGCCAAGAAGCATGAGTCCATGCTCACTGCCTGTGAGATCATGGAGTCCTTGAGGGGGAATGTTTGGATAGCCATCTACTCAGCTCAGGCATGATACGCTCAAATACATCTTCAATGTCCGCATGCCAGAGGGGGCATCATGTTCTTGACATGATGGTCCACTTTCATATGGCAGAGATGAATGGGTCATCATTGATGAAGCCAGTTAGGTTAGCTTCGTTTTGAACACTTTACTTGAAAATTTCCTTAAGTTCTGTAGCAATGCTGTTATGAATAGAATTGACTACAACCTGACCACCTTGTTCAATGAGCTACAGATTTGCCAATCATTGATGAAGTTAAGAAATAAAAGGGTGAGGTAAATGTTGCCTAATCCTCTAAAAGGTTTCACAGATGTTCGACCTCGGGAACCAAGTCTGTAGCTTCCTCTTTCGACACCAAAAAGTGGAAGAAGAAGAGAGGTGGTCAGGGGAAGGCAAACCCACCAGCTGCTTCTCACAAGGGCAAGAAAGACAAGGATGCAAATGGAATATGTTTCCATTGTAACCAAGAGGGACAGTGGAAGAGGAATTGTCCCAAATACTTGATAGAGAAGAAGAAGGCCAAGTAAGGTAAATACAATTGACTTTGGAAACTTGCTTATTGGAGAATGAAAATTTGGCTTGGATAATAGATTCAGGTGCCACTAACCATATTTGTTCTTCATTTCAGGGAATTGATTCCTGGTGGCAATTGGCAATTGATGAGTTGATGATCCCTGTTGGAACTAGGCACGTCGTCTCAGCGAAGGCAGTGAGAGGACTCTGACTTAATTTATAGAAATAATTTATTTTATTAGAAAATGTGTATGTACTTCCTGACTTCAAGAGGATATTAATTTCTGTAAAGTGTTTACTTGAACAACTATATACTGTACATTTTTTTTTGTAAATAAGAAGTTTATTCGCAAAAATGGTATTGATACTCATTCTGCAAAACTGGAAGATAATCTTTATATGCTAAAACTGTTAGCAACAAAAGCCTTCCTAAATACTGAATCATTTAAAACTGCGATAACTCAAAATAAAAGACAGAAAATTTCTCCAAACGAAAGTACCCATCTTTGGCACCTAAGATTAGGACACATAAATCTCAATAGGATTGGTTAAGAATGAACTTCTAAGTGAGTTAGAAGAAAATTCTTTACTAGTATATGAGTCATGTTTTGAAGGTAAAATGACTAAGAGATCTTTTACTGGAAAAGATCACAGAGTCAAAGAACCCTTAGAACTTATACATTCGGACTCTATGGTCCTATGAATGTTAAGGTAAGAGGAGAGTTTGAATATTTCATCACCTTTATTGATGATTATTCAAGGTATGTGTATGTTTGTTTAATGCAACATAATTCTGAACCCCTTGAAAAGTTTGAAGAATACAAGGATGAAGTTGAAAATGCATTAAATAAAAAAAAATTAAAACATTTCAATTTGACCGAGGTGGAGAGTATAGAGATCTGAATTCCAAGACTATTTTATAGAACATGGAATTGTATCCTAGCTCTCAGTACCTTGTACATCTTAGCAGATTGGTGTATCAGAAAGGAGAAATCAAACCTGTTGAACATTGTTTGGTTTATGATGAGTTATGTTTTCGTACCTGTTCGTTTTGGGGTTATGCATTAGAGACCGGAACTTATATTTTGAATTGTATTCCATCCAAAATGTTACGGGAACACATTTGGAGTTATGAAATGGTCATTAAGTTAGTTTACATCATTTCAGAATCTAGGGTTGCCCAACACATGTGCTTGAGGCTAATACTAAGAAATTGGAACCTCGTGCAAAATTTTGTCTATTTGTAGGCAACTCAAAGGAACAAGAGGTGGTTACTTGTACGATCTTAAAGATAGTAAAGTGTTTGTGTCGACAAATGCTACTTTTTTAGAAGAGGACCATATGGGGAGTATAAACCATGCAATACGATAGTGTTAACTGAGTTTTCCAGTGAAACTACTGAACCTTCTATAAGAGTTATTCAAGAGCCTACCACCTCAATAAGACTTGTTGAAGTTTGTCATCTAGTAGGTCACATCTACCTCAATTGTTGAGAAAGCCTTGAGACAGTGGGAGGGTTGCCAACCCGTCTATTTCTTATATGGGTTTGACTGAAACCCTAGCTATATTTTTTATGGCAATATTGAGAACCCAGTGTCTTACATGAATACGATGAAGGATATTGATAAAGATGAATGGATTAAAGTTATGAATATCAAAATGGAGTTTATGTACTTAATTTGGTTTGAGGTATTTTAAATCAACCTTATGGGGTTAAACCAAAAGGATGCAAATGGATCTACAAGAGGAAACGAGGTGCTGAAGGGAAGGTACAAACTTTCAAGGCTAGACTTGTGGTAAAGGGTTATACCTAGGTTGAAGGGGTTGACTATGAGGAGACTTTCTCACCCGTTGTCATGTTAAAGTCTATAGTATACTCCTATCGATTGCCGCATATTATGAATATGACATTTGGCAAATGGACGTAAGGATTTTCTTTCTAAATGGCAATATTGAGGAGACTATCTATATGTAGCAACCGTAGGGATTCATAACCCAAGGTTAGGAACAAAACATTTGCAAGCTTTATTGGTCCAATTAATCGATTCATTGATGGATTGAACAAATTTTCTCGATCTTGGAACATAAGATTTGATACTGCGATAAAATCTTCTGGCTTTGATCAAAATGTTGATGAGCATTGTATTTACAAGAAAATCATCAATAGTTCATTAGCTTTCCTAGTGTTGTACGTGAAGGAACTCTTAACAAAGAGACCTGTGAGCAGAAGCGAGATCCTTCCAAACCCCATTGTGACAGAACATACACAATGACAATCAAACAGTAATAGTTATGCAAAACTCTAAATTACAACATGCTGCAAAAAGGGAAAAAGAAAGGTTCAAGTGAACTTACCCTTGAAAAACTATTCTTATCGTTCCTTCAAACTGTGCTGCACGAACGTTCACCAAACACAAACTTCAAGTTTCAGCAATCTCCTAGAACAGTAAACAGACACCACCAGCATGTTACCTCAGTATTCTTGGTGCGAGAATCCTGGAGTTGTGGCCTCTGTAGAATTTTGTAGAGGGTAAGAGGAATTTTTAGATCGTGTAGACGATCGAATAAGTGGGAGATAGTTTTAGTCTATCGTATAGGAGGAATTTTGAAATGATCGCATCATGTAAAAGTGAAAACGGCTTTCATTTTAACCATTAGTTACAATAACTGATCACAACTTCCCACTAAGTTAGTTATGGGAAGAAAAAAATCGTAACCAATTATCCTATAATTGATTTAATTACAAATATAAATAATATATTCATAACCTCTAGTTTTAATATCACATCTCATGCAATAAATAAACCATAGTTCTATCGCCCTTATAACATTAAATAATAATTCCTCCAATCAGTGTATCTAACACATTAAGTCAACTATATCTCATATAATTGATACAATTTAATTATAATATATATAATCAAATTTTCTTCTTGTTAATTTGAACATTTCAAACTAACCCAAAAATTGATTCTTAACATGAATCCATTGAGCTACTGAGGGGACCTTATGGACCTATAACTTGAAGCTCCAACGGTACGTGAATAACTGATTAAACTCTTTAATCACGATATCCACCATTTGTTAACTACTGGGCATTCAACTAAAGGCCAAAAGCTACACTCTTCGCGCTACATATATATTTCTGTGTCCATTGGATATAACTAATCAACAGTACGATGACCCTTCATAAATTTACCGTTTTGCCTCTATAATTACAACTAAGCCAATTTACCGTTTTGGTTCTGTAATTACATCTAACTCCTTAAGTACCACTGATTTCTTTAATGAGCTATACATGATAGTCCTACTATGAGTAAATTCTTTTCGGGCCAAGAGAAGGTGTGGTGCCACATTGTTCAAGCCTCAAAATCAACCCTTAAGACAACAATTTATCTACTTACTTCTAAATTGGGGAAAGAGTGAATTCTTTCTTGTGTAGCTAAGTTTCTAGCTCCTCAATTAGACGAATCCACAAAGTGGTAGGTTTGAGTCGACGATCTGGCCATTCACACCCATACAAATGAAAGAACCACTCTGATAGGCAGGAGTTCCCAACTTCCTCAAGATTAAGGTCATACTACCTATGGTCATCCTAGTGAAATGAAAGTCTATGTTATGAACGACGTTATATAACGAGACTAAACATTTCGTGGTCCGGTCTTATATAAACATCTTTTTGTATAGAGCATTCCTGCTCGCATGTCTAATACATAAATGGTCAGGATCAGACCATCTGTAGTACATTACAACACTTGTAACATCTACAAAGAAGGCCACACTTTCAGTGTCAACATGATAGGTTTTCCTCCTTTATCCATCTACTACAGACCACTTAGGTTATCACTTAAAGCATGATCCATTTGTATGTCATTACATACATGCTTAAGTTACAATGATAACCAGGGATTTTAGTTTATGAGTTTGTAGTTAATGCAAGAAAATATCTCATATAGCAAAGACTGTAGTGAAGAAAATATCTCATATTATTACATCACAAAATATTTGTTCAAATACATGTTTACAAACTACGGAACCCAACGAGATTTAGGATATCAACCCCAACAATCTCCCAGTTGTCCTAAAGCTAGTGGAGTGTACATGAAAATTACAAGTACAAATCAATAAACTAAGACATAAAGGCCTAGTACAACAACATTCCTACTTGCCTTAGTCTACCCGCGGACAGTCCCATAGACCCATGCTCTGAAGGTGACCCTCAAACACTGTAGCCGTGAGAGCCTTCGTAAACGGGTCAGTAACATCGTGCTCCGAAGCTATCTTCGTGACTATCACGTCTCCTTGATGCACAATCTCTCTGATAAGATGGTATTTCCGCTCGATATATTTGTTGCGCTTGTGACTCCTAGGCTCTCTGGAATTCGCTACAGCACGACTATTATCACAATAAAGGGTGATGAACCTAGACATGTCTGAAACAACTTTCAGACCAGTCAAAAACTTCCTAAGCCAAATGGCCTCTTTAGCAGCTTCACAAGCCGCTACATACTCGACCTCTATAATGGAGTCAGCGATGCACCTTTGCTTAGTGATTCGCCACTTAGTGCTTCACCATACTACAACTCCTCCATTAAGAGTGAACACTGATATGGAACTAGATTTTCGAAAATCCTTATTAGTATGGAAGTCAGAGTTTGTGTATCCAGTAAGGATCAAATCCTTAGATCCATACACAAGCATGTAGTCCCTCGTTCTCCGAAGATACTTGAGGATGTTCTTGACGGCAGTCTAGTGACCCTATCCTGGATTAGACTAATATTTACTGACTATCCTCACAGTGTAGCAGATGTCAGGTCTAGTACATAACATCGCGTACATCAAACTGCCAACGACAGATGCATAGGGGACCCGTCTCATTTTCTCAACCTCTTGAGGTGTCTTAAGACATTGCTCGTTAGACAAAGTAACTCCATGTTTAAAAGGAAAAAGACCCCTCTTGGAGTTATGCATCGAGTACTTGATCAACATCTTATCAATGTGCGATGCCGAAGACAATGGTAACATTTTTTTCTTTCGATCTCGAAAGATCTGAATCCCACGAAAAAACTAAGCCTTTCCCAAATCATTCATTTGGAATTGGGTCGCTAGCCAGTTCTTAACTGAAGTCAGTAAACCTACATCATTCCCATTGTGTAGGATATCGTCTACATATAACCCTAGGAATACTACTGAACTGTTGATGATTTTCTTGTAGACATAAGACTCATCAACATTTTGGTCAAAGCCATAAGATTTGATCGTAGTATCAAACCTTATGTTCCAAGATCAAGATACCTGTTTCAATCCATAAATGAACCGATTTAGTTTGTAGACCTTTTGCTCCTGACCTTGAGCTATGAATCCCTTAGGTCGCACTATATAAATGGTCTTCTCAAGATTACCATTTAGAAAGGCAGTCTTGACATCCATTTGCCATATCTCTAGTCATAATATGAGGCAATGGACAGGAAGATACGAATAGAGTTAAGCATGGAAACAGGTGAGAAAGTCTCTTCATAGTCTATGCCCTCCACCTGAGTATAACGCTTTGCCATAAGTCTAATCTTAAAGGTTTGCACCTTCCCATCAGCACCCCGTTTCCTCTTGTAGATCATTTTGCAACCTATAGGTTTGATCCATTCAGTTTAATCTATAAGATCCCATATTGAGTTGAAGTACATAGAGTCTATCTCGAGATCCATGGTTTTGACTCATTAATCTCTATCAACATCCTCTATTTCCTTCTTATAAGACAACAAATCTTCAACCTCACCATCGGCTACCATAGCCAAGGTTTCTATTAAACCCATATAGGGAACAGGTAGGTTTGCAACCGTTCCACTATGCCGAGGTTTATTCACCTCTTGAGGTGTATTTGACCTACTAGATGAATTTCCATCAACAACTCTTTTTGATGTAGCAGGTTCTTCAACAACTCTTATTGAAGTTTCAATAGTGTCTTTGGAAAGTTCACTCAATACTATTTTACTTCTCGGTCTGTGCTCCCTTATGTGATCCTCCTCAAGGAAGGTAGCGTTCGTCAACATAAACACTTTGTTTTCCTTAGGATCATAAAAGTAACCCCCACATATTCGTTTTGGGTAGCCTAGAAATAGGCACGACCTCGAACGTGGTTCCAATTTCTTAGAATTAGGCTTAAGCACATGGGCTGGGCAACCCCAGATGCGGAAGTGAGGACATGACCTTAATCCTGAGTGTTTTGGGAACTCCTTCCTTTGAGGGCAGTTCTTTGATTAGTATGGGTGAGAGTGGCCAGATTACCAACTCAACAAGCTCACCTTTTTAGGGATTTGTCTGATTGAGGAGCTGGAAACTCAATTACACAAGACGGAATTCACTCCTTCCCCAAAGAAAGGGTAAGTAGATAGATTGCTTCCCTAAGGGCTGATTCCAGATCTTGAACATAGTAGCCACAACCTCTCTTTGGAAGAGAGGACTTAGACATAGTAAGACTATGACTTATGTTCATTAGAGGGATTAGTGGTACTTAAGAAGTTAGATGTAACTATAGGAACCAAACGGTAAATTGTCCCAACTGTACTTACGAGCGATCTGTGAAGGGTTATCGCACTGTTGATTGGTTGATATGGACACAAAATATATCTATAGTGAGGAGAGTGTAGCTGTCGGTCTTTAGTGGAGTGCTCGACAGTTAACGGATGGTGGATCTCGTGACTAAAGAGTTTAGTAAGTTATTCATGTACCAATTGAGCTTCAAGCTATAGGTCCATAAGGTCCCCTTGGTAGTTCAATGGATTCAAGTTGAGAATCAGTTCTTGGTGTTAGTTTGATATATTCAAATTGACAAGAGGAAATTCAATTATATATGATATAATTGGTGTGATATATTGGGCCATTTTAATAGTGAATAAATTTTGGAATTAAGAATATGTGTGGATTTTGTTTTGAGCATATTGGTTTAATTCCAGTTGAGTTGTGAAGAGAAAATGAGAAGCTTTGTGCTTCAATAGGGAAGAGTTGGCTGCATTAGATGAAGGACTAAGGAAGGATTGAGGAAAGAGATAACTCCCAATTTTGGTGTGGAAATTATAAAAGGGTGAAAATAAGAATAATAATCATTGCTAATATTTTATATGGTCAAACTTGATCAATACTATTTTTTTGTTTGGTGGTTGATACATCATGTGAAGGATTAATGTAAATATGATTTACATTAAGTACCATAAAATAGAAAAAGAATTATGGTTTATATGTTTCATGAGATGAAATATTAAAACTATAGGTTATAAATACAATATGGTAAGTTGGTAATCATATTTATTTATAATAATATTACTTATTGGATAATGATCTCTTTTTCTCTAATAATCAATTGAGTGGGAGGTTATGGTGGTTTTATGGTAACCGTGAGATAAAAAGGAAAAAGCTTTTCCTATTTTGATAGAGTTGGTACTTTCGGAAAAAAACTCACGGAGAATGCTATCAAGTAAAAGTGTTTCACTAAACAATAGCAATAGAGAAACTAAACGATCGTGGACATTATCTATACGATAGTTCACCAACTGTCGTAGTTAAACGATCGTGTGGCATTGTCTATATGATAGGCTGCCATCTTCTACACGAATGAGCACGTCATCTATACGATAGACTGTGTCATCTCCCACTTGCTCAATCGTCTACACGATTTTTATTCCTCCAGTCTCTTCCTTTAACCAAGATGAGCCCACAATTCCTGGACTCTCAAATCGAGAATACCAAGGTAACCATTGTGGTGGTGTCCTCACTGAACTCGATTTATTTCGAAGTTTTGGAGGTCGTTCATTGGGGTCGTGTTCGTTGTGTTTGTGCTATCGATCATGCTGTGCACCGGTCGTTGCATTCGTGTTGCTGTGCTATGAAGCCTTGTAGATCGAGGGAGTTTGAAGAATGGTTCTTGATTGGTATGTATACTCTATCCCTTGACATTCATTGTAAGCATGTTGTAATTTCTAGTTGTTGCATGACATGTGAGTTTCCATTTTAATACGATGATTGTGTATGTTCAATTTTGAATGGATTTTGGAATGATCATTCCGTTGCTCATGGAAATCCTCTTGTCTGATTTCCTTCTATTCGTCACCAATCTCTCATTCCTATTGAGATTAATGTGCCCAAATCGAAGGTGCCAAAGTTGGGCATTTTCTTTAGGAGAAAGTTTAAGTTGTTTATTTTGAGTTATGACAGATTCAAACATCTTTATGTAATGGAGGGAATTTGTTGCTAATGGTCTTAACACATACAAATTATTATCCAGTAAAGTTGAACATATCTTGACACCATCTTTAAGAATAAACACTTTATTCATTGAAAAGTTAAGGGTGTATTTACATTCAAGTAGACACTTTATAGAAATTAAGTTCCTCTTAAGTTCAGGAACAACATATACATCATGTAATATGAGAAACCTATTTTGTAAAGTTAACCGGAGGCCTCCGATGGCAACAGTTGAGACGACGTATTCGGTGCCTACTCGCATCATTATCTCTCTAGCCTCAAGTTTTCGCCAGGATCGAATCCCCTGAAAAGAAGAACAAACATGATTAGTGGCCTAGAGTCTATGATCCAGGCAGAATCATCATTCTCCACTAAACAAGTTTCCAGAACTAGTAAATCACGTTTACCTCGTCTGCTCTTGGCCTTAGCCTTTTTTGTCTCCTTGAGCCAACATGGGTAGTTCTTCTTCCAGTGCCCATCTTGGTTGGAATGGGAAAATTTCCTTTTTCAATCAGCGCTGGTTGCCTACCCCGCTAAGCGGCAGGTTGCAGGTTAGCTGGTGCCTTCCCTTCCCCCTTACTACCCTTTTTTTTCTTCCACTTGTTAGTGTTTGATGAAGAAGGTGCAGACTTAGTTCCTTAGGTCAAACCTCGGTGGAACTTCTTAGATGACGAAGCAACATTTTCCTCACCAACTGTCTTCTCCTTGGTTTTCAACAAGGACTGAAACGTCGGTATTCTCGGTGTGAGAATCCAGGAGTTATGGGCTCTGAAGGATTTGGTAGTGGGTAAGAGGAATTTTTAGACCGTGTAGACGATCGAGCAAGTGGGAGATAGTTTTAGTCTATCGTATAGACAGTGTACTCGATCGTTTAGAGAATAAGTGACTATCGTATAGAAAACTTGCCACATGATGTGTATGCTCTCAAGCTATCGTATAACTTATGCTTTTGATCGTTCGATTCATGATTTTGAAATGATCGCATCATGTAAAAATGAAAACGATTTTCATTTTAACCATTAGTTACCATAACTGATCATAACTTCCCACTAAGATAGTTATGGGAGAGAAAAAAAACCGTAACCAGTTATCCTATAATTGATTTAAGTACAAATATAAATAATATATTCATAACCTATAGTTTTAATATCACATCTCATGCAATATATAAACAATTGTTATTTTTCTCCCTTATAGCATTAAATAATAATTCCTCTAATTAATGTATCTAATACATTAGGTCAATTATATCTCATATAATTGATACAATTTAATTATATCATATATAATCAAATTTCTCTTGTTAATTTGAACATTTCAAACTAACCCAAAAACTGATTGTCAACATGAATTCATTGAGCTACAAAGGAGACCTTATGGACCTATAGCTTGAAGCTCTAACGATACGTGAATAACTGACTAAACTCTTTAATCACAATATCCACCATCTGTTAATTGTTGGGCATTTCACTAAAGACTAATAGCTGCACTCGTCGCGCTACAGATATATTTATGTGTCCATTGGATATAACCAATCAACAATATGGTAACCCTTCATAAATCGTTTGTAAGCACACTCGGGCCAATTTACTGTTTTGCCCCTTTAATTACATCTAACTCCTTAAGTACGACTGATTCCTCTAATGAAAAATATATCATAGTCCTAATATAAGTAAATTCATCTCGGGCCAAGAGAAGATGTGGCGCCACATTGTTCAAGTCCCGGAATCAGCCCTTAAGGGAGAAATTTATCTACTTACTACTAAATCGGGGAAGGAGTGAATTCCGTCTTGTGTAGCTGAGTTCCCAACTCCCCAATCAGATGAATCCCCAAAGTGGTAGGTTTGAGTCGGCGATTTGACCACTCGCACCCATACAAATCAAAGGACCGCCTTCATATGCAAGAGTTCCCAACTCACTCAGAATTAAGGTCATGTTACCTATGGTCATCCTATTCAGAGCCCACCACTCCTGGGTTCTCACCCCGAGAATACTAAGGACTCCTTTGTGGTTGTGTCCGATTTTTGGTTCGAGAAAATCTTGAAGAAGGTCTTCAAGATTGTTGATTCTGTTCGAGGGAGGATTCGTGAAGAAAAAGGTCTTCAAAGGTAATGTACCTTGAACCCTTTTCTTGTAAAAGCATGTTGTAATTTAACTTTAATGTCTATCACTTGTATGTTTATTGTAAACTTAATATTTGATAAATAATGGAATTTGGATGATTCGCTTCCGCTCAAGGTTTTCCTCACACGAGTTCCCTCTTACGATTCTTTGATTTGCATGAGTGATTGTGGCTTGTTCGTTGACTCAAGATGCCTACCATTTTGGGGATTCGTCTGATTGGGGAGCTGAGAACGTAGCTGCACAAGAAGGAATTCACTAATTTTCTATAGTTAGAGTAAATAGGAAAATTGCTCCCTTAAAGGCTAATTCTGGGACTTGAACAATGTGGTGTCACACCCTCTTCTAACCCGAGAGGGGTTTGGTTCTAGTTGGACTATGACTTATTGTTCATTAGAGAGATCATTGGTACTCAAGGAGTTAGATATAACTACAGGGGCAAAATGGTAATTTTGGTCTAGCTGTACTTACGTGCAATTGTGAAGGGTCAATGCACCATTGATTGGTTATATCCAATGGACACAAAAATATATCTATAGTGTGAAGAGCGCACCTGTCAGTACTTATGGAGCTCGGCGGTTAATGGAAGTTGGTTAATTTAAATAAAGAGTTTAATTAATTAATCAAGTACCAATTGAGCTTCATACTATAGGTCCATAAGGTTCTCTTGGTAGCTCAATTGAGATTATTGAGAATCAAATTAATTTTGGATTAATTTCAATTGTTCAACCTAATTGAGGAAATTAATTATATTTGATATAATTAATATAATGTATTTAATACATTATAATATACAGTTTTATTTGAGATAAAATAAATATTTGAATATGATTTGAATATTAATTATTCGAATATGTTTCTTATAAAAACTATAGATTAAGTTTAATATGAATTTGATTGATTTTAAATACTATAGATTAAACGAAAGAATAAACTATAACTTATATTATATGTGATAATGTAAACTATAGGTTATGTGTTATATTTGATATAATATAAAGCTTATTATATATACTATTAAAGTAGTTAATGCGTATATATATGTTAATATAAATTAAATAAAATTTTGTTTTAATTAATTTAAATTAAGGAGGGATTTATTGTAACTCCCTCCACCCCCGTCTTTCGTGGATATCGTGAAAGTGATTGTCACGATAAGTTTTTCTTTCGGTAGGAGTGGGAGATCATTCTTGATACAGAACTTCTCAATTTTTAATCTATAGGAAACTCATCCTCTTTACACATCTCTCCTTGCAAAAATTAAGAGCAAAGCCCACATCTCTTGCTCGATTTCTCACCCTATAGAGAATACTAAGGAATCACTGTTGGTGGTGTTCATTTGATGTTGTTGCACTTGGAGATATTGTTCGTTGAGTTCGTGCATGAGAAGAGAGCAAGAAGACTTTGTGACTTCAAGGGTAAGTTCTCCTTGGTCTTTGATGACATGCAGAAATGCATGCCATCTTAGTCCTTTTACTGAGAACTATGAAGCTTGTTAGGCAGAAATTGCGTCGATCATGATACGAATTTACGAGAATATGAGTTTGCGTCGATCAGCATGTCGAATCTCACTAACCTATTACTTTGCGTTAATTAAGTGTTCAATGTTCTATTTTCGTAGCTAATGCAGGAAATGAACGCAAACGCGAAAACTGGACCATTGCATAGACGACCGCATGCGAAGAAATATTCCATCGCAAAGGCAAGCACATCGATCAACGCATGGATGTTGCAGTAATCAGCCATATGCTTCCATTGCATGGGAGTTGTGCTCGTCAAGCGATTGCGGTCATCATGTAGAGATGCGGTGTTAAGCGAATGCGGCCATTGAATGATTGCGGCTATGTGGCAACACATTCTAATGGGATCAACGCAAGGTTGGTGGAATGAACGCATCAACGCATCTACCTCGAGAAAATCCAAAGCTGATGTTGACATTTCACCTACCGCGACGTTGGTGGCAGAAGTTCAGAAAGGACTGACGCGCCGAATGTCAGACTCAGAGCAGTCCAATTAATGCTGTCGGCAGTCCAAACTCTATAAATAGAAGCCGATGAGCATAATTCCAATCATCCTGAGGAGGATCCTTGTGAACCGGGGACTTTCCCCATGATTCAGACAAACTGCGTGAGAAGATGGCTGAGAGTTCTTCACCTTCTTAATCCATTCCGAGTGATGACCGGAGCTAGATCTCGAGAGAGTCAGCTCCTCCACCCATCCATGACCCCACCGACAGCCTTGACGCACATCCGCTGGAAGCAAAGTTTTGCTTCCAGCCGATCATTTCTTTTTCCTTTCTTTGCCTACATTGTATTGTATGACATTTTGAATTAAGAAATTAATACAATGTGTTTTCAATGCATTTCTCTATTCCTTCGACTCCATCTCCATCTTCTTGCTTAGCATCTTTACTTTCATTGCAACATTTAGTGGGATTGCTCGGGTATTGCATACTTAGTCATGTGGACTACGGATATGAAGCATGTAGCAACCTATAGAGCGATGTGCGTTGTGTGAGTGTGTGCGTAACCTTATTTGCTTACTGTGAAGCTACAACAATGTTTGTCTATAGGCTAATGCAATGCTTGTCTATGTGTAAAGTCAGCAACAACTAACTACCTGGGAGGGTAACTGGTTGGTCGCATTAAGCAATGTTTGCGTTGTTCACTAGAGATAGGAATAAACTTAGGTCAGCCAAGTTCATGCGATTACCTTGTTCTATGAGCGCATCATTCATCATTTAGGAATACTTGAGAGAGTAGTCTAAAACCCAAATCTAAGACTCGAGAGAGCGGATTGGAATGCATAGGAAAGAATGGGGATCTTAGAGACAAGCTCTGTTTGCTTCATACATCGTATGCACCCTATAAAATGGATTTTCATGTGTCCAAGAAGTAGGATAAGGGGTTATGTGGTAGCACGCTCATGCGGCGAGAGCTAGTGAGCGGGTTATGGAGGTCTAGGCAGGCATAGGCTTTTCGAAAATATCGCAGATATACTGTATACGTCCTAAAGTTAGGTTCACGTGTGTGTAGCATGATTTCATGGATTGTGTTGATTAGGGTTGCCCTTGCGATCACTCTTTAAGTTTTTCAATGAAAACATCTCCACATTTTATCTATTTTCCCACATATTTATTTTCATGTCAAGGTTTGTCGCATCTCTACCTTTCATGCATGTTCTCATTGTGTTGTTTGTTAGATAGGAGTAGGAGTAGGATTAACATAGCAACATCCCCTCCATTCTTTTATTCAACCGCCACATGCACATCACCACAAACATATAGTTACAAGTCCTTGTGTTCGACCTCGGATTACCCGAGAAACTTGCGTTCATGTTATACTTGGCGTGAACGCAAGAAAACTTGTGGCAGGATACATGGTCATTGCATAATGTAATTTTCATTCCAATGCATGACCATCGACATATGACTATCAACGCATATCTTAGGAACATGCATCACATACCACGTCCACGGGATTTGGTTGTCGAGTAAAATTGACTTCCAATCCTCGTGCATCAGTCTTCTCGTGTTATGTAAAAACATGCTATAGGATATTGAATGTTTATCATGCTTTGTTTCCATCACATCTCTGGTTTATGTATGTTCTGTAAATTTAATTGAGAGATACGATCACATATCATGCTTCTGCTCGGGACAACAAAAAAAGAGCAAACACTAAACATTTCTCCATTACATGATTTTTTCTAACTCCTATTTGTATCTGCAGAGGAGGAGGTGCGTTTGAACGAAAAATGTGTATATGCGTGCGTGCGGATGCATACTCATATTTAAAATTACAATCACATTATCATATCTACCATTATGTATATATACATTTGTTGGCAACATAATTTATATAGTTCGTGCATTATGTTTGTGAGATGGATGCGCAAAGTGATTTCATAAGTATTTAGGCACAATAAAGCAATAATAGATTATAGTTTACACCACGTTTACCAATTCATAATAAAAATTGGTGTAATCGTAATCGAATTCCATTGACAGATCAATCGTAATGGGTCTCAATCGTAAATGTAGTTAGATCACTTTTGATCGCATTTACCTAAAATTAAGAATTTTGTCAAATTTACTATTATGGTTATGGTTACCTTTGTCTCTGAGAGCCAAAACATAATGGTAACGGTAACGGTAATAGTAAATGTGGCAAAATTTATAGTTTTTTTTCTCTGAAATAGTGACAATAATGATAACAATAGCCATAACCATGGTAACGTTAACGATACGACGTAATTCTCAGATGCAATTCAATTAATCATCTCATGCTCATCATTCATATTACATTACTTGATTACATATTTTCAATTGAGGCCCACTTGTCAGTATGAATGCGGAACGTAGATAAACAATAGCAAACATAAAAAAATGGGTCCCACTTTCTAAATTACCTTTCATTTATTGCGATACACCTTTTTAGTGTTAATTACTTTTAGTTATCATAATTTATTTTTATTTGTTAAGATAGTCTTATTTTTTCACTTCCTAATTTTTAGTGATTTGGATAGTTGAAATGATTGCCTAAATCTTAGCGTGGATATTTTCTTGGGAAAATTGCATCAGGTAGCTAATTTAACATATACCTTAGAATTCTGTAAGCCCTAAAACTTTGGATTAACACCCCCAAAATAAACTTGACTTGGATAGGAATAACATACTTTAGGACATAAGATTTGCACTTGAGGATGAAGGATAAAATTTGACTAAGTGTAGCCTTGGTAGCATGCATTGGAATGGGGTTTTGACAAAGTTCAACTCATCATGGTATTGAGTACAACAACCAATAAGTGGTATTTGGAACAACCTAAGGAAGAAACCTCTTTTGGAGATATCTTGGCGCTGGACACATGGTTAAATCATCTTGGGAGCATAACTTGGACAAAGGAAGTAGCATTGGACACATAAGGCGGGAACGTAACATAGTAAAGCAAAGCATGTTGGATGCATACGAGGTTTTCTTAAACGCATACCTTAAGGATTAGATTGGATTCAAGTGTTCACAAAGAAAATTTGGGGTTATATTAGACGCAACATTGTGGACCATGCATTGGGATTAAGGAGTGGATGTGTTCACTTGGTAGGTTGCTTAGGGAGGAAGGCTAAGTTGATGGCTAAGTAACAGGTAAGGCTTGGAAGTAGGAGGTGGTAAAATG
Source organism: Benincasa hispida (assembly GCF_009727055.1). Lineage (NCBI taxonomy): Eukaryota > Viridiplantae > Streptophyta > Magnoliopsida > Cucurbitales > Cucurbitaceae > Benincasa > Benincasa hispida. The sequence continues at coordinate 21,225,602 of NC_052357.1, read as the reverse complement.
AGAAGGAAAGTTGGATAAGTTAAAGTAGGAGGTAGTGGATTACTGAAAAAATTAAGAACCACATAGATTTGGTTTAGCCACGTCAAAGAAAGGTTGTGGCTTATTTTAGGGTTAACACCTAATCAAGAGTCTAAGTAGGAGATGTCAACACAAAGAGTAAGGGGCTGAGTAGGAAAATTTCGTGGGTTATATAATAGGTGGAAATGGAACCTTAGTTCTATCGACTCACTCAGGGAAACTAAAAAATTCTTCAGCCAAATTAGAGAGAACTGAGTGAAGAAGAAGACCCTAGGCTGCCGTGAGAATTGGAGGTTGGAAAAGTTGGAAAAACTTGGAGAAAACTAAATGAGGTCAATGTAGGAGGCAAGTTTGCCAGCCTGCAATATAGGCCGTGCACGCCACACACCGCCCGTGCGTCCAGCCGCGCCCATCTGTCAAAGCTCGTGCACACCTTGCGTACACACCTGCCCATCAAAACGCTTGCACACGCTCGTGTTCGTGCATGCCGCATGCTTGTCTCTGCCGCGCGTCCAACAACCAACGTTAGACACATGCCCTGCGTCCGCACGCCCCGCCAACACCCCAACGCCTATCAAGCCATGCCTGTGTGTCTTCCCATGCCCATCTGTGGTGTCCAACGCACCCAGCACACCACTAGTGTACACCCAGTCCTTATTGTTGCCCAGTTACTTGTCTTTGGGCCATCTGGGTATTTTAGTGAGTTATAATGGGTTAGATGATATGTTTCTTAATATTTGAGCCTAAGAAGGATATTCTAACTTTAAATGGAGTAAATTTGGAATTCTAAGCTGATTTTGGACTAATTCAGGACAAGTTGGAATTAGGAGGCATTGGGGGTCAAATTAGAGACTGAGAAGGCTTGGAGAGAGAGAGGAATCCTTGCCGGTTATTGTGAGTGGTTCACTTTCAAATACTTTGATTGATATACTAGTATTGTATGGTTTGGAAACCTGACATGATCAGTTTTATAAGCTTTTTTAGTTGAACTCTAGATTTAAATAAATATACTTTATCCGTGGTTTGCATGAAAACATGTTTTATATAGAAATTTATTTACTACTTCTATATAATTTCTATAAAAATAAAGGTTTGGATTGAAATTTTTAGATTTGGTTGGAAAACTTATATTTTATTGTGGTTGATGGAAACGAATTTCAACCACAGATAATGTACCCTGGTTGTATTAGCGTGTCTCGAGCACATCTAAAGGGATATTATCGACATGTGCACATAAGACAGGTTATATTGGTACAGAGTTAGGTGTTCGAATCTCGGGACGAATTTATGCAGATTTTATCTCTAGAGTCATTGAGGGAAATTAAGATCATGCCACCTTAATGATTTAATGTATTTAAGTTGGTTATTGGTTGGATATTTAAATATTTTATTGTGGAATTGGAAATATCTTGAATGATTCTCAAAAGATTTTAAAAGGAAAAATCCTATGTTTATTTAAAATGCCACTCAATAGGCCTCCTAACTCATTCTTTCTTGTTTTTTTCCCCCACAAGAAGCGGTAAAGAGTTTTGGATGCCGCACAAGGTTGAAGTCTGTCACATCACGAGATTTGTTTTCCTTTAATTAATTCTTTATCTTAGGGTCCAAGTTGTTCGTAGTTAGTTATGGAGGTTGTAAATATAAGTTGTATGAACATTATGTTTAGTTGTAACAAAATAAGAATTTGAGTTAAGTTATTTCTTAATCTTAAAAGTTTTTGGGTAAATCAGGTTAAGGCAGTCAGTGAGTATCACAAAAGGGTGATATTTGTTATCTTCACGTCTCTTTCTAGGTAAAAGTGGTAAATTTGTGAAGGGGTGTGACACATCCATACCATGATTTTCTTAAATATTGTAGATATGGTAAAATATATAAAAAAAAATATAAAAAAAATATTCATATTGCATTTTTGTAAGGGATTATATTTTTTCTTATTCCAAAATTACCCTCACAATACATATACCAAATCTTCAGTGTGCGAAATTCTACCCTCCTGCGTTTTTCCTTCTTTTTCAGCGTTCAATTTTGGCAGAGGGCATTTTTGAAATTTTGGATCTCAAGTATAAATGCAGGAATTTAAGTTTGGCGAAAAATTAAAATTATTAAATTTTGAATTTCAATGTGAAGGTTATGACAGGAATTAATTTTCCTTTCGAAACGGAAGAAAATTATTATAATTACACTTTCCTTTTTAATTATTATATTTTAAAACCCCCATCAATCCTACATTTATTATTACCATTTTCTTAAAAAACCCCCACCAAAACTCTCATTCTTCTTCCTCAAACAGCAAAACCCCCCAATTTTTCCTTCTTCTTTCCTCTCAAACCCACAAACGTCGTTTCCCTCACTGCCCAGTTTTCGCCACCGCGTCTCCCTTGCTACCATTCCGAATGACGTGCGCCTCCCTCACTGCCATTCAGATCCGAACGCCGCGCTTCCTTCATTGTCTCATCAGACCCGCCGCTACGCGAGGGAGATTCCTCGTCAATCGCAGCATCTCACCGGCTCAAATCTGTCTAGCTGTTGTTCCCTCGCACCTCACCGGCTCAGATTCGACCAGCTGCCGCTTCTTCACATTTTGCCAGCCCAGGATCGTCGTCGGCCATCTTCCTTGTCGCCGTGGGACCTGTTCTAGGTAAGGTTGTGGTAGCTCGGTTAGATCTCTTAGCCATTAACGTTGGGTTTCATCATTTTGATTCACAGTGTTGGGTTTTTATTTGAAGGTGAGTTTTAGCGAAACTTGGAATTTAGAGGGAGCACGTTAAGGGAAATTAGAAGTGACCTTCATCCTTTGGGTAAGTTTTTGAATATTCTGGACTTGGTTCTGAAGTGTTGCTGTTATGGTTGAATTGAAATTGTTTGAGTTGTTTTCAGTGTTAGGGCCGCTACTTCTAGTTGTCGTTATAGTTTGGCCATCGGAGCTTCGTTATCCATAAAGTTTCGATTGAGGTAAGTAATCTTACCACTGGAACTGCCCACGGGCCAGACTTTAGTTGTATGCTAGCGTGATGAGTGTATGTTATGGTAAATGTTAGCATGTTGATTGACAGTATGACCTGAATCAAAGTATGTTCTGGCACGAGTTTTGATTTGTTTACATACACACCTAAGTACTTGATTGTTAATATGTGATAGTATGTGTTTTCATATGTCGATGTCTGATTTGTTGGTGTTGAGGCATACTTGCATGTTGTGGAATTATGATGTAAGGTATACATGAATGTTGTATAATATGTTGTTAAGAATTATGTGTATGTGATGAAGCCATGGTATCAAGGATTTTCATGTATGTTTTAGAATTGTACAATGTTGATTCTTAGAACGTTGAGACTGTGTGAATATCCTCATTGATTAGTTAGATGCTCACCAGCTTGTGTTTCCTTCGGGATTCATTATTTTTGTGTTTTCTTCGGGATTCACCAGTTTTGTGATTCCTTCGGGATTCACCAGTTTTGTGTTTCCTTTGGGATTCACCAGTTTTGTGTTGCCATTGGGATTCACCCGTTTGTGTTTCCTTCGGGATTCAGCAATTTTGTGTTTCCTTCGTGATTCACCAATTCGTGTTTCCTTCGGGTTTCACCAGTTTGTATTTTCCTTCGGGATTCACCAATTTTGTGTTTCCTTCGGGATTCACCAGTTTTGTGGGCATACTTAACTACAATAGGATAGGACTCAGTCTCTTGTTTGTTCCATATGTTTATGTGCCATATGCGGGTATCTAGAGGATATAGATGCCTAGTGGTGGGGTTACTTATTGAGTATTTCATACTCATTCTTTATTATGTTGATGTTTCAGAAAAAGGTAAAGATGTACCGGCGATGGCGCAGCGAAATTCATGATCGTGTCACTGGGACTAGACCTTTTCGCTTCCGCATCTTGAAATCTGTTATTTTGTTTTACTGTTTAAAATTTATTACTAAAGATTATTTCTTAAGGATTATTTCTTTTATATGCCTTTGTTTAGCCTTTAAGAATTTTGGGGTACCCTATTAACTATTTAACAATTGTATTTAATAAACACCTTATGAACTTTTCTTGTTTACATAGCATTTATTTCAAATAACTGAGCATCGTTTTAAACTCGTGCATGCATTTATTTTAGTAACGGCCTTACCTAAGTCCTAGGGTGTCGGGTCGTTACACTTTATGATTGCTATCTAACTTTCATATGATTTATATTTCATAATACATAGTTTGTGTTTTTTATCTGATTGACATCTGATTTCTATTTGATTTCTTATTACTACTTAGTAGTTAGTGATTTCTATTTGATTGTTATTTGATTGTCATGTGATGATTATCGTTTGTATTATTTACTAATATATCAATGTAAGTTACATCAATGTGTTTGTTATCTGATTGACATCTGATTTCTATTTGATTTCTTATTACTACTTAGTAGTTAGTGATTTCTATTTGATTGTTATTTGATTGTCATGTGATGATTATCGTTTGTATTATTTACTAATATATCAATGTAAGTTACATCAATGTGTTTGTTATCTGATTTCTATTTGATTTGCACGTGATTACTTTATGATTACTATTTTCGGTTATATCTTATATTGATATATATATATTTAGTTGTTTGTCCTAAAACTCGCAGTTTGTAAATCTTTAAACTTATTCTATGTTACAATAAAGTTATTGTTGAGGTTTATTCAATAAAGTTGTTATTGAACATGTAAATTGCACTTGTATATAGCCTAAATCCAATAAACTAACGAACTCTTGACTATAGCATGAATACTTGAACTTTATGTAGAGACATAAAAGAGGATTAAGTTTGAGTATATAGCCAAAACAGTCTATAAGTATAAGGTTAGAGTTGGGTACCTTAACCTGGAAACACTATGGATGCGGCCCACTTTGCATATGATACTAATGATGCAATCTCAAAATCATTAATGTAGAGACATGCGAGTGGGGACATCTTATGCAAAAGATGTTTGCATAAGACCGGACCACGAAATAGTCACTTTTCTTTATAACACCGTTTCCTGTTAAAATTGACTATTTCAATTAGATGACCTAAGGAAACTCGATCTCAATCCTGAGCTAACTATGTGAAAAAATCGTGAGGTCCATTGCGGAAGCGGAGATTGTTCCTAATTTCAAATTTTATACCATTAAAAACAGAGAACATAAATTATGCATAACAGAACAAATTTTACAGCATGCTTAACAGGAGGAACTAGGGCAGAAAATTCACTTACCTTTGAAGCCAAATAAGTCTTCATGTATTTCCTCTCCAAATGATCACGAACAAAACGACAACCCAACTTTGGACACCACCAAGAGGTAATCCTTTGTATTCTTCTTAGGGGTGAGAATTATAGGACGTGTGAGCTCTGTATATTTTTGGGAAGAGGGATAGAAGAATTGAGAAGTTTTTTTGAGAAAAAAAACACACAGACACACATTGTGATCACTCTTCTATGAAGAAGATAATAAAAACCACTCCCACTACCACGATAAAAAACTAAGAGAAAATAGAGGGAGAGAGTTATAACTCACTCCCCAATTAATTTAATTTAATTCAAAATAATTTAATTAATAACAAATAATTTAATAAATTTATAACAAATTATATATATATTTATATGATAACCATCTTATCATATAGTATATATTAAACTATATGCTATATCAAATATAACACATAATCTATTGTATTTTTCTCAATAATGCGTGAGATTTATATTAATCCAATTCATATTAAGTTTAATTATATGAATCTTATCCATACAATTAGTATTTGAATCATATTCAAATATTTAATCCTACCAAAATAAACTTTACATTATAATGTATCAAATACATTATATTAATTATATCATATATAATTAATTCACTCAATTAGTTTGAACAATTAAAATTAATCTAAAACTAATTCTCAATAATCCCTGTCGAGCTACAGAGGGGACCTTATGGATTTATAAATTGAAGCTCCAATGGTACTTGAATAATTAATTAAACTCCTCTAGTTAAATTACTCAACATCTAAGTCACTCCACTAGAGATCGACAGCTGCACTTTCGCAATACAGATATATTTTTGTGTCCATTGGATATAACCAATCAACGGTACAATGACCCTTCACAAATTGCTCGTAAGTACAGCTAGGCCAAAATTACCGTTTTTCTTCTATAGTTACATCTAACTTCTTATGTACCACTAATGCCTCTAATGAACAATAAGTCATGATCCAACTATGACCAAACCCCTCTTGGGCTAAAAGTGGGTGTGGCGCCACATTGTTCAAACCCTATAATCAGCCCTTAAGGGAGCAATTTATCTACTTACCCCGACATTAGGGAAGGAGTGAATTCCATCTTGTGTAGCTGTGTTCCCAGCTCTCAAATCAGACAAATCTTCAAAATAGTAAGCTTATTGAGTTAGCGATCTGGCCACTCTCACATATACAAATCAAAGGGTCAGCTTCATAGACAGGAGTTGACAACTCACTTAGGATCCAGGTCGTGTCACCTATGGTCATCCTGGTGAAATGTACGTCTTTATGATTAACGGTGTTATATAATAAGACTGTTCTTGTCATGGTCCAGTCTTATACAAACCCCTTTGTATAGGATACCCCCGCTCACATATCTCTACATGAATGATCAGGATCAGATCATTTGTAGCAATTTACAAGAATTGTAACATCTACAAAACGGGTCGTATTCGTGGTGTCACCAGGATAAGGTACCCAACCTTATCCATCTACTACAAACATTTAGGTTATCACTTAAACATGATCCACCTGTATGTCTCTACATACATGTTTAAGGTACAGAAGATAACCTCGGATGTTTGTTTATTGCCTTAGTAGGTTAATACTACTAAATATCAAATAAAATACATCAAATTTTATTAAATAAACAAATCGTTTGTACATTACAATTAACAATTATAGGACCCACGAGATTTAGGGCATCAACCCTAATACTATGACATTCTGTTTATTCATAATTATCCTTTAATCTGTATGGGTAAGAGTGGCTCATCACCGCCGCTCAATAAGCCTCCCATTTAGGGTAAGACTAGATAGATAGCTGGGAACATAGTCCTACAAGATAGATACTCTTACTCAACTTTAGGGATAATAGATAGGTTGTTCCTTTAAATACTTACTCCTACTCTTGATTAAAAGGGCCTCACCCTCTCTATGTCTGAGAGGGACTCGGTTTATTGGTAAGACCATAAACCAATTGTTCATCAGTGGATCAGTGGAGAATTTAGGAGCAAGATGTGTTACAGGGGTAACACGGTATTTTTGACCTGGATGTAAAAGGAGCAAGATGTAGTATAGGGATAAAACGATATTTTTGACCCGACTGTAAATGCAAATAACCTGTGGAGGATTGACTTATTGATTATGGTTAAATCAAGTGAACAGAAATATATCTACAGTGAGGAGAGTACAACTACTGAGTTTTAGTGGAATGTCCTGGTAGTTAACAAATATTGATTAATTCGGTTAAAAGCGTTTAGCCAATTAAATCTCAAATCGTTGGAGTTCATGATATGTACGTCCATTAAGTTCCTTTACTAGCTCATAAATGTATTAAACCTTAGAATAGTGTGTTGAGAGAATTTGAATTGTTCAAATATGGATTAGGGTTTGAATTATTATATTTGATATAATTAATGTTTAATTATCAAATTAAAAAATATGGAGAGTGAAAATATTTAAATTTGATTTAAATATTATATGAAGAAGGATTCATTTATGGTATAGGTGTTTTATTAATTTATTATTTGATATTAAATTAAATTAATTATTTTGTATTAATTTTATTTAAAATTAGATTTAATTTTAATTAAATTAAAATTATTTCTTTACAAAATGTTAAAAAAAGGGGAAGTGGGAAATTCCCACATCCCCCAGTTTCTCATTTATAATAATTTTATCTAACACCTTTTATTCCATTAAGTAAAATTGAATCAAGTGTCAAATTTATTTTAATGCATGTTGCATGGTTTTGGTCTATAAATAGATGGTTTTACATTATTTTAAAACTTCATTCAAATTTAAAAATTGTAGAGAACAATTAGGTTTTCTCTCAATTTTCTCTCCAAACTCAAATTCTCCTCTAAATTTCTCTCAATTTGGGTTCCACCACCCAATCTAAGGCCAAGAGAATAGTTGAGAAGTCCTTGTGGTAGTCTTTAACAAGTTTGGGAGTAGATTTCATCAATAGATTGGAGCATTCAAGGAGTTCTTCAAGGGTTGTGCCCTAAATCATTACTAGGTTTAGTTTTGATCTTGCATGCTTAACTATGAAATTAATATAATTAGAGTCTTTTTGATCCTATTTACTTTTGCTATCATACTCGTAAATCTATCAATATATACTTTTGCAGCATTTTGTAGTTAATCCTATTGATGATTTTGAATATCAAGTACTTGATGGAGGTAAAACCTTTTTGGTAAAGTTGAATTGTAATAGTTTCCCTTGTCGCATTTGGGATTTGGAAAAAATACCATGTAATTATGCTCTTGTTGTTATTTGTACCCTTGATTTAAATCCTTATTCTTTTGTCTTAAAGTACTATTTTGCTAGAATATTGATATCAACTTATAATGATGTTGTTCGCATTGTTGATAACCATAATGAATAGAGTAATATAGCAGTAATGACACTATATTGCCTCCGATTGTTAACTCCCGCAGGAAGACCCTAGAAGCAAAGGATCCCTTTGGTGGCCCCGTCGTAAGCATGTTGGTCATAATAAAAGAACATGTAAAAATCTACTTATTTGAATAATCATATTGTGGGCATCAAAGATAGCTTTATTATTTGTTTTCATTTGAGTATTTTTTTAATCATTTGAATAGAATAGTGTGTTGTTTAGCTTTTTCAGTATATTAGTGAATTACTTGTGCATCTTTTTCTAGTATATCAATGATGTTGCTATTATCCTTTGAGTGAAACTAAAATTCTTTGCATCTTATTAAAGTTATATATGTGTAAGTCAGATACTCTCGAATACATTCACATTAGAAGGTAATTAAATGACAATATGATAAAGATTAGAATGCAATCATATGAAAATCAAAAGAAATTAGATAAGTATAAAAAACTAATTGACAAAAATAAAAGACAATCATATGGCAATCTGAATACAATTAGATAACTATCAGAAATTATTAACTAATTGTCAAAAATAAAGGCAATCGTATGGCAATCAGATGATAATATCAAAAACTACAAACTATGTGACAAAAAATTCTCAGTTAGATTTTTGGTAATTGTGGATATATTTATAGATAAAATTAAAAACAATATCAACCTGCTGCTAAATATTGCTAATAAGTGATATCTCATTTATAATAAGTTATATCAATGTGATAGATTACTAAGTGATATATGTGCTAAAGTGAAAAACTAACCAATTGAAGGAATCAAATTTCTTGTGGAAGCGAATGATCGTCGTGCAATTGAAATATAATTTGAAAGACGCTTAAATATAGAGAAGCAAATACATTCCTATTATAGGATAAACAAAAGAATTGTAAACATGCATTCTACAGAGAGTTTGAAGAAAAGAAAACTCACCCTCCATGTTTCATTTCTTCACTTTAATCCTCTCTATGGATCAAAAATTGCAAATTTTCTGATGGAATGAGAAAGTCTTCCCTTAAACGAAAAGAATACGATCTCAGCAAAACATCTTCTTGAGGATACGATCACTCAACAAACTTGTTATTCTCAGGATACAAGGAATGATGGAAGTGTAAGCTCTAAATTTATTTTTGGCAGAGGGAGTGAATACAAAAAGGATGGGTGAATGAGAGAATGTTTTGGTTCTTTCACATTCTATAAAAACCATGTCTAGTTTGTATTTTCAATATAGACTAAAATGAAGAGGAAGGGGATGAGAGTTACTTTAACTCCCATCCATGTGAAGAACAACTCCCCTGTAGTGGAGAGTTATTAATTTTATAATATAATATAACATAAAATTATATTATGTTATAATAACAAATCTTATAATATGATTGATTAAATAACTAACTTAATTAATCAATCAGATTATATGCTTTTTAATCACATTAAAATACACATTTCTCTTATGATGTATAGTTTTAATATGAATAATATTTATATTAATTTTAACCCATAGTATTTATATGAATAAAATCAATCATATTATATGCTTTTTAATCACATTAAATACAAATCTCTCTTATAACCTATAGTTTTAATATGAATCATATTTAGTTTAATTTTAACCTATAGAATTTATATGAATCTTATTCATATAAATAATATTTGAATCTTATTCAAGTATTTATCTTTCACATATTGTATAATTTTAATTATAAATCATATTTATAATTAACTATATATTATAATCCGTCAATATACATTATACATTATATTAATCATATTAATTTAGTTAATAGCTTAAATTCTTTTAAATACTATGAACAATTCAAATTATTCCAAAAACAATTATTCCTTTTTTTTTTATCCTTAGTGAGCTAACCAGGAGACTTTATGGACCTATATAATTGAAGCTCCAATGATATGAGATTAATCAATTAAACTCTTTAATTAGATTAATCAACATTCATAAACTACCGATCACTCCCCTAAAAACATATAGCTAAACTCTTCACATTGTAGATATGTTTCTGTGTCCATGGATATAATCAATCAACTGTAAGTCGACCATTCACGAATTGCTCATAACTACATCTACGTCAAATTATCATCTAACCCTTGTAGTTACATCTAACTACTTAAGTAGCACAAATCCCTCTAATGAACAAACAATATATAGTCAAACTATTGTTAGGGATGATGCCCTAAACTCTCATTGCGTCTTTTATTTTGTAAACACTGTATTGAACAAACGCTTGTGATCTAATAATATATGATATTTTTCTTCACTATTATCAATGAAACATTGGATGTTTTTATTGCTTTACCACAAACCAATAAAATAAGAGCCCTGGTTGTCGTTGTAACTTAAGCATGTATGTGGAGACATACAGGTGGATCATACTTTAAGTGATAACCAAAATGGTCTTTAGTATATGAATATAGGAGGGAAACTTTATCCTGGCGACACTACGGATACGGCCCGCTTTGTAGAATAGTTACAAGTGTTGTGACTTGCTACAGAAGGTCTGATCCTGATCATTCATGTGGAGACATGCGAGCAGGGACGTCTTATACAAAGGACTTTGTATAGGACCAGACCACGAAGTGTTATAGTCTTGTTATATAATGTCGTTCATGATAGAGACTTCCTTTCACTAGGATGATCATAGGTAACATGACCTCAATCCTGAGTGAGTTGGGAACTTTTGCCTTAGAGGGAGGTCCTTTGGTTTACATGGGCACGAGTGGCTAGATTGCCGACTTAAACCTACCACTTTGGGGATTCGTTTGATTTGGGAGCTGGGAACTCAACTACACAAGATGGAATTTACTCCTTTCCCAAAGCATGGGTAAGTAGATAGATTTCTCCCTTAAGGGTTGATTCCGGGGCTTGAACAATATTGCGCCAGACACCTTCTCATGGACCGAGAGGTGTCCACACATAGTAGGACTATGTTGTATTGTTCATCAGAGAGATATGTGGTACTTAAGGAGTTAAATGTAACTACAGGGGCAAAACAGTAAATTGACCTAGCTGTACTTACGAGCATCTGTGAAGGGTTATCGTACTGTTGATTGGTTATATCCGATGGACACAGAAATATATCTGTGGTGAGAAGAGTGCAACTGTCGGTCCTTAGTGGAATGCCTGACAGTTAACGGATGGTGGATCTCGTGGCTAAAGAGTTTAGTCAGCTATTCACGTACTGTTGGTGCTTCAAGCCACAGGTTCATAAGGTCCCCTTGGTAGTTCAATGGATTCAAGTTGAGAATCAGTTTTTGGGTCAATTTAAAGTGTTCAAATTGAGAAGAGGGAGTTTGATTATATATGATATGATTAAACTAGTCAATTATATATGATATAGTTGACATGATGTATGAGATACATTAATTGGAAGAAAAGTATATAAATATTATTTATATCTAGTGGAGGTGAAAAGAACTATAGTTTATATGTTACATATGATGTGATATTAAAACTATAGGTTATAAATGTAATATGATTATATTTATTTTTTAATTAAACAATTATGAGATAATTGTTGGTGGTTTATCTCCATAATTGTACACAATACTGGGAGGTTGTATTTAGTTTTTGTAACTGAAGGATAAAATGAAAATAGTTTCCATTTTGCAAAGAGATTGGATAATCGCTTCATGATTAGTACACTGCCCATCGTCTAGTTAACGAAAGCATACACGATAGCTCAAGTTTTCCTAAACGATAGTGTACACCCATAGATTTCCTAAACGATCATATAACATTTTCTAAACGATCGCGCGTGGGAGCGATTTACCTAAACAATCATCGAAACAATCAGGCCGTTTTACTAAACGATCGTGCACTCTTTGTTAAACGATCAAGCACCCGTCTATACAATAGATAGAATACCTCTCCCACTTGCTTGGTCGTGGCAAACGATCGTAGTTTCCTCCTCTTCTCTACCAAATCCAACAGAGTCTACACCTTCTGGATTCCCACTCCAAGAATACTGAGGTTATTGAGTGGTGGTATCCTCTTTACTGCTTGTTCGTGTAGAAGACCATTCGGTGGTGAGCAACAACGTGATTTGGTGCATGATAGACTTGGCGTTCACAGCGACAGCGAGAGTTGCTGTTCGTTGACGAGAGCAAGATTTAAAGAGAGGAAGAGTTCTTCAAGAGGTATGTCTCTCGTTCCTTTGTTTTTAAGTTTGAAAAGCATGTCATAATTTGTTATTAGATGTATAACGTGTTGTATGTTGGTGAATGTGATATTTCTGTCACAATGAATTTTGAACGATCTTGCTTCCGCTCATAGGTCTTCCTTGATAAAAGTTCCTTCAACTATAACTAATCGACCTCAGGCCAATGAGAGAGTGAAGTCTCATTGCTTAAGACCCAGAATCAACTATTAAGGGAGAAATTCATCCATTTTCTCCAAAGACGGGAAGAAGTGAGTTCCATCATGTGTAGCTATGTTCCCAGTTCCCTACTTGGACAAATCCCTAAAATAGTAGACTTATTAAGTAGATGAAACTGGTCACTCTCACCTATACAGGTCAAGGGATTGCCTTCATAGACAGGACTTCACAACTCACTCATGATTTAGGTCAAGTCACTTATGGTCTTCCTTGTGAAATGTTAGTCTGTTCAAGTAACGGTGTTATAAAGAGAAACCAATCATTTTGCGGTCCGATCTTACATAAACTCTATATATAGGCTACCCCCACTCACATGTCTCCATATGAACGATATGGATCATATCATTTATAATACTTATAACTCTAGTAACATTTACAAAGTAGGTCGTATCTACAATGTCACAAGGATAAGACACTTTACCTTATCCATATACTGCAGACCGTTAGGTTATTACTTGCACATAATCCATTTATATGTCTACCATATACTATTCAAACTTCATTAAATAACCATGGATCTTAGTTTATTGGATCGGGTTAATGCATTCTATAAGTTGAATAAAATAATTCTTATTTTATAAAAAAATAACTTTTATTTACAAATTACAAACTACAAGATCCCTGAGATTAGGACACTAAATCTAACAATCTTCCACTTATCCTGAAGTGAGTGGGGGTAAACAGTACAAAATACAATATAATGTATATTACAACAAACTAAGGCATACTCTATATCCCATAATACTCACACTTGCCCTAGAGAAGATGATGCATACGCCGTAGACTTAGACTCTCCAAGTGAGCTTGAAAAACATTAGCCACGAGAGGTTTCATAAATGGGTCAGAAACATGGTGCTCTTAATCGATCTTTGTGATGATTACATCTCCCCATTACAGAATCTCCCTAATGAGATGATACTTGTGCTCGATGTGCTTTCCTCGTTTGTGGCATCGAAGCTCCTTGGAGTTTACAACAACACCACTATTATCACAATAAAAGGGTGATGGACATTGCCATGTTTGGTACTACTTCCAAATCTGTCAAAAACATCTTGAGCTAGACAACTTCCTTAGCAGCTTCACAAGCAATGACATACTCTGCCTCCATGGTAGATTCAACAATATAACCTTGCTTGATGCTACGCCATACTATAGCTCTCTGTTAAGAGTGAACACTGATCATGATATGGATTTTCTAGAATCCTTATCAGTCCGAAAATTAGAGTGGTTTTAACAGCCGTCCAGTGATCAAATCCTAGATTGAATTGATATCTACTGACTATTCCTATTATATAGCAAATGTCATCTAGTACACAATATGATATACATTGGGATACCCACTGTCGATGCCTAGGGAATTTGTCTCATCTTCTCAACCTCTTGAGCTATCTTAGGACATTGTTACTTAGACAAGATAATTCTATGCCTGAAAGGTAATAAACCTTTCTTGAAATTCTCATCGAATATCTAACAAGCATTTTATCGATATACGATGTTTTAGACAAAACCAGTGTTTTATTCTTGCGATCCCTAATAATTTGGATCCTTAGAACAAACTGTGCATCACCCAAATCATTCATTTGGAATTGAGTAGCTAGCCATTCCTTTATATCATTCGGTAAACCTACATTATTCCCATTAAGTAGAATATCATCCACATATAACACAAGAAAGCTACCGAACTATTGATGATCTTCTTGTAGACATAAGGTTCATCAACATTTTGATCAAAGCCATAAGATTTGATTGCAGTATCAAACCTTATATTCAAAGATCGAGATACTTGTTAAATGGATCGATTAATCTTGAAATTTTGTGGATGCTATATGTAAATAGTCTTCCCAAGATTACCATTAAAATAGGCAGTCTTGATGTCCATTTACCATATTTCATAGTCATAATATGTGGCTATGGACAAGAGAATTTAGAAAGATTTAAGCATGGCAATAGATGAGAAAGTTTCTTCATAGTCCACTCTTTTTACCTGGGTATAACCCTTTGCCACTAATCTAGCCTTAAAAGTTTGCGCCTTACCATCCACACTTATTTTTCTCTTGTAGATCCACTTGAAACCTATAGGTTTTATCTTATTAGGTTGATCTACAAATTCCCAAACAGAATTGAAGTACATAGACTTTATTTTTAGATTCATGGCTTTAATCCATTCATCTTTGTCCACATCAACCATTGCCTGCTTGTAAGTCAATGGATCCTCCACGTCACCATCTGGTATCACGACTTGAGTTTCTGTTAAATCCAAATTATGTCGAGGCTTTTTCAACTCTTGAGAAGGATGTGTTTGACTAGATGAAGCAACATCAACAACTCTTGTTGAAGTTCTTGCTTCTTTAAAACCTCTTGTTGAAGTTTTAGTAGTCTCGTTAGAAAGCTCATTAATACAATTTTACTTCTTGGTTTATGCTCCCTGATGTAATCTTCCTCCAAGAAAGTTGCATTTTTTGATACAAATACTTTATTCTCTTTTGGATCATAAGAGAGACCACCTTTCATTTTTTTCAATAGCCTACAAAGAGGCATAACTTCGAACGTGGTTCCAATTTCTTGGGGTTGGCCTTAGCACATGGGTCAGACATCCCCAAATCTTAATATTGAAGGAACTCTAGCGAGGCAGAACCTTGAGCGAAAGGGATCGACCAAATTCCGTTTTTGTTGAATATAAATTTTACAGTAAACAAGTAACAAAATATGCATTTAATTCTAAATTACAGCATGCTTTAGAAAGGGTTTCAAGAAACCTCACCATTGAAGACTTTTTCTTCACCTTTTTCCCTCGAACAGTTCATGAAAAATTTGAAGACTTTCTTCAAGATTAACCTCGAACAAGATCGAACACTACCACGAATAGCTCTTCAAGATAAATGATCATTGTAAGCGATTGCTCAGAGCTATCGTATAGCTCTTCATCGCATCACTTAGCTCCCACCCGAAGCTAGACGATCGTGTAGTGCCATTGTATAGCAATACAATGCATCGCTTAGCTCTAGCAGGTACACGATCTTCTAGCGCACAATACCTCAACCATCAATGCCCAAAGCTATACGATCGCTTAGCTTTTCTTCACATCGTCTAACGCATGAAGCTAAACAATCGTTTAGCTACTAAAGCTCAACCACCATAAGAACAGAGGCCGATTTTCTGGAATTGCAACTCGACCTCTTCGCTTGTTATTCGATTTAGTGCTTAATTTCAACTTTAATGAATCCAAATAAATTACAGACTCTTGAGAACACATTAAAGCTCATCAAGAAAGAGCTAATTACAAATTTAAATGACAAGTTAAAGAGAATTAAACAGCCAAAACTCAGAAAACCATATCAGTGCACCAGTTTCATATTTCTCATATAAAATACCCACCAAACCAAAATTAAAACAAATTGAATGCTTATTTGAGCTTTCAATTATAGGATGTATCAGCAACAGTAGAAGCACAAGGATCATCTAAGCATTCAAATTCACTAATTTTAGCCAAATATAAAGCATGCTTTTGCAGAAGAACAAGTGAGTTTCAAGACATACCTCTTGTAGAACTTCTTCAAAGCTCCTTCTCCAGCTGCTATCTTCTCCATATCTTATTGCTGACCACCTCAAGATCTTCTTCACTATTTTTCTGGTGCTCTAGATCGAGTTGTGGGACTCAAAACAAGCTTGAATCAAGGGATGAAGGAAAAAAGCTCACTGCAGCAACCTTGTTGAAGAATCCTTTCTTCAACCCGAATTTTCTCTAAAATTCTCTATAGATTGCATCATCGTTTTTCACTCCAATCTCTTCACTGTATTGTAGATCAACATGCAAAGGAGTGAGTTGCATAAGTTGCAGCTCATGCTTGGAGAAGATAAAACAGTGAAGATGCATCATCACTCTTCTTTTTCCATTTTGTGTTTTTCTCTTTTCCAATTTTATCATAAAATCAAAATGTGATTTTATAAAATCTATTCTGATTGTAAAAAATGAAAATTTTAATTAATTTCATCAATTAATTATTAAATAAAACTTAAGTAATTTAATATGAAATATTAAATTAATTTTAACACATATCCATCTTTATAAATTTAAATCATATTTAAATATATAAATTCTCCTATTTCGTTTAATTCTAAAATTAAACATGTAATTATATCTCATATAATATTAATTCCCTTAATTCTAATTTGAACGTTTCAAATTAACTTATCGTGCTATTCTAGAGCTAGTCTGTCACGAGTTAGTAGGGGAACCTCGCGGACCTACAGATCATGGGCTCCAACGATCCGAGATTAATTGGCTAAACTCATTGGACCAAATTAATCCCCATTCGTTAACTAATGGGTCACTCCACTAAAACCCATAGTTGCACTCCCATCACTGTAGATATATTATGTCCACATGATTTAACCATAATCAGCAAGTCGACCCTTCACAGGTTGTTTGTAATAATGGCTGGGTCAAATATCTGTTTTACCCCCGAGATTACGTCTTATTTCTCAAGTCCCTACTAATCCTCTAATGAAAAACTGGTTTGTGATCCAATCACTAAACCAAACTCTCTCAACCCAGTGAGAGGGTGAGGCCCTTTTTTAAAGACCTAGATTCAGTACTTGAGAGAACAACCTTTCTCCTATCCCTAAATCTGGTAGGCAAGAACTCCGTCTTGCATCCTATGTCCCTAGCTATCTATCCGGTATGTCCTTTGAAATTGGAGTCTTATTGAGCCGATGCTGTTGAGCCAACCCTCAACTATGCAAATTTCAGGACAATCCTGAATAAACATAGTTAGCTCAGGATTAAGATCAAGTTACCTAGGTCATCTAGGTGAAATAGTTAGTCTTATACAGTAAATAGCGTTATAAAGTAAGAGTGACTTATTTTTTGGTCCTGATCTTATGCAAACTCATTGCATAGGACACCCCCACTCCTCATGTCATAACATGTTTGAATTAAGATCACATCGTATGTAGCATTTTGACTATTTACTCGAACCTGACCCACTTACTTAATAAGGTACCTAATCTTATTCATGTACCATAAATCATTTTGACTATTTACTCGAACCTGACCCACTCTTTGTTTATTGGATTTAGACTTTCATACAATTTATGAAATCAATAACAAGTTTATTGATTATAGAAAATGTTTATCATTTTATAAACTGCGAGTTTTTAGGACATAAAACCCAACAGGATTCTTCTAGGGTACCACGAGGCCAAACATGAATCTCACGGTGCGAACATACAGGGAGAAACGGAGTGGAATCATAGACATATCAGATACAGCTCTTTCTCCCACTGAGTATTTATAAGCTAGGGTTTAGTTTACTTAGAAAAAACACGGCTAAGGATTTTAATTGAGTGACTTTTAGGTTTTTGCAAGAGTGACTTTTACTTTGGATAGTTAAACAACTTTTGATCATCATCCATTAAACTCTTTAACGACATCTTTGACCAAAATATCACATGCTTGTAGAAAATCTATCTAATTCATCTTTCCAGGTAGGGGTGTTCCGTTTTCGTCAGCTTAAGAACCCCAACCTTGACAGAACCCGCCTTATATAAAAGATCCCCTATAGATAGATTTAAAATAAATTTAATCTTTTGTGCCAACCAATTTAATCCTATTAAACAAATTTTAAAAGATTAATCTTGGTTACTAAACTCTTTAGAACCATTTGAACTTAGGTCTATCTCAATCCAATTTTAAAATTCTTTTAAAAAACTTGAGTTCACCCTAAGTCCGCATGCAACTCTTTCTTATTGATTTTAGTTCTAATTTCCATTATTACACTTATAAACGGAAATTAGTTTCTCGGTGTCATCCGAGGTCGAACACAGGGATTGTTTTAGGTTATTGTGTTAAATTTGTGATACATGCGACCAGGGGTTTTTCAAATTAATAAAGAGGTTGTTTGTACAGGTATTTAAAAATGCGATAAAGTAAATTGCGATGAAAGTAACGTTCAGTGATAAAAATGCGGTAATAAAGTAAATTGCGGTAAAAGTAAATTGCGATAAAATAAACCTAAGCTATGATGATACAAGATAAAGGTTTCATGATACAAGATACTGAGGTCAAGGCTGGCTGTAAAGATTATAGAAAGATCGTGCAATGCGGTGGCAAGTCTTATGTGCGGCGCATAAAGAGAAAAGATAACTAATATAAACAGCATAAGTTCCTTAATTACGTTAAAGATATAAGTACTGTTCAACTTTTCCCTTGGCGTACACCTCTCGGTGATCGGCCGCGTTCCCACATTTTTCTAGTGAAACATGGACGAACATAATGAATGCAAGGTTGCTTCCATCTCTGGAAGTCCTACTTGCTTTAGTCAACACACTCTTCTATCTTTCTCTCGATAGATTAGAATGACATCTTCACTTCTGCTCTCACAGGTGAAGATGCCGTTTAGCATGCCTTAGCTAAATGCATTTATCTCTTTAACAAAAATTAAGTTACTCGTTTGATCCATATTAATTACCAAAGTATTAAGAAAACTTCATGGAGAAAACGATTAATGGAAGAACGGAGAAAGACAGAGAAGTGGAAATGGAAAGGATCAAGACATTCAATAACACTATTTAACGTTTGATACATGATTTATGAATGAAGAGATTAAGAAAATGAAATACAGTTGATAAATAGACTTAGAAATAAATACAAATAAGCGCCAACGTGTTGGCTCCGATCTGGATGGAGATTTGCTTGCCAGTGTGGATGGATCATGCAAAAGGATGAGCTTCCCTCTCAGGCTTGCTCAACCGGTAGCAGGGATCAAAGCACAGAGCTTCATGGCAAGGATTTGGTAGAATTGCACTGAGACTCACCTCTCAACCTTGTCTCTTCTCTTCTCGGATTTCTTCTCATCAGTACTCAGCTCAACCATTCTCTCAATAATCTAGCATCAATTAGCCCTCGTATTAAGCATACCGGTATCAAGTATATCTTCTCTGAATTCTATGGGGGTATTTATAGGTGAAAAACTTTGACTCTTGGCTTGTGGACCCTACTTATTATTATGGAAATTCCGAAGATGGAGGAATAAATATTCCTTCTGTTATGAAATCAGACCATCAAATCTGCACAACGATTAGTTGTACACGAATCACAATCCTCCGTGTTTGCTGCATCTTTCGATCTATTGCTAGCATGCAGTGTTGTTTTTATTACCGCATGCGGTTGAAATTTAGCTCGGGATCGACTGTCGCATAGCACCATCATTACGTTGATCGTTTCTTCATTGTGGTTTGACGGGTGCAATGTGACAGAGAAGTGTTATTCAGTTTCTCGTTGAGCCTTGATCGCAAGCGGTGACTTGGTTTCCTGCAAAATAGAATAGAAATATCCTCTTCTACCATCTTGATGATGTTAGTGGGTGTAATTGCGATAATTCATAATTATTGTATTTCTGAGCTAATTTTCATACAATCGATGCATACTCCTTCTCTTTTGGCCACAATATCTAGAAAAGGCAGCATAAATAACTTGTGTTTCTACAAGTTATCAAACCTCGCAATTCTCCAATCTGGACAAATGATCCGCGACTTGGTTCTCAGTGCCCTTCCGGTCTTTGATCTCTAGGTCAATCTCTTGCAGTAGCAACACCCACCGTATAAGCCTTGGTTTTACAT
The DNA here is from genome assembly GCF_009727055.1 of Benincasa hispida. Classification (NCBI taxonomy): domain Eukaryota; kingdom Viridiplantae; phylum Streptophyta; class Magnoliopsida; order Cucurbitales; family Cucurbitaceae; genus Benincasa; species Benincasa hispida. The sequence continues at coordinate 21,204,939 of NC_052357.1, read as the reverse complement.
CCTTTTTTTTGTCATCAAATACTTGATCACAGAATGATCTGTATCCATCACAACATTGTTTCCGATTAAGTATTGCCGAAATTTTTCCAAGGCAAATACCACTGCGGGAATTTCCTTCTCTATGGTCGTATAGTTCTCCTGCATATCATTCAATGTTTTACTCGCATAATAAATAGGATGCAATATCGTGTCCTTGCACTGACTGAATACTGATCCCATAGCATATCCGCTAGCGTCGCACATCAATGCAAATGGTTACGTCCAGTCCGGCGCCACCAAAATGGGTGTGGTGATGAGCGCATCTTTTAATGTGTTCAATGCTTTGGTGCACGCCTCATCAAAATTATATTCTCGGTAAGCTTCAAGGAGCGCACTTAGGGGCCTTGCGATGTGGGAGAAGTTAAGAATAAATCTTCCATAAAACTTAGCGTGTCCCAAAAAGCTCCGATGTGTTTTCACGTTAACTGATGGGGGTAACTTGGAAATTGAGTCAATTTTTGCCTGATCAACTTCCAATCCTACTTTAAAGATTTTGTGACCCAAAACTATTTCTTCTTCCACCATAAAGTTGCATTTTTCCCAGTTCAGAACTAGATTTGTTGCCACGCATTTTCAAGACCTTTTCTAGGTTAGATAAACAGGAGTCGTAATTATTGTCGAAGACTGAAAAATCATCCATGAATACCTTGACTAACTCCTCCAAGTAATCTAAGAATATTTCCATCATACAACGTTGGAAAGTGCCTGGTGCATTATAGAGTCCAAATGGCATGCGTCGGAATGAAAACGTACCAAATGGGCACGTGAATGTTGTCTTATCTTGATCTTCTGGTGTAATTGCAATTTGATTGTACCCTGAATAGCCGTCAAGAAAACAGAAAAATTCAATCCCCGCAAGTCTGTCTAGCATTTGATTAATGAACGGGAGTGAAAACTGGTCCTTTTGAGTGGTCAAGTTTAGCTTGCGATAATCCATGCAAATTTTCCACCCCGTAGTTGTTCTTGGGGGAATTAATTCATTCTTGTCATTAGTGACAACTGTCATTCGCCCTTTCTTTGGAACACACTGCACTGGGCTCACCCAGCTGCTATCAGATATCGAGTGGATGACTCATGCATCCAGCCACTTCATTATTTCCTTCTTTACGAGCTCCCTCATAGCTAGGTTCAAGCGACATTGCCTTTCTACCGATCCTATTTTTCCTTTTTCGGACGAATCTTGTGCATACAATACGAGGGACTGATTCCTCGAATGTCCGCCAAGGTCTATCCTAAGGCCTTTGCGTAGGATCTGTATGAGCGTAACTTATTTCTCCTTCTCAGCGATGCGGAAATGATAACCAGTAACGTGTTGTTACTTCCTAAGTAAGCATACTTAAGGTGCACGAGCAACGGCTTTAACTCTAGCACAGGTTGTTCTTCTAAAGACGGCTTTATGTGTTGTGAGTCCATTCAGATATCTTGAGTGGTTCAAAATTTGATTCAGTATGAATTGCAGCGCAGTCCTCCTCCAATATTGCGCCGATTTCAAGATCTTCTTCCTCTAGCTCCTTCAGGGGTTCGTGTCAATGTTCATCCCGCAGTTCCTTAATATATTGGCAGTTTTTCATGTCACCTGGGTACTTCAACGCATTGAATAGGTTGAATTTTAATTCGTCATCATCGACCCTGATGGTCAATTCCCCTTTTTGCACATCGATCAGTGCTCGCCCTGTTGCGAGAAATGGGTGACCTAAGATGATAGGGACTTCTCTGTCAGCTTCGTAATCCAATATAACAAAATCTGCCGGAAAGATAAACTTATCCATTTGCACGAGTACATCCATTATCTTGCCCTCAGGATGCTTTATTGATCTATCGGCCAACTGTAATGTGATCGTGGTTGATCTTGCGTTGCCGATATCCAGCTTCTTAAAAATCGACCAGGGCATTAGATTTATGCTTGCCTCTAAATTGCACAGCGCGTTCCCGACCATCTTCCATCCTATCATGTAGGGCAATGTAAAACTCCCGGTGTCCTTCATTTTAGTGGGGATATTATTTTGAAACAGCGTGCTGCATTCATATGTTAGCACAACTGTTTCATTTTCCCCGATCTTTCTTTTATTGACAAGGATATCCTTGAGAAAGCTTACATAACTCGACATCTGCTCTAGTGCTTCTATTAAGGGAATGTTAATGTGTAGCTATCGGAGAACGTCCAAGAACCTCTGAAATTGCTTACTATCATCGTCTTTCTTCTTCAGCCTAGACAGGAAAGGTGGAAGATCCCGCCTTACTTTTTGTTGTGTTGGTTGTTTGTTAAGGTCTTTTTCTTATTGTTTTTCATTATCTGGAGGTTGTGTTGATTGAGAATTCAAGTCTTGAGAAGCTTCATCTTTTGTAGGTGAACTTACGTCCGAACTAGTACTTTTTCCACTATTAGTTGATTGGTCATCATCAACAGTCAAATCTACTGGTGTTGTTGTCGCATCTGGTACTGATGGCATAGGGGATGTTGTTTTGCCACTTCTCAATGTCACTGCATGACATAGTTCTTTACCTCGCTGCCCCGATGCCCTGAGTTCCTGTGCCGCGTACCAGGCACTTTCTTCTTTAATTCACTCGTAAGCTGATCTATCTGCTCTTTTAGTTTGTATAAGACCTGACCATGAAGTGTTAACGTCTTGTTATATAACATCGTTTATGATAAAGACTTCACTTCACTAGGGTAAACATAGGTAACATGACCTCAATCCTGAGTGAGTTGGGAACTCCTGCCATTGAGGGTGTTCCTTTGATTTGTATGGGTGCGAGTGGCTAGGTCGCCATTTCAAACCTACCATTTTTGGGACTCGTCTGATTTGGGAGCTGGGAACTCAGCTACACAAGATGAAATTCACTCATTCCCCAAAGCAGAGGTAAGTAGATAGATAGCTCCCTTAAAGGCTGATTCCAGGGCTTGAACGATGTGGCGACACATGCCTTCTCTTGGCCCAAGAGGAGTTCACACATTTTGGACTATGTTGTATTGTTCATTAGCGGAATCAGTGGTACTTAAGGAGTGAGATGTAACTACAAGAGAAAACGGTAAATTGGCCATGTTGTACTTACGAGCATCTGTGAAGGGTCATCATACTCATGATTGGTTATATCCGATGGACACAGAAATATATCTATGGTAAGAAGAGTTCAGCTGTTGGTCTTTAGGGGAATGCCTGACAGTTAACGGATGGTGGATCTCGTAGCTAAAGAGTTTAGTCAGCTATTCACGGACCGTTGGAGCTTCGAGCCACAGGTTCATTAGGTCCCCTAGGTAGCTTGGATAAAGTCGAGAATCAGTGTTTGGGTCAGTTTGAAATGTTCAAATTGACAAGAGGGAGTTCGATTATATATGAGATAATTGAACCGGTTGATTATATATGATATAATTGACTAAATGTATGAGATACATTATTTTGGAGAAATTTAGATATAAATATGATTTATATTATGTGGATAAGATATTACTATAGTAGATATATGATATCAAACTATAGAGTAAGAATATAATATGATTATATTCATTAATTATTAAATTGGTTAATTATATGATAATTGGCCAAAAACTTCTTTTAGTCGTGCGTAAGTGGGAGCAGCCATATTCGGTTAAGGTAACCGATGAATAAAATGAAAATTTGTTTCATTTTGCAAAAGTTCTGAAAAATTGGCAATTGGTGTGAAAACGTAACGATCGCATAGCTTAAGAGCCTATGCGATAGTTGCTCATCATCTAATGATCGCACACCTCGCGCCTAAACGATCGCACGCTAGTCTCTAAACGATCACTTAGCTTTCCTAAACGATCGTATAGTGTGCCACGTTTTCTAAACGATCGTCTATCTTTTTCTAAACGATCGCTTAGTAAAACCTACACGATCGTGTAGCATCTTCTAAACGATAAGCACTTAGCTATACGATAGCTCCTTTTCTCTCCCATTTAATTATCGTCTACACGATTTATTCTTTTTCCAACCTCTACCAAATTTACCAAAGAGTGGTCTTCGGATTCTCACTCCAAGAATACCATGGGCTCCATTTTGGTGGTGTCGTCTCCGCTGCTGTTCACTCATTTGTGACTGTTCATGTTGCTGCCGTTCGTGTAGACGATCGTGCTGCTGCAACCGTCTTGTTTGCTGGACGATAGCGTTCGCGTTGAGGTCTTCCACTGCGTCTGAGTTCCGAAGCTTGAAGAGGTTTTCAACTGGTATGAGAACTTTTTCTTTATATTTTAGTGTTCAAAGCATGCATGTAATTAGTGTGAATTTGCATGATTGTATGTTAGAATATATGTGTTGTATTTTGGTCAAGATGAAATCGGAAAGATCCGAATGCGCTCATGGATACTCTTCGTCAAGAGTTCCTTCACAAAGATGGAGAAGTATGCATTAAGTATTGCAAGATAGAAAATCAAGTTGCACATATTCACCAAAGCATTAAAGAAAGACTTGTTTTGGAAAATCAAAGAAATGCTCGGAGTCATGGAAATCTAGCTTAAGGGGGGATGTTAGAAATTAAGCTAGATACATAATGGATAATACATTTCTAGATATATTTCTAAATACTGTAATTTCTAATTTCTAGATACATGCAGTTCTAGATACATGTAATATTGGGGTTGATGCCCTAAATCTCTTAGGGTCTTATACTGTGTAATTGTATTGTACAAATATTTTATTTATGTAATAAAATATATGATGTTTTATTTCAAAATTAGTTGCATTAACCACAAATCAATAAACTAACATCCAAGGTTATCTTGTAGCTTAAACATGTATGTAGAGACGTATGGTTGGATCATATTTAAGTGATAACCTAAATGGTTTATAGTAGATTGATAAGGTTGGATACCTTATCCTAATGACACTATGAGTATGACCCGCTTTGTAGATGTTACAATTATTATAAAGTCCTACAACTTATCTGATCCTAATCATTCATGTGTCTATGTGGGTAGGGATATTCTATAGAAAGAAGTTTGTATAAGACCGGACCACGAAATGTTTAGTCTTATTATATAACGTCATGCATAATAGAGATTTACATTTCACCAAGATGACCATAGGTAACATGACTTGAATCCTGAGTGAGTTATGTACTCCTACCTATGAAGGCGGTCTTTTGATTTGTATGGGTGAGAGTGGCCATATCACTGACTCAACAAGCCTACCACTTTGGAGATTCGTCTGATTGGGGAGCTGGGAACACAGCTACACAAGAAGGAATTTACTCCTTCCTCAATGTCGGGTCAAGTAGATAAATTTCTCCCTTAAGGGATTCTGGGGCTTGAACAAAGTGGCGCCGCAACCTCTCCTAGCTCAAGAGGAGTTTGGTCATAGTTAGACTATTATTTATTGTTCATTAGAGGGATCAGCGATACTTAAGAAGTTAGATGTAACTACATGGACAAAACGGTATTTTTGGCCCAACTGTACTTACAAGAAATTTGTGAAGAGTCGTTGTACTATTGATTGGTTATATTCAATGGACACAAAAATATATATGTAGTGCGAAGAGTGCAGCTGTCGATTTTTAGTGTAGTGCCCGATAGTTAACGGATGGTGAATAATTAATTATTCACGTATCGTTGGAGCTTCAAGCCACAAGTCCATGAGTCTCGTCGATATCTCAATGGGATTTTAATAAGAATCAATTTTGGATTAATTTGAATTGTTCATATTAATGTAGGGAATGTAGGAATGTATCAGCAACAGCGGAAGCAACAAAGATCATCTAAGCACTCTAATTCATTAATTTTGGCAAAATATAAAACATGTTGTTGCATAAAACAAGTGAGTTTCATGACATACCTTTGTAGAACTTCTTCAAAGCCTGTTCTTCAGCTGCAATCTTCTCCGAATCTTGTTGCAGACCACCTCAAGATCTTCCCCACTATTCTTCTTGTGCTCTAGATTGAGTTGTGGGATTCAAAACAAGTTTGAATCAAGGGATTAATGAGAATTGCTCACAGCAGCAATCTGGTTGAAGAACACTTTCCTCAGCATGAATTTTCTCTAAAATTCTCTCTTGATTGCATGCCCGAAATTCACTCCCAACTCTTCAATATATTGCCGACCATCATGCAAGGAAGAGAGTTGCATGAGTTGCAGTTCATGCTTGGAGTAACATAAGGTAATAGTGATGGCTTTTGTATAAGCAAGTAAAAGATGGATAATGGAAAAAATGGTTTTTCCATTTGTGTATTATTTTTACAATTTTCCAATTTTATCACAAAATCGAAACTTAATTTTTAAAATCTATTTTGATTTTAAAACTGAAAATTTTTATTAATTTCATAAATTAATTTTTAAATAAAACTTAATTAATTTAATATCAAATATTAAATAATTTTTACACACATCCATCTTTATATATTTGAATCATATTTAAATATAAATTCTATTATTCCATTTAATTCTCAAATTAAACACGTAATTATATCTCATATAATTACTAATTCCCTTAATTCTAATTTGAACGCTTCAAATTAACTTATCATGGTATTCTAGAGCTAGTCCATTACAAGCTAGTAGAGGGACCTCGCAGACCTACAGAACATGGGTTCCAACAATCCGAGATTAATTGGTTAAACTCATTAGACCAGATTAATCTTCATTCGTTAACTAATGGCCACTAAAGTCCATAGTTTCACTCTCCTCACTATAGATATATTATGTCCACATGATTTAACCATAATCAGAAAGTTGACCCTTCACAGGTTGTTCATAATAACGGTTGGGTCAAATATCTGTTTTACCACAAGATTACGTCTTATTCCTCAAGTTCCTACTAATCCTCTAATGTACAACGGGGTTGTGATCCAATCACAAAACCAAACTCTCTCAGCCCTGTGAGAGGGTGGGGCCCCTTCTTCAAGACTTGGATTCAGTATTTGAGAGAATAACCTTTCTCCTATCCTTAAATCGGGTAGGCGTGAACTTCGTCTTGCACCCTGTGTCCCCAGCTATTAATTAAGTCTTACCCCTGAAATGTGAGTCTTATTGGGCCGACGCTATTGAGTCAACCCTCACCTATGCAAATCTAAGGGTAATCTCGAATAAACAGGAGTTCATAGTTAGCTCAGGATTAAGATCGAGTTACCTAAGTCATCTCGGTGAAATAGTCAATCTTATAAAGTAAACAGCGTTATAAAGTAAGAGTGACTTATTTCTTGATCCGATCTTATGCAAACTAATTGCATAGGACGCCCCTACTCCTCATGTCATAACATGTACGAATTAGGATCACATCTTATGTAGCACTTTACGACTCTTTGTAATAATTACAGAGTAGGCCGCACCCAATGGTGTTACCAGAATAAGATACCCAATCTTATTCATGTACCATAGATCATTTTGACTATTTACTTGAATTTGATCCACTCTTATGTCTTCACATAAAGTTCAAGTACTCATGTAATAGTCATGGGTCCGATTATTGGATTTAGAGTTTCATACAATTTATAAAATCAATAATAAGTTTATTGATTATAGACAATGTTTATCATTTTACAAACATGCGAGTTTTAGGACATAAAACCCAACAGGGAATTAGTTAATTATATGCTTTGAATTCTTCAAATTAATGTAGGGAATTAGTTAATTATATGTGATATAATTAATTCTAATTATATATGATATAATTACTATACTGTATTTGATACATTATAAAGTATTTATGAGAGGAATTAAATATTTGAATATGATTCAAATATTAATTATATGAATTGAATTCATATAATTATATTTAATATAAATATGATTTATATTAAAACCCATTGGAGATGCAAAGGAAATTATAAGTTATGTTGTATATGATACATTATTAAAACTATAGGTTATATGTTATATTTGATATTGAAAGAACTCTAATGGGTGAGAACCTTGAGCGGAAGCGGATCGACCAAATTTCATTTTCATTGAATACAAAGTTTACCGTAAACAATAAACAAGATATGTATTTAATTCTAAATTGCAATATACTTTAGAAAGGGCTTCAAGAAACTTCACCTTTTAAGACCTTTTCTTCACGTTTTCCCTCGAACAAATCACGAACAACTTGAAAACCTTCCTCAAGATTAACCTTGAACTAGTATGGACACTACTACGAATGTTACCTTTGTATTCTCAGGGTGAGAACCCAGGATTGGTGGGCTCTGACTAATTTGGATATGAGGGGAAACTTAATGTAGATGAGAGATTGAGAATTTTCACACAAAACTCAAAGACACAGAACACTTCTGTCATTTTTCTTTCTCAATCGTTCAACAACAACAACCGTGAAGAAGAAGAAAACATTTTTCTTTTATTCTCCTTGAACAAAAATAATCACCACCTATTTACGTGGGTGGAGAGAAAAAAATGGGAAAGGAATTGTAATTCCCTTCTTTATTATTAAAATAATAATAATAATAATATAATTATAAATATGATAACTAACTTATCATATTATATATATATTAAATTATATGTTATATCAAATATAACATATAACCTATAGTTTTAATATTGTATCACATACAATATAAACTATAGTTTCTTTAATCTTTTATATGACATTTAATATAAAACATGTTTATATTAATTTAACAACTATGAATCCAATTCATAGAAACTATATTTGAATCTCATTCAAATTTTTAATTCCTCCTATTAAACTATAATGTATCAAATAAATTATGACAATTATATCTCATATAATTGAAACGATTTAATTATATCAAATACAGCTACGCCAAATTGCCGTTTTGCCCTTGTAGTTACATCTTACTCCTTAAGTACCATTGATCCCTTTATTGAACAATAGATCATAATCCAACTATGACTAAACTCTTTTCGGGCCAGGAGAGGATGTGGCACCACATTATTCAAGACTCAGAATCATCTCTTCAGGGAGTAATTTATCTACTTACCTCTTCCTCGGGGAAGGAGTGAATTCTATCTTGTGTAGCTATGTTCCTAGCTCTCCAATCTGATGAATCTCCAAAATGGTAGGCTTGTTGAGTTAGCGATCTAGCCACTCTCACCCATGCAAATTAAAGGACCCTCTTTATAGACAGGAGTTTACAACTCACTCATGTTACCTATGGTTATCCTGGTGAAATGTAAGTCTCAATTATGAACGATGTTATATAATGAGACTAAACAATTTTGTGGTCCGATCTTATATAAACTCCTTTATATAGAATATCATCGCTCGCATGTCTCTACATGAATGATCAGGATCAAATCATTTATAGCACTTTACAACAATTATAACACCTACAAAGCGGGTCATACTCGTATTATCACCAGGATAAGGTACCCTGCCCTATCTATCTACTACAGACCATTTAGGTTATCACTTAAATGTGATCCACCCGTATATCTCTACATACCTGTTTTAAGTTACAAAGATAATCTTGGATATTAGTTTATTGATTTGTGGTTAATGCAACTAAAATAACATATATTTTATAGACAATAAATAAACTATGAAATATTTTATAAAAAAACACAATGAGTTTGTTCAACAATGTTTACAAATTATAGGACCCTATGAGATTTAAGGCATCAACCCCAACATATATAATATATAGTATATATATATATATATATATATATATATATATATATATATATATATATTGATAAGGTGTGTTATCATATGAATATATATATACACACACATATATATTATTAAATAAATAATTTTATTTATTTATTTTGAAAATTATTTTTAGGATGGAGTTGTAACTCCCTTACCACACTTTTCTGTAGTTTTTTTAGAAAATTTTTATTCCCAATTTCTCGAGCTCCTTCCTCTCTCAATTAAGTTTTTTCCCCTCACAAATAATCTGAGCCCATTCCTCCAAGGTTCTCATCCCTGAGAATAACAAAGTTTCCATCGTGGTGGTGCCCAACTTGGAGATCGAGGGATTTTACGTGAAATTTTTGTTTTCAAAGGTAAAGATTCCAAACCCAAGTTCTTGGTAATTTATCAAAAGCATACTGTAATTTTGTGTATTGCAAAATTTTATTCTTTTTTTTTTTTTTAAATGTGAGAGTTTCTAAACCTAACTTAGATGGCCAAATAGAACGCAAATAATTAGCAGAAATAAATCGAAAACTGTAAAGAACACCAAGATATATAGTGGTTTGACCAGTTTGGTCTACATCCACTTTGAGAACCAGCTTGAATTAATTTATTAATGAGCAATAAAGGAAATTTATAAATTACAGATAATCAACAAAATCACCAATATGTAATTTCAGTATCCACTGATACCGAGAGAGTCACACACAACGTTGCCTCTAAAAACTGAAAAACAACCTGCTGCAAAACAGCCCAAAACAGTGTGCTACTGCCTCTGACCGGCGAACCACGTGCAGACCCACGCGTCTCTCTCACCAACAATCGTTATCGAACGAACCGTTTTCTCGGACCGAACCTCCCTAGACCGACCGCACTCCTACGCGGACACCTCTGTCGATCTCGCTAGACGGAAACCCACGCCGCCCTACCTCACGCTTCCGTTGAACTCTACCATCAGTCTCGACGAACGGAAGCCAGTCACCACCTCCTGATCTGCTGCCTTCGGCTCGTCTACACTCAGGCGGCTCGACCACTTCGAACGGCGGCTCTTCTTCAGTGAAAATCTCAGGCGGCTTCCTCAGATTCACTTCAGCGGCTGCTATTTTTCGTTCAGCCTCAAGGTCACACGAAATTAAGGCCTATTTTTGGAGAAGAAGAGATATTACAAAATTGCCACTATTCATTAATTAGAAGAATGCCATTGAGCCTTTAATTTTTTTAAAAACCCAATAAAACCCACTTAAATACATTGTTATTTTCTACAAATCTCCCTCATAACAAGAATATTTAAGTGCCAAGCTGATTCTTCAATCTTCCTATCATCTAGATTTAAATTCAGGCCATCTAATAGGTATTAAACCTATGGGCTGGAAGAACCTTGGTTAACATATCTGAAAAATTTTCAACTATATGAACCTTGTCCAGTTCAACATCTTTCTAGGCCACAACTTCTCTGATAAAATAAAATTTGACATCGATATGCTTAGACCGTTCATGATGAGATGGATATTTCGCAAGATGAATAACACTCTGGCTATCACAACGGACGATAGAAATGAACTCCTTCGACAACAACTCACCAACTATCCTTCTGAACCACACTGCCTCTTTCACATCTTCACCCACTGAAATATACTCAGACTCAGTAGTAGACAATGCAACAATTGACTGTAGAGTAACCTTCCAACTGACCACATTACCAAACGAACGAAAAATGTGACCTGATAGAGACCTTCTTTTATCAAGGTCTATAGCATAATCTGCATCTGTAAAGCCTTCCAACAGTGCTGATTTATCACAATCCCTGCTAAAACAAAATGATACACTGGTACTACCTTTCACATTATCGAAGCACCCATTTAACTGCATTCTAATGCTCCTTCCCAGGATTTGAGATAAACCTACTTATCATACTCATAGCATATTCCAAGTCAGGCCTAGTACAAATCATCAAATACATAATACTTCCAACAGCATTACAATAGGGAATATTAGCCATCTCTAACCTTTCTTGTTCAGTAACAGAACACTAAGACAAAGAAAGCCTAAAATGAGATGCTGGTGTCGAAACTCCCTTACAACCAGACATATTATACTTCTCAAGTAGTTTATACACATAACTCTTCTGCGAAATGGTTAATAAATCTTTCTCCCTATCTCCTTTCACATCCATGCCTAGGATCCTTTTCAGTTCACCTAAATCTTTCATCTCAAATTCACTACTCAACTGTTTCTTGAGATCATAGATTTCAGAATAATCCTTAGACACCAGAATCATATCATCTACATAAAGAAGTAGATAAGTATATGTACCTTTCTGAGATAATTTCCAATACACGCAGGCATCATATGAGCTCCTGTGAAACCCCTGCTTCAAAATAAAGGTGTCAAACCTGATATACCACTGTCTTGGCGATTACTTTAGTCCATAGTTGGACCTGTGAAGACAACAAACCATGTCTACCTTTCCTTTCACCTCATAGCCCTTAGGTTGAGCCATGTAGATCACTTCCTCAAATTCACCATGAAGGAAAGTTGTGGTGACATCCATCTGTTCAACAAACATATCAAAGTGAAAAGCAATAGATAAAATTAATAAAATGGACGAATGCCTCACCACTGGAGAGAAAATCTCATGAAAGTCAACTCCCTCCTTTTGAGTGTAGCCCTTGGCTACCAGTCTAGCCTTATACCTAGGCTTGTTGTCATCTCTTGTACCTGGCTTGAATTTATAAATCCACTTTGACTGAATGAGTTTTTGATTAGAAGGCCTTGGAACCAATGACCATGTCTGATTCTTCTACAACGAGAACAACTCTGCTTCCATAGCATCCTTCCATTGTTCCTTCGAATTAGATACAATAGCCTCCTAAAAAGTAAGAGGCTCTGCTTTAATACGGTCAGCTGCACAAGTAAGAGCATAAGCAACTAAATTAGCATAACCATACCTCGTAGAAGCCTGCCTCATCCACTGAAGCCTGTCACGTGTAAGTTGATAGTTCTGTAGGTCACTGCTACTTGAGCTTTCTTCACCAAAATTTCCCCCATCCATCAAAGTCCTTGCAGTTGAGGCTGTCTACCATCAGAACTGGATGACTGATCACTGGAATCACCTAAACTAACTGATGGTCATGCTTTAGAATCAATTCCAACCTCTGCTTCAACCTGGTCAACTGTCTGCTGTTTCTGCTGCTCTTTAACACGAAATGGCAAATCTGTTTCATTAAAGGTCACATCTCTGCTGATAATGTATTTATTTCTGCCTTCTTCCAAGCACCAAAGTTTATATCCTTTAACACCCTAAGGATAGCCAATAAACATACATTTAAGTGCCCTCTTATTCAGCTTCCCTTCCTTAACATGAGCATAAGCTGAACATCCAAATACTCTGAGATGATCCAAGCTTGGAGCTTTTCCTGTCCATATCTCCTGAGGAGTCTTTAGACCCAAAGCGGAAGACGGACTCCTATTAATAAGATAACAGGTTGTTTGGGCAGCTTTCCCCCAAAACTTCAAGGATAATGAAGCATTTGTCAAGAGACATCTTGTACGCTCCATAATTGTTCTGTTGAACCTCTCAGCTAAACCATTTTTCTATGGAGTGTACGTAATAGTAAAATGTCTCGTAATTTTCTCAGATTTGCAAAATTTATCAAATTTGCGATTCACAAATTCCAAACCATTGTCTGTCCTCAGATACTTTACCTTCCTGCCTATCTGGTTCTCAACCTGCTTTTTCCATTCAAGAAATTTCCCAAAAGCTTCATCATTCTGGATACTCCACACCTTTCTTGAAAAACCATCAATGATTGACATAAAGTATCTTGAACCTCTCATAGAAGGTACTTTTGTAGAACCCCACAAATCTGAATGAACATAATCTAAAATTCCTTTGGTAGAATGCTTCCGTTTCCCAAACTTCACTCTGGTAGACTTTCCCATTATACAATGTTAAACAAATGGGAGTTCAATGTATTTAACTCCTCCAAGCAAACCTTGTTGTGAAAGAGCTTGCAGACCTATTTCACTCACATGAGCTAATCTGTTATGTCATAACATAGACTTATCTTTTTCTTTCCTAGATGCAACGGCAGCACTACCTGAAACTGCAGTACCCTTCAACACATAAAGACCATTCCTCAAGGTCTCCTTCAACCTAACCAAAGAGCCCTTGATAACCTTCAGAACTCCATTCTCAGATTTATATGAATAACTTGCTCCATCGAATTTGCCAAGAGAAATTAGATTTCGTTTGCATTCTGGAACATACCTTACATTTGTAAGAATTCTGATCATACCATCATGTGTTGCAATTCGAACTGACCCAATTCCTTTTACATCACAAGCACCATTATCACCAAGCAAACTAATCCCTCATCATTTTCCTACAAGTCAATCAAGAAATCCCGATTAGGGGTCATGTGAAACGTGCACCCTGAATCCATGATCCAAGCATTCTGAATGTCCCTACTAGACAGCATCAAAACCTCTGCTGAATCATACCCATCAATAATATTTGCTGCACTAGAATACCCTGCATGCTTGCTACTTGATGCTTCCTTGCTCTTATTCAAAGGGCAATTTTTTCTAAAGTGTCATTCTTTATGACATAGGAAACACTTTTTGGTTTTCCTCTTTGATTTCGACCTGGATCTCGACTCTTTTCCTTTTCTGTACTTTTTCTCACTTCTGCCTCTAGCCATGAGTAACTCTCCATCCTTGCGTTCCTTTTTAATCTCAAGATTTCTTGTTGTCAAGGCATCCAACACTATATCCATGGACAATGAATCCCATCAATATTTAATAGCTGCCTTAACTTCTCGATACGATTCTTGCAAAGAATTCAGACGAATAACTGCTTGATTTTCATTCGACATCTTCTCACCGATGTTATTTAGATCAACTATAATCTTCTGGAATTCATCTAGGTCCTCTTCTAAGCCTTTACTTGAGTCCATCTTATATTCAAAGAATTTCTCCTTTAGATATAATTTATTTGGTAACGACTTAGTCAAATAAAGACTTTCCAGTTTCTTCTACAACTCTGCTATAGTAGTGGCCTCATCTGCTAGTCTAAGCACTCCATCTGACAAATACAGAATTATCGTCGAATAGGCCATCTCATCCATATCCATTTTTTCAGCTTCTGTAATTGTTGGTGGAAGGTTATCTTCGTCTATGATTTTGGCTACCTTTTATTATACCAGATTAGCCCTAATTTTTTTCCTCCATAACCCGAAGTCACCTTTCCCATCAAATTTAACAACTTCGAACCGTGTAGATATCGAAGCCATCTGTCAAATTAATTCAATAAAAATATCCCTGAACAAAGAATATGTCAGGACACACTACCACACACCCTTCTTAGATCAACTGGAGCTCTGATACCACTTGTGAGAGTTTCTGAACCTAACTTAGATGGCCAAACAGAACGCAAACAATCAGCAGAAATAAATCGAAAGTAGTAAAGAACACCAAGATATATAGTGGTTCGACCAGTTTGGTCTACATCCACTTTGAGAACCAGCTTGAATTAATTTATTAATGAGCAATAAAGGAATTTTACAAATTACAAATAATCAACGAAATCACCAATCTGTAATTTCAGTATCCACTGATACCGAGAGATCCGCACACAATGTCGCCTCTAAAAACTGAGAACAACCCGCTGCAAAACGGTCCAAAACAGTGTGCTACCGCCTCTGACCGACGAACCACACGTAGACCCACGCGTCTCTCTCACCAACAACTTCTGTCGGACGAACCGCTTGCTCAGACCGAACCTCCCCAGACCGGACCACACTCCTACATGGACACCTCTGTCGATCTCGCCGGACGGAAACCCACGTTGCCCTACCTCACGCTTCCGCTGTGCTCTACCGTCAGTCTTGTTGAATGAAAGCCAGTTGTCGCCTCCTAATCTGCTGCCTCCGGCTCTCTACACCCAAGTGGCTCGACCAATTCGAACGGCGCTCTTCTCCAGCGAAAATCTCAGGTGGCTTCCTCAGATTCACTCCAGCGGCTGCTATTTGTCGTTCAGCCTCAAGGTCACATGAAATTAAGCCCTATTTTTGGAGAATAAGAGATATTACAAAATTATCACTGCTCATTAATTACAAGAATGTCATTGGGCCTTTAATTTTTTCTAAAGCCCAATAAAACCCACATAAATACTTTGTTATTTTCTACAGTAAAATTTTCTATTATGTAAAATTTTGGAAATTGGGACGATCCATCTCTTCCTCTCAAGGACCCTTAATTGGTGCTTCATGTAATTGTTCAAGTACATGAATGATATTTATATATGTACTAAAGCAAATTAATGGAAGCAAATTGAAGTTAATTATTTTGTTTCAAGAGAACAATATTCTTCTCTTGTGTGTTCTTGAGTTTTGTAAGAGAACACATTTCTTCTCTTCAAAGTTTGTGAGATTTAGAGTGCATCTTAGAGTGAGCTCATCAACGCTTCCAACACTTCCTGTGGATTGTGACGAGTGTCTCCCCGTGGTTAACCACATCTCAAAGTCAATTCTACATTATTTTTTAAACTAAATTATTTGACAACAATGTGATGTGTTTTTTTTTTTTTCCCTTTTTTTGAAACTCATTAAAATAATGTTTCAAAATATGAAGCATGATAACAAATACAGCTTTTAACTTTAGAGATCAAAGTTGAATGGTAGGGCTACTCATGAATGTGATCAAATAGGGAATGGACTCTTAAAATGACAAAAATTTGATATTTTCATTGAACATACGTCATTGAGTCCGTGCGAATTGAGCAAAGTTATAAATGTTGGATTGGAGGTAGGACTATGCCTACTATTACTTTGTTTGGTAAAGATAACATCCAAGGTGAAGATTCTTTCTGGTACTAATTGATAATATAATACTGTGTTTGTAGAAAAATGCATTTAAGAATTGAAGAGGACTCATGAAATAAAATATATTAGCAAAGACATTTATAGAAGTCTCACTTTCGCTCACATCTATTATAGGAAGAATAGGTCAGATCTGTGAAGGGTCATTTCTTCAAAAGGACAAAAGAAAAAAAAAAAGTTGAATTGTTGTAAGATATTTAATTATGGAGACAAGATTAATAGGCTGCCACTTGTCACTCTCTTATTTAACTGTCCTTCTCTTAGGAATAATCTTTGTAATGCCAATGTCTAAGTGAAAGGAATAAACCAAAAGAATCATGAGACCCTCCACCAATGGGGGATACCCTACATGAATTGACCATATATGCCACCGTCGGTGGCTTTCAAATGGACATTGAAAGGTTGTAATTTAGGTCAATTTCCACCATTTAAAATATGAAATATAGAGAGAAAAATTCAAAGGTTCTAATTAAAGGGAAATTTCCACAATTTCAAAACTATAAAATATAGACTGAAAAAAATGAGAGATTATTGGGAATTCACCCCCTAGCCTTACCAAAATATATATATATATATATATATATATATACATGATTTTATTGGGGACCATTTTCCATTTCTTTGGTCCCTAAAAATTATTTTTTTCTTTTAACCACATAATGTAATTTAAGATTACAAAGATGTATAAATCTGTGAATCTAGTTGAGATATCTTAGTACATGAATCCAAATTTCCTCTAGTATATTGTTAAGAAAAATGATATATATCCTATAAGATTGAATCAATCTCAAAACAAAAGTAACATAGCTTTATGATTCGATCGTCTTAAAATAGCTTGGATATTTCAATTGAGTGGGGAGAGTTTCAAGAAGAAATCTACCATCAAAGGAAAATAGAAAATCGTAAAAGTAAAGAATCAACATAGAGATTTGAGTGGTTCACTAATATTGTAGCTCAACTAAAGGGAGAGAGCAGAATATCAAATCACAGTAAATAACATAAATAATACAACTTAGGATACTCAATAAAAAAATTACCTAATGACAAAAGAAAACAAACAAATTACAATCCATAACATTCATGGATATTCAAGAAACAAACAAATTACTCAATGAGAAAATTGAGATTTAACATCTACAATATATATAACATTCATAGACATAAAGAACATAATTCAAAAAAGAAAAAAAGATAATATCACATAAATAGAGATAGTTATTTAGTTTATTCATATCAATAACTAAAAATAGACAGACCAAACTAGGAAGATGAAGAAAAGGTTCTACAAACATAACTAAATGACAGAAATTTTATGTGTACAATAATTTTTGAACCAAGCTCAAACATAAAGACTATTCTACCCTTCGAGCAAATGTCAATTTGATCCATTTCCATCCCTTCATTAGTGATTATGGCTGACCTTTAGATGGAAAATATTCATTCCTCTTTGTGAAATTTGATTGTTGTTCTACCCTTTGATTTTCTTGAATCACTCTCATATGTTCCACCCTTTGATTTGTTTGAATCACTTTCATATGTTCCATCCATTGATTGTCTGGAATCACTTTCATACGTTCCATCCAAAAAAAGGAGAGAACAAATTAAGAACAAATTAATGCATTTTTTTAAACAATATACTAGAGGCTATGGGATAGTAAGTGAACCGAGGAGAACAAATTAATGCATTTCCATTCAAACTAACTGTAAATGTTGTTTTCTTAAAAATTGATTTATTTTCTTTTGAAAGATACTAAAGGAAGAGAGATCAATAGTTGACATATTCTTAGCCGCTTCGAATCCAGAACATATACATTCCACAAAAGACTAATTACAAGGAGGGGCGAATTAAAGATTAATTTATGAAAAACAAAGATTTCCTTTAGAACAAATTAAAGGTTATTCATTAATGTTAATCGATCAATTTTATCCAAATTTGAAGTAAAGAAAACACAAATAATTAAGCAGAAAGGGAAGATGGTGATTACCAAAAGTTTGTGGCAATAAATGATGATGGTAACCACCAAAACCTTGTTGCAATGTGGGATCACCCTTCATATGATTAACAGATGGGTACAATATAGATTGAAGACTTTGTTCAAAGTCCATCTGCAAAATAATATATATCCAAAATTATTTCATCTCTCTTATATTTGAGTAAAATAAATGACCATAAAGAGACTTAACTACACCCAAATATCTCAACTAAATTAATACATTCATAATACATTGATAGTATACTTATCGTACCCCAATCTAAAATTCATGCATTCCAATAAAACAATGAGTATATGAATATAAAATCTAGAGGAAAGTCGTTAAAAATGTATCATAATTACAAAAGTAAGTGATGATTTAGTGCATCAAAGGTCTGTCAAAGTAACAATATTGGTCAAAATGCACTAATGTAAAGGCTATATGAAAGTCATTAAAGATACATATAACTACAAAAACAAGTGATGATTTGATGCACCAAAAATGTCCACCAATATATTTCTTATTCAAGAAGTAAAAATAGAGTTTAATTAACTAATTATTACCTGAAAATCATTGATGGGATTGAAGTTGGAAGGATATCCAAAATCAAAAGTCTGAGAATAGCTTCTTCCAAGACAATACATATCATTGTTGAGACCATGCCCATGATCAACTTGTACATGATCAAAATTCAAATTCATGTTATAATCTCCAAAACCAAAGTTTGGGAGGGTGCCAAGAAAGTAATCATTAGTATAATTATTCAAACGTCCAACAGAGTTATAATTCATGATAGGATGAAGCCCAATACCAACACCATTACCATCAATATTAGAGATTTGATTGGCTGAAGTTGGAGGAGGATAAAGATTAATACTAAAAGCAAGATCATTAGTTGCTGCCATTGATGATTGCCTTATTGGTAGTGTCCAATTAGGGTTTTCTTGGATTTCACAAACATTTATCATATTTGAATAAATGTTGCTTCCTCCATTAACATTAATATTATTAATGTTGAATGAAGGCTGCTTCTGCTCCATCATTGTTTGACTTGAAGCATGATTGGTTTGATCAAAAAGGAAATGCACTTCGTGGTTTAGCCATGTCTCATTGATAATATGGGGTTTTTTTGGTAGAGTAGGATGAGAATTAGGGTTTGTGGAATTGGGATGGTTTTGGAGAAGGAGCTGAGAATTAGGGTTTGTGGAATTGGGATGGCTTTGGAGAAGGAGCTGAGAATTAGGGTTTGTGGAATTGGAATGGCTTTGGAGAATTAGCTGAGCATTAGGATTTGTAGAAATGGAATGGCTTTGGGGAATAAGTTGAAAATTAGGGTTTGTGGAATTGGAATTGGAAGTATTATTGGGAATTGGCTGGGAATTAGGTACTTTGAGAACTTTGGGAGGTGCTAATTTGGAAGTGGATTTTGCTGAATTCTCTTCCATCTTCTTGAGAAACAATCTATGCTTCTGCATTCATCAACCAAAATTTATTTTAGATTAAACGCGATACAAGTACACTACTACACTACTATACACTACTCGTATTTAAAATTATAAAATTAAAAAAAAAAAAAAAAAAAAAAAAAACTTCATAAACTTCTACCTGGAGGTGGCTGGCAATATTTTCTCTAGTGATAAAGGGGAATTTTTTTCTCATTTGCTCCAAGATTTTCTTAGGGAAAAGTCCTACATTAATCCAGAACACAAATGATCAAATGAGCTTCTTTTTTAAATGGAGATATACATATATATATAACTAAAAGAAGCTGCTTACTTTCATGTAATGGTGAGCGATTATGAATTTCAAGAAAATGTTGATGGAGTTCTGGTGTCCAAATGAGGCGTGGCTTCTTAGCTCCTTGACGTTGATGATAACCATCTTTCTTCTTTGAAGCTTTAGGTTTTGAAGAACGTTTTTTAATTCTAACCCGACGATCATCGATTCTGGTCGAAATTTGAACCGAGTTGGCATTGGCAGAGGTAGAGGAATTGAAGCCAATAGGGTGTGGAATTAATTGTAAGGATTGATTTGGAGATTGAACAATATAATCACAAGAACCCTTAACACCACCAAATCCACCTTCCCTTTCCTCTTCATGATTGGAATTATGAGCCATTATCTCTGCATGGAGAATAACAAACAAATTAATCTGTTTTTTTTTTTTTTTTCTTTTCAATTACTACTTAAAACAAAAAGACATTTTAAAACATTAAATGGGGTTTTGAGAAAATTAATCAAATACAAAATGTTTCTTGAAAAGGAAAATCCAAAAGGAAAAAAGGCAAGAAGAGTGAAGTCAATGTGTTGTTTGACTGTAAAAAGTAATTGAAAATTAACGAATGAAATTACCTTCAATTGAGTAAGTAAAGTGAAAAATTGAGTTAGAAGAAGTGAAATTGAGAGTATGAATGACATCAAATATATAATAACCACAATCCCTCTCCCTCTCAGTAGGGTTGTAAAGAAAAAAGAAAAAAGAAAAAAGAAAAGAGAAAATTCTAGAATTAGCAATTTCAAAACTTCTGTTGTGGAAACTTAGTTGCGGAAAGTACTTAGTTTGTTATGACCACCTTTTTCAACGCTTTTTCCTTAAACATCTCACTTTCATTTATTGTTTATTATTAAAAATTTAATTGAATTATATATATGTATGTATGTATGTATGTATGTATGTATGTACATTTTAATATGATTTCAATTCAGTTAAAGATTACCTTTTTTTTTTTTTTTACCATAAGTGAAAAGATTACTTTGGTCTCTTATTATATATATAATTGAACGTGAAAAAACAATAATTACATAATTATTAAGCATAAAATATGAAAAAAAAATTAGGTGAAGTTGAGCTGATAACTCAAAATAAAAGTAAACTTAAATATAAGTTATGAATAGAATGAAATTAAGAAATTTTGAAGCTACGTACATAGATTAAGAAGTCACAATTACACCTTTAAAATTTTCAATTTAATTAACTATCTTTTATAAACTATTTCAAAATGCATAAATGTTGGAATATCTTGAATTTGCTATTTTACACTATATTTACAATTTGACTCTAGGGTTTATATTGATGGTAAACAATCATACATTTAATTCCAGAAATTAAAAAGATTTATCAGTTCAAAAGTCTGAAATTTGATTGTTGCAATAAACTGAATAGAAGAGTTGTGACTAATGGGCCAAATTAAAAATTTAGGGGACAATTGTAACAACCTTATATTAATTTAAGGGTGTTTGTGCAAATTTTTTTGTTAAGAACTTACTGTGATGGTTAAAATAATTGAATTAGAAAAAGAAAAATAATAAGTTACGTTAGTTATACAAAGACTGTACGGATTGGATGTGGTTGTTAATTTGTAACTTATAGTTGAGAAACTTTGAACTTGGCTCTTAATTTTCTACACTCTGTTAGATCCTAATTGGAAGAAACTAATTGGATAGACATGCTTAATTATCTGTATTTAAGATAAAAGGAAAATTATCAAAGGTTTGAATGGAAGTATATCCATACCATGTATTTGTTTTTACAATAAGATATTTGAGAGATATCGATATCGAGAGAATTAGAAGAAAGCTCTCCAATTTTAAACAATAGAGGAAAATGTACTGGAATTGTGTTACTTTATTTAATAATTTGGAGATTTAAAAATTAAAGAGGTAGGTAATTCATCCCATTCTAATTTACTTGTTATATATCGGGGTTTTCTATTAAAAAACTTGAAATATATAAAATATTTAAAGAACATATATTTGTATGATAAAATATTTGTCTAGGCAATTCATAATAATCCATACCCAATGTTATGATCTAAGATTTCAACTCAATTTTACTGCCAAGTCAATTTTGTTCCCATATGCTTCTGGTTTTCTTATCCTCTTTCTATAAAATTGGTTGCAATTACTTTTCAAAAGCAAAACTCTTATGGTTGCGTAATTAATTAAAGAATATAAAAAAAGTAAAAAAATATCAAAATATGTTAGTTCGAAACAAAGGAGTGACGTCCTCAGGACAAAGGGAGAACAATATTATTAGAAAGAATATTTTCTAAATACACCAAAAACAGCGTCTCTAAAAGTTAGAGAGTTTATATATAGCGCACTACTCTAAGCCTTAGGATCTTAATCTAACAAACAAATTCAAGGCATTTCAATACCTATGATTCTAGTTTTGCAATTCTTTCTAAAAAAAAATAATTGCAATAATGACTAAAATTAGACTGACCAATTTAACAGGGAAGTGTAGAAACTGTTAAATTTAATATTCATATTTTCTTTTACAAAAAAATTCTAATACCCATATAACAAATATCAATTTTAAATATCATGCTAATTTCAACGTTACCCCTTAATTTTCATACGCATAATGACTTTATTGTGAGGCAGCTAGTTACTTTATATATGGTTAAGATTATCTAGAATTTTGTTAAATTTTTGTTACAAATACATGAGAAAAAGACCTATCCTCTGAATTTTCTCCTCAATTTCAACACTATGTTAGATCAATGAAAATGGAAGAAACTATTTTGAAAGACAATATTTTTGTTTTATTGAATTACTTGGATGTAAAAATTAGAGTTGTATTTCATCCCCTCCTAATTTAATTGTTTTGTCTTCAAATTGTCTATTAAAAATAAAATTATCTTAAATACAATTCAACTGATTTAAACATATATAATTTTGAGACGTTCAAATATTCACCCCACATATTCATGATTAATACATTTTTTATTAACTAAAACTTAGAAAATAATCCATATATTTTTGTCAACACATACTCATCAATCAAATAATTATCCCTCTCAAATTATGGTATCATTAAGCTTTGGCTCTTCAACAGTACTATTTAACTTCAATGTAAGTCACCGACAAAAGTTATTTGGAGGTCTTGTAGCAAATGGATGCTTACATAAGTTTGAAAATTTGTAAATGAAACACAATGAGTGTGGTCAAACAAAATAGATCATGTTCCATTCTTCTAAGTGCTTCCAACTCTTTTGCAAAATATTGCCATTGCTTCTCCTAACTGGTCCTCTAAATTTGATATATATATATATATATGTATCACATCATTTACGAGATAGATATTCTACTCCTTCAAAACCAAAATTCATAAGCTATTCTATATTAGTTTTTTTTTTCTTTGATAAAAAATTTATCCGGTAACAATAGCAAAAAGAAATAGTAATGTCAGAAAAATAAAAGTAAAGGTTAAATAAAATAAAATATTGAATATTTAAGAAAAATGTGTAACTATTTACAATATCGAAAAGATCTATTGATTAATTTATTTATTTTTCTTCACAGAATCTAGTCTTTTAGAATTTCACGATAATTGTCTCCCAGTTAAAAAGAATTACTTTTTATTTTTATTTTTTTTGGATGCTTTGATTATTTCTTAATTTCAAATTTTAATTTTAACCTAAAAAAATATTTTTTTTAAAATTTCATGATAACCCTCTTTTAGCTTTTATAATAAATATGTTTTCTTATATTTTATTTGAATGATTTGGCTCTCCTCCTAATTTTAACGTTTAATTTAAACTAAGAAATTCCTTTCCATTCTTGTGATAATCATCTCTTAGTTTAAAAATGTATATATAATATTTTTGGATGATTTGATTATTTTCTTAATTTGAAACTTTAATTTAATCGAAATATCATTATTTTTTTTTTTAATTTCATGTTAATCCTCAATGAATTAAAAAAAATACAATTGTTGTTACTTGGATGATTTGATTTGTTTTTAATACAACTATTACAAAATAGGGGATTAAACCTCCTACCTCTAGATCAAAGTACATCAATTTGATTAATCACTTAATTTATACTTTAAGTTTAAAATTTTGTTATAACACCCCCAAATCCTTTTTATTTATTTATTTTAAATGGAATGATTTGATTATTCTTTCACTTGTTATTGTGATTTAAACCAAAGTAGTAGTAGTATTTAATTTCAAGCATTAATTTAAATTAAAATATTATGTTTAATGTTCTGTATAAAATTTCATAATAAATCTTTCTTGATCGAAAAAAAAATGGTTTGATTAAACTCTTGATTTCAATTTTTTTTCAAATGTTTTCTTAACAATATACAAAAATAAGGGATCAGTCGAAGCACTCGAACATCTTAACTAGATTAATACACTCGAAGCGTCATAATCATTTCTCAACCAACACGCTTCATTAATCATCAAAAAACAGTATAGATGAGCTAGAGGAGAGCTCCAAGAGATATAAGAAGAAAGGCTATAGGAAAGCCCTCCAATTAAACACGATAGTAGGAGCACCATAGTTTTTAAATAAAGTAGAGAGTACCAGAGAGTAGCCAGGTTCAAAATATCACCCCAAAGTTATTGTGGTATTTTTGTGGAGTTTTGAAACGTCAAATTGTTTTGCTCCAGCCAAATGCACTAAAGTCCAACTCTATCAAAATATTACTCGATATTAGCTGGAGAAGTAGGAGAGTTAATAATCATCATGGACAACTGAAGAATATAAGCTCAAACATTCAACTTATTCAAGAACTATTTCATATTTCTTTAACTTTTACAGTCTGTTATTGTAACTACTTGTATCAGAAAATAGTATAAGTACTCATCATTTACAAATTTCGTAGCATACAATTACAATAGCTTCAAGAAAACTTGAAATCTGTAAAAGAAAGAATCTGTGATTTAGATCTCAATAAAGATCTCTCTCCTTCCTGTGGATGTAGGCAACATTTTGTCGAACCACGTATATCGTTGTGTAGTGCTTCTCTTCTTCCTTTCTTTGTCAGATTGCATGCTTTGTTCATCAATCGTTTAATCAAGCAGTCGCACAAAAACAAACAGAGAATTAGGGTTAGAAGTTCTGTAGAAATCGAAAAAAGAGAACGAGAGAGCAAAAGAGAGAGAGAAAATTAATTCTAAAAACGTCACCCATCAGATTAATTTTTCTTTCACTTCCATCAAGAAAAGATTAGTGGAGCACATCAGCTAGAAGTTTGTGGACAAACGGTAGCCAAGTATTCTACCAAACCAAATTCTTTTGGGGCAAATTAATTGGACTCACGAAATTGGATCAGCAAGAAGGGTCACACATTATTCATCATTTGGGCTTATTTCAATCATACAACAAGAAGTAGGCCCAACAAAGTGGTATCAGAGCAAAAGACTTACAAGATTACAGTTCTTGAAGAATCAAGACTCAAGTTTTTCATCAAAAAATATTAGTAGCAAGATTCGAAGTGGAGGAATTCGATGGCAAAGGAGACTTTGGCCTGTGGAATGCCAAAATCAAGGCGATTCTCGGCCAGCAGAAAGTTCACAGAGCCCTCCTTGACCCATCAACACTCCCTGCCACTGTGACAGCCCAAGAAAAAGAAGACTGGGAGCTGGCAGCCTATGGTACATTGGTTCTAAACCTTAGTGACAGTGTTCTTAGACAAGTTTTAGATCAAGAAACTGCATATAGGATATGGACTAAACTAGAAGAGTTATATGCTACTAAAGATCTTCCTAGTAAAATGTATCTTAGGGAGAAATTCTTCACATTTAAAATGGATTCATCTAAAACTTTAACTGATAACTTAGATGAGTTCAAGAAAATTGTTGTTGAATTTAAAACTCTAAGAGAAAAACTTGGTGATGAAAATGAGGCCTATGTGCTTCTAAACTCCTTGCCTAAACCCTATAAAGAAATAAAAAAATGTTCTAAAGTATGGAAATGACAGTATAAGCACAAACATTATAATCTCAGCCCTAAGAACCAGAGAGCTAGAATTACAGATTGATAAAAAGGATCATCCTAATGATGAAGGATATTTGCTAAAAAAAACTTCAAACAAAATCATTCAAAGGACAGAAAATCTTACAACTCAGAATATAATAAATCAAAACAGAAAATAAAATGTAAGTATTGCAAGAAGAAAGGACATCTAATTAAGATCTGTTTTATCCTAAAAAGAAAGAATCAAGAGAAAGAAAAGGACTCAAAAGGCAAACAACCCGAAGCATCTGTTGTAGAAGGCTCCTTTATCTACTCAAATGCTTTAGCCTCAAATTTAGACAAATCCAACCATGTAAATCCTCTAAGAAAACATGATTGGGTCCTAGATTCTGGATGCACCTACCACATGATCTCAATGAGACCTTGGTTCAACACCTTTAAAGAAGTTGAAGGAGAAATCGTGTATATGCGAAACAACCAAGGCTGTAAGATAGAAGACATTGACTCTGTTTCCATGAAACTTAATGATGGAACTATTCAACTTCTTAGGAATGTGAGATATGTTCTACTACTTAAGAGAAATCTAATCTCCTTAGATATGCTAGATGCAATTGGGTGTAAGTATAGGGGTAAAGAAGGAACCCTTGAGGTGCTAAAGGATTCTAAGGTGATATTAGTTGGGAAAAAGATAAATGACTTATTTGTGGTCAAAGGAGTTGAAATGATGACAGGAGCATCTGTTGCCACCACAAATGAGATCACAGAGGTTGATGTATGGCACTAAAGATTATCTCACAT
Source organism: Benincasa hispida (assembly GCF_009727055.1). Lineage (NCBI taxonomy): Eukaryota > Viridiplantae > Streptophyta > Magnoliopsida > Cucurbitales > Cucurbitaceae > Benincasa > Benincasa hispida. The sequence goes on along the minus strand of NC_052357.1, from coordinate 21,177,982 downwards.
TAGTGCTAATGGCCTAGAAGTCCTATCTAAACAAGGAATTCTACCTAAAGGTTTCTCAGAAAATCTAACATTTTGTGAACACTGTGTTTTAGGAAAAGCCACAAGGCAAAGTTTCACTAAAGCACAACACACCATAAAAGCTATCCTAGACTATATACACTCTAACCTATGGGGTCCAGCTCCTACACCTAGTCTAAGTGGCTCAAAGTATTTACTTTCTTTTTCTGATGACTTCTCTAGGAAAAGTTGGGTCTACTTCCTTAAAACTAAAGACCAAGTGTTTGATAGGTTTAAGGAATGGAATCTCATGATAGAGAAACAAACTTCTAAAGAAATTAAATACCAAAGAACTGATAATGAACTGGAATTTTGTAGTGAAGAGTTTAACAAATTCTGTAAGGAAACAGGAATAACTAGGCATGGGATTGTTGATACACTCCTCAACAAAATGGAGTAGTTGAAAGACTAAATAGAACAATCATGGAAAGGGTTAGATGTCTTCTATCAAATGCAATCCTTAGTAAAAAGTTATTGGGTTGAGGTAGCAAGCTACACTGTGTATACCTTAAATAGGTGTCCTCATTCCTCCTTAAACTTTTTAACTCCTGAAGAAAAATGGACCACACATCCACCCAACCTAGAAAATATAAGGGTATTTAGATGTGTAGGCTATATTCACCAAAATCAGGGGAAACTAAAATCTAGGGCAGTAAAGTGTATGTTTGTTGGATTTTCTGAAGGTGTCAAAGGATTTAAGATGTAGAATCTGATTGAGAAAAGGTTTGTCATAAGCAGAGATGTCACTTTCAGAGAAAAAGAGATGTTTATGCAAAAAGAAAAGACAACTTATGAAGTTTCTAATAACTCTAATACTGCTAGGATTGAGGTGGAGACACCTAAAGATTCTTCCACTAACCATAACCCTCCTATTGAATCAGAAGAAGAAGAAGAGGATATCTCAAATGAGAATATAGGGAATATTGATGTTGTACCTGATCTAAGTCAGTATTCTTTGGCTAGGGATAGACAAAGAAGAGTGATAGTTCCTCTAGCTAGGTATATTGAAACTAACTACATGAACCTAGTCCTAAATGCCACAATATCTCCTAATGATCAAGAACCAGCCACTTTTGAAGAGGCAGTAAACTGCCCTAATGCTTGGTCTTTGATTCAAGCTATGTGTGAAGAAATGGAATCACTCACTGTCAATAATACTTGGATCTTAGCCTCTCTTCCTAAAGGATGCAAACCTATAGCCTCTAAACGGATATATAAACTAAAGGAGAGGAGAGTTCTACCAAAGAAGAAAAGCCTAGGTACAAGGCAAGGCTAGTGGCTAAAGGGTTTACTCAAAGGGAAGGCATAGACTATTCTAAAATATTTTCACTAGTAATAAAACAAACCTCTATTAGACTTCTTTTATCTCTAGTTGCTCAGTACAACCTTGAACTAGATCAACTAGATGTTAAAACTGCTTTCCTTCATGGAAATTTACATGAGGTTATCAATATGGTTCAACCTAAAGGGTTTAGAGAAAGAGGAAAGGAAAACCTATACTGTCTCCTAAATAAGTCTATATATGGTCTAAAACAATCTCCTAGATCCTAGTACAGAAGGTTTAATAATTACATAGAGAGTATTGGATTTCAAAGAAGTTCCTATGATATTTGTTCTTATATTAATTCATCTACCTATAAGGACAAAGTCTATCTACTACTCTATATTGATGATATGCTACTAGCAAGAAAATCTAAGGAGGATTTAATTCATGTTAAAAATCTCCTAAAGAGAGAATTTGACATGAAGGATTTGAGTCAGTCTAGAAAGATCCTTGGGATTGAAATTCAAAGGGACAGAACTTTCTCAACTTTAACCATTAGCCAATTAAGCTACTATAAAGAAAGTAATTAACAGATTTAATATGTCTAATGCAAAACCAGTCACTATACCTATTACTAGTCATTTTAAACTTTCCTCAGAAAACTCACTAAAAGAAACAGACATAGAACATTTGACTCAAATGCAATCAATTCCATACAGTCAAGCAGTAGGGAGTCTAATGTACTTAATGATATCTACTAGACCATACCTATCATACAACACTAATCTAGTCAATAGATACATGTCTAACCCTGGAAAAAGACATTGGGAAGCAACAAAATGGATTTTAGGATATCTAATTTGGTCTAAACAATCAAAATTAATATATCAATGTACTAATGAATCAAATTTAGAGCGATATGGATATGTTGGTTCAGATTTTGTAGGTGACTAAAACAAAAGAAGATCATTAACAGGTTATCTATTCTTATTTGGTTCTAATTTGTTGTGTTGGAAAGCAAATTTACAGTCAATCACAACATTATCAACTACAGAAGTAGAGTACATGGCTTTATGAGAAGCAATAAAAGAAGCACTGTGGTTAAAGGGGTTGAAGAAGGACTTTGGTATTAATCAAACAGTAGTAAAAATCTACTGTGATAAGCAAAGTGTCATTCACCTATCCAAAAACCCTCAGTATCATTCAAGGACAAAACACATAAACATTAAGTATCATTTTGTAAGAGACATAATAGAGAAAGGAGAAGTCGAGGTGCTTAAAGTTCATACCACGAAAAACGCAGCCGACAGCTTACCAAACCTGTGAGCAAACTCAAGCTAGCAAACTGTCTTGGTCAAATCAGGTTCTAGCTTCCTGAAAAAAGGTGAAGACATGTTAACTCTGGAAGGAGAAGAGCTTGCATGTTGAGCTTAAGGTGGATATTTGAAGAATATAAGCTCAAACATTCAACTTATTCAAGAACTATTTCACATTTCTTTAACTTTTACAGTCTGTTATTGTAACTACTTGTATCAAAAAATAGTATAAGTACTCATCATTTACAAATTTCGTAGCATACAATTACAATAGCTTCAAGAAAACTTGAAATCTGTAAAAGAAAGAATCTGTGATTTAGATCTCAATAAAGATCTCTCTCCTTCCCGTGGATGTAGGCAACATTTTGTCGAACCACGTATATCGTTGTGTAGTACTTCTCTTCTTCCTTTCTTCGTCAGATTGCATGCTTTGTTCATCAATCGTTTAATCAAGCAGTCGCACAAAAACAAACAGAGAATTAGGGTTAGAAGAAGTTCTACAGAAATCGAAAAGAGAGAACGAGAGAGCAAGAGAGAGAAAGGAAATTAATTCTAAAAACATCACCCATCAGATTAATTTTTCTTTCACTTCCATCAGGCAAAGATTAGTGGAGCACATCAGCTGGAAGTTCGTGGACAAACGATAGCCAAGTATTCTACCAAACCAAATTCTTTTGAGGTAAAATAATTGGACTCACGAAATTGGATCAGCAAGAAGGGCCACACATTATTCATCATTTGGGCTTATTTCAATCATACAACAAGAAGCAGGCCCAACAATAACAATACATCAAAGGACATAGGGGCGTTCAAGGGCACAATATCTATGATGTTATTCCAGATAATAGTCGAGTAAGAGAAGTTCGAAAATAAATGATCGATGGATTCCCCATGTTCTTGCACATAATACACCAGCTAAGATTGAGGCAACAATTCGAATGTCAAGCTTGGCATTTATCATTTGTATTCATACCTTTGGATGTGGGTAGTGATAGGCAAGCTTCTGTTTAGAAAAGTCTTGACAGATTTCAAGGTAAAAAATTCATTGGAGTTTAAAATCCATAGAGCAGTATCATAACCAACATCACAGTTAGGAGTAGCCCAATTTGAAATGATGAGATTCAATTGGTTTTCTTCTCTATCATTTAGAGGCCTTTTGAAGCTCGGATTCCATAATTTTGTATCATCAAACCATGCTTCTTTAGCCATGATATTGGGGTTGGAACTAAAATATTATTTAGTGTCTATTCAGACATAAGATTTTTTTTTTTTTTTTTTTGCCAAACTGAGCATAGCTCAATTGGCATCCAAGTGTGTTAGGAACCACAAGGTCTGTGACAAAGCTCGTTGAATAATTTTCTTCATTGTTTACTCTTAAATTAAATATTAGAGAATAGATGGCATGTATGACACATTATTTATTAAAAAGTATGACATATAAACTTGTGTTATTTGAAATCTAAATAAATTTCACAAAGAACACAACTATTAAATATAAAAATGAGAACTAAACAAATGGATATATTCACCTTAATTTCACAGTGAATTATAAAATTCATTGAAGTATTGATATGAAAAAAGATAAAGAAAAAAAAAAGATGATGGGTTTGGGGAGAGAGAAAAGTAAACGTGGTGGAAATTTAGTAAGAGGATTGAGATTCCTTTTCAGTGGCACTAATTTCTTCATGCTCGTTCCAAGTTCGAAGTACCAGCCACATGGATAGTTCGATGTGCTTATCAACGCCTGACCGAAAAGGAAACAAAATGAAAGATGAAGCATAAATCGTGGATCAACTAAGTCAAGCCCTCTCATACTCTTCTTGTACTTTTATCTTGATCTATGATATATCTCTCAGCGTATGATGAGCGTGCTAAGGAAGTGTTAATCTAGTTAAGATCTTTCCATGCACTCACTAATTACCTCCTGATATACTTTGTTTAGAAAAAGAGATTACTTTTCAGCACATAAATACTTATAATCAATTGTTGTTAACAAAATAGAAAAAGGGAAAAAAGAGATATAAGAAAGAATGAGATATAATCAATGAAAATTTGGAAGGAAAATTGAGTGAGTTTATATAGAAATTTTAGGGGACGTTTGACGCGCGATAAAACCAAAGAGTTGAGTTAAGTTGACAATTTTTATTTGGAGAGTTAAATTATCTGGAAAATTACATTGTCTTTATATGGTGTGTAGAATTGAGTTGAGTTGGTAATTATTATTTGTGTTTGGATGCAGAGTTGAGTTGAGTTGGGATATCCGGGGCTATTTTTGTAAACGAAATTCATTTTGCCTTTTTTTTTTTTTTTTTTGCTATTGTTGATCTTAACTTTCAACAATACACATATTTTTCTAATTTTTCTAAGATAAAAACAAAAAAACTTCAAATTCTTTTCCATTCTCAAAAATATAACAAATTCTCTACAAAGTACTCATATACAGAACACAAAATTTTGGATTCAATTTTTTAAACACTCAAATAGAAGTGATTATTCCATTCAAAAACTCAACTTAATCATTAATTACCGTAAAAATTAAAAGGAGCTAAAAGGATTAGTGCCATCAAATGAAATTATTGACATCGTTTTAGATAGAAGGGATGACACTTAAATGTTTATCTAAAAAAAAAAAAAAATCTTACCATTTAAATCATAAAACCAACTATTAGATAGTCTTTTTTACCAATTTGTGAAATATGGATTTACCTTTCTCTAAAACCAGTGAAATGGTTTGAGAAAAATTGATGTCTATTTTTCTACTATTATTTTGCATCAATGTACAAACTATCTTTTTTATTTAAAAAAAAAATTGAGTCATAATTTTAAATTCCACTATTTCATTAGAATTATGTAATATTTGAAAACATCAAGGAATAGATTGTTTAAAACATATCGTTGAATAGTAGAATCTCGTATGTAATATTTTTTAGATCTAAGAAAAAAATGAAATAGAAGAATAATAATTAGATCTAAAAAAGAACAACAATAGAAAGAAAATCAAAAAAGGGAAAGGAGGAGTTGAGAAAGAAAAGGGAAAATAAAACTCATACGATCCAGACAAAGAAAGAAGAGAGAAAATGAGAAAGATGAACCAGACGGCGAAAGAAGAGAGAAGACGAGAGAAGGAGAGTAAATGTGAAGAGAGCATGAGATAGAGAGAGAAACGACAAAGTAATTGAGGGAGTTGGAAGAGTAATGAAAACGCATGGAAAACAGGTGAGAATGAGAATGATAAAATGGTGGGTAATTAAACCCACCGTTTTATTTTTATCAATGGTCGTCGAAGTTGGGCACACGAAAGTGGTAGCCACAGTATGTCGCCGAAGTTGCTTGTGCAAAGGTAGTCGTTGGAGTTAGTCGCTTGAGTTGTCGTCAAAGGTGGTTGGTGGAGTCCGACGTTCTTCGTCGAAGTTGGTCGTGCAAATGTGGAAGTTAGATTTTTTTTGTACCAAGGTGGTTGTCGGAATTGGTTGCCAGAGTGTTATCTGAGGTGGTTGCCAGAGCTCGAAGTTGGTCACCCAAAGGTGGTCATCGGAGTACGTGTCGAAGTGTGGTAGCGGTAATCATCATCGGAAAATAATGGGTAGAACCATTAAAAATATTAGATAGAGAGAGAATTGGGGAGAGTTGCGGTGAGTTGGTAAAATACCCAACTCAACCCAAGTTAGTCATTGAGTTGGTAAAACCCAACTCTCCTTGGTTGTCAAATACCCTTTAATTTGATCTTAAACCAAATTGAAATTATTTTTTTTAAAAAAAAATCGAATCTAAGATATCATTTACGGATACTAATCTTTTTTAAAAAAAAACATTTAATACCATTGTCGTTAAATGAGATTTGTTTTTTTAAAATATTTACCAATTTATAATAAGATTTAATGTAAAATTACCTAAAATATCTATATGAACATGAACTAAAAAGAGCAAAATAGGAGATCTATGAAACATAGACACTATAATCGGATACGCGATTCGTCAATTTTTTTAAAAAATAAGATACAGATACAATTAAGGATACGTCATTTTTAATAATTTTTTATTATTTTTTCTTTATATATAAATTTAATATTAAAAAACTAAATGTAATCCACCAAGTTATTTAAGTTAAAAAGCCAAGTATTACTTGTTTTTAAGTTAATGGCATTTATGTAAATAAGAACATGATGGCAATTTTGTAAATAAGTTTACCCTTATCAACTTTAGGGGTCGTTTGGTGCGCAAGGTTCGGCCGAGAGGTTTAGGTAGTATGGATTGCTGGAATAAAGTGTAAATTTATAAATTTTGAGTCGTGAAATATTTTCTGGTTAGATTTTAGATCAGTTCAAACATGTATCTTAATTATTTTAATATAGTTAAGTTTAAAATAATCTAAAAAATTTAGTAGAATATTTGTTTTTTGAATTTTGAAATATAGATTTGACTAAAATTATAAATTTATTTAATTTATTGTTTTATAATTTGATGTTTTGATTTTATTAGATTTTGAAATAAAATGTTATACAGACATTTGTCTCTTTTACTAATTTAAATTGGGATTTTCTAATTTAAATAAATATACTTAATTACGCAAAAATCTCATTCAATTTACTTTTTACCTCCTCCTAACTATTCAATTTTTATTAAAAATGTGTATATAATAATAATAAGAAGAAAGAGATGCTTCTTGTAGTGATCAATTTAAGGAATAAAGAAAATAAAGAAAATCTCCTGAAATAAAAGAAATATATAAACAAAAGGAAGAGAACAAATTAAAAAGAAAAAAACTCCAAATAAAAAAAAATAGAGTTTATTTAAAAAGTATTATTATCATTAAACTAAGGGCCTATTTGGAATGAATTAGAATTTTTTTTTAAACACTCTTGATTTAAAATAAAAACACATGTGTTTGACAACTATTGTTAGAAGTATTTTTATATACAAGTTTGTTTCGTTTGTTATATACTAAAAATGTTTTTATTACTATTTTCCAAAGTTGACGAAATTTGGTTAGAGTCAGTGGACGAAAGTTCGCCAGCAGGGGTCGCCGACGATTTTCGTCGAAGTTGGCCGACAACAATCATCAGAGGTGGTGGTCAAACTTGGCCAACGGCCGAAGTTTGGCTAGAGTCGGCGGCAGGAAGTCCATCAACAGGGCCACCGGAAGTGGTGAACGAAGGTGGCCGGCGATGGTCGTCGGAGGTGGTGGTCGATGTTGACCTATAGCGATCGTCAGAGGTGATGTCTGGAAGTTGGCCGACAAACTTTCCAAATTAAATTTTTTTAAAAAAAAAGTGTAACCCATGGGTTACTATTCAAACCCATGAGAAAGGATAGGAAGCTGGCTTCCTAAACCCTTGTTCCAAACAAAGGTTGGCTTAGTACTCCTAACCCATCCTAAGCCTAACCCTTGAAACAAACACCTCTTAGAGCTCGAAGGTGAAAACACTTTTTTAGAGTGAAAAAAGTGTAGCAGTTGCATAACACAATCTAGAGAGAGAAAAAATCTACAGGTTCAGAGAGTGAATTCGACACCTGTGACTTTCGTCTTTGTTTGCATCAATGTGGGTGTACTCGAGAAAAGTATTTCGAAGTTTGGACAATGGTTCTTCACAATCAATGAAGAAGAAACAATGACGTATCCCCTTTACATATCTGAAGAGGGGATAGTATTATCTGGACGCATCAATATCAGATACGTATCTATACTGATTCTCTACCTCTTTTAAAGTATTTGTGTTTCATAGTTTCCATACTCCCTTTTAACTATTTAAAAAAAAAAAAATCTAGTAAATGATTAAAAATATTTAATATCATTCACATTCAAAAAATACCAATTTATAATAAGATTTACGTATCCCATTAATCAACTGAAAAAGGGCTAACACGAAAGAAAAAAAATTCTCCCATTAATCTTTTAGAGTATAGATGTAGATTTTTCAAAACTCAGTACTTATTGTATAAACGAATGAATTGCTAAAAGTTAAAGAGGTAATTTTTTAGATTTTATATAATTAAATTATAAATTATCTTTTTATTTTTTAAAAAAGATATAATATATATTTAAATAGGAGTAAAGAATTTTTTAAAAAAGAGAGATATGAGATAAATTGTGAATCATATTTTCTTTTGGTGCAGATCAGAAAGGATAAAAAAAAATAATTCTTTTTATCTTATATAAAAAACAAAAAAAACAAAAAACAAAAAACAAAACAAAACAAAACAAAACAAAAAAAATATAATTAATATAATATAATTATATATATATCTCTTTTATAAAAATTCAATAAATTAAAATTCATAATCTAGAAGATCAATATAGAGTGACCAACCAAACGATCAAGTACGCTATAAATATGAACATAAACTGTCCTTAATTAAAAAACATAATCTAATATATAGTATAAACTTCTAAAATCAAAGATGCGCGTTTTAAATTTAAAACGAAATTAACTTAAACAAAAAAAAAAAAAAAAAACAGAATATTTAATTGATAATCTGTTTTCTACTTATATGCCTCACCTTTTACCTAAGCAATGATCAGCTACATTAATTTTCAACTCTACACTTCAAATTATTTTTAGCTGTCTGACCAACATCCGACATGCCTGTTGACTGTAAGCTTATTCTTAATATTATCATAAAGTTTCTCAAATTTGACTTTTTTATCCGAAAAAAAACATTCATTAATCATTAATTAACTTTCTAATTTACTTAATAGTATGCTTTAACTATAGTTTTGATGGTAAAGTTATATTGATTTCTTCTCATTCTAGTTATGAGATTACATTACAATAGCCCAATTCTTATAGTTATGAATGCCTTTGAATGTTTGGCAATATGTGGTTAGCAAATGAAGATAATTGATCAGTTGATTTTGGTTCAGATAGAGACTCGGCGATCGTCGAAAACTCAGCTGTCCCGACCACCTCGACCATCCGAGAATTGGGTGGTCCTTCAGCCGCACACGGAGGAGAAATCAATTGGTTTGATCTTGAAGATTTAAAGAGAAGAAAAGAAATAGGAGCTAAAAGGGCACGTTTCATTTGGACGGATGAACTCCACCAAATATTTGTTGAAGCTGTTAATGTTTTAACCATTGAGAGTAAGAGTTTTTTAAATTTATATGATATAGTTATCATTAAAAAAACACTAAAAAAAAGTGCTAATTTTGTTCTTTTTTCCCTTTTTTTTTTGGATCATGGGGGTGCTTTGTTAATGTAGAAGCTGTTCCAAAGAAAATTTTAGGATATATGAGAATTAATGGTGTTCAAAATATCACTAGACCAATTGTTGCCAGTCACCTTCAGGTACGTATATTTACCCATACATATATATTTTTATTTATGGGACGATGACATTTTTAGTTTTTTAAAGTTTGATTTTCAAAAACTATTATTTTAGTCTTTAAATTTTTAAGAATAAATTTAAAAGACGGAGTACTTTGTTATTATTGTCTAAATGAAACACTATTCAATTTGGAGTATGATGAGGTACTATGAATATGTTGATCTAGTTAAGATGTCACGGTGTATCTCGTCATCTTTCTCTCTTGTATCTACTTAAAAACAAGTGATGTTACATTTAAAATTTAAAAAAATTGTAATTAAAAAGTGTCTTTTCTCTCTCTTCCCTCACGTTGTAAGCTCATTACTTCCACTAGTCTCGGGTTCCTCGAATGGGTCTCTTAGTTATTGAGAAGGTTAAAACCCATCCATGATTGGCTCAGGAACATTTGAAAAAAAAAAAAAAGCTAAAGGGCAAAAGGGTCATGGGTTCAATACATAGTGGCCACTTACATAGAATTTAATATCTTACAGGTTTTCTTGATACCCAAATATTGTAGGATAGACAGTTTGTCCGCCGTAATCTAGCCTGGACACTCAAGATAAAAAAAAAAAAAAAAAAAAAAAAAAAAAAAAAAATCCAAGACAGGGTCATATGTATATTATATTTCTTTATCTCTTCATATACTATAAGATACCAGCAATATACTCCTATTTTTTTGGAACAAAGATACAAAAGAATATTAGAATCAATAGATGCACCTAGATATCAATTGGCACATCTTTAGCTCCCTTGGCACCCTCCTGGTTGTTCAATTATTTGATAACCAAAATCATTCTTTGATAAATGATCACTATGATAAATTACTCATGGATCTCTTAAAAATTCAAGAACTAAAATAGTACATTTTGAAATCTTAAGGATAAAACGCATTTATAGATGAAAATCTAGGAACTAAAACGATCATTCTCTATATTTTTCCCCCTCCCTCTCTCATTTTTTTGGAACAATTTTGAAGTTAATAGCATTGTTAATTTGATGCAGAAATATAGGTTGAATCTTAAAAGAACACAACTTGAGGTTGATAAAGCATCAAAGTTACCCTCCCAATCAATCTCTTTCAATGTGACCAAAAGAAGAAATCAAGAAGAAAACATGAGGAAACAAGTGTCGCAAGAAAAGGTCATCTGTGAAATGCAACGTCAACAATGCCCTCTAATTGAATCTCTATTAGGACAAGGCTTAATGCTACACAATATGTTTTTTTCTCATTTTTATAAGAAAAATGAACATATTCGTCTCCCAAATCTACAAAATCAATTCTCTAGATATGTTGATGCCAATAATAATAACAATGTTATTGCTCCTCTTATCAATGATACATTGAGGAATGATGTTTCAAATGATTGTCTCTATCTCAAGATTTTGAGACAATATGAAGAGGCTTACAAAGATTCCTATGATCGTAGCATACTCATCAAACCTAGAAGGTTTTAAACTCTAGAGTTAGGTTAGTGAGTAAGAAAAAAGTTCTTACTTGAGAATATATTTTATTTTAGTAGTGGTTGTCACATACTATAGGCTAGTTGAGCTCTTAATTTCGTTAATTAAGAGTATTTATTTGAAAAGTGTAATGATGCGCAGATAGTCTCTATTTAGTTGACCATGTACTTGAAATATTTTTAAAAAATTATAATAAATCTCTAACTATTTAGATTGATTTGATTAATCGAGTTATTTTATTAATTTTGTTGTTATTAATTTAGATGTTAATTATGAATCAATTTGGTGTGTTATTAATTTGTTAATTACTATTATTTAAGTTAGTTAGCTATTTCTTTTCTTTTTTTTTTCTTCAAGAGAGTACGTTACATTGATGCCAAAATTTTGAATGGGAGAAAATGTACTTGACTTTTATATGACAACAACCGTAAACATGTCATTTAGGAAGGAGAGGATCAGCCAAACAAAGAAAAAAACTTTGACGCCAAAGTCAGAGATTGAAACCTCTAAAATGGAGAAGAAGTCTAAAGTTCCACTTCAAGTTTCATACCTTAGTTTAAGTTAAAAGTTACCTCATATGGAGTAATAATTAGGTAATTATAGTGAAAAAGACTAAAGTTTAACTTTTCCACTTATGATTAGGATGAGATAGATCAGTCAGGATTAAATCTGATTGGATCAATGATTTGTTGATCTAGACTTAGTTAAGCGTGGGTTAAACAAGCATTACATCTTACAGAGAGGGAAGACCAGGATATTTGAGGTGTCCTCTACTAAGAATACCAGGATATTTGAGGTGTCATCTACCAAGAATCTTTCCTTTTGTCCCATCACCAAACGTGACATGACCAGATCCACAAAATTGGAGATTTGTTACAAAGGATTTCTCTCCCGTCATATATCTAAAGCATCCACTGGTGAAGTACAAATCTTCTCTTGTGGACGAACGAAGAGAGGTGAAGGCAACACATGGCATCTAGCTATTGAATTTGATTCGGTAGTTTTTACGTGTCACTCTTATCTAACTCCTTTTGGCCGAAGTATGTAATTATTTACTTTTACAGGACTTCTGTTTTGCATCCACGCTTTGTCCTAGTTTCATCCATGTAATCAAAACCTGGAAGGTCTTAGTCTTCTTTACCACAATAGTGACAAATTCACTTCTACTTCATAGGTGAGATCCAAGTATGATTAGCATTAAACACTATCTCTTCTACAACTAGGTACTTCATGTATCTATGAGTAACTAAAACTTTGCATATCTCCAAAGGCTTTTCTCATTGATAAAATTTTGTTAAAGTCATTTGTTCTAGAGTTAAGCATTCACATAGATTTTGACATAGAGTCATGCTCAAATTTAGCTTGATTAACTTTCTTTTTCACATTCTTGGCATCTTAAATTTTTACGTACTACCTTATTAACTTCTCTCTTTCTTCCATGAAACGTCTTAGGTCTATTTGGATAAAGAATTACCAACGTTTTTGACTTGGTTCCAGATAATTTATCCAAATGCTTTATAATGCTACTGAATTTCTTTGTTAGCAAGGAGATGAAATATGCCAAAGTCCTTATTTTTCTTTTCAGGTTTGTCATCAAAAGTCATCTTAAAAGTGAGTAGAGATCTCATGAGTTCATAAACTTTCGTGTTGACAATATCATGAACTTTTTCTATAGCAGTTACTTTCATATCAAATCTCTTAGATAGAGATCTGAGAACCTTTTTACTAAGCTTTTCTTTAGAAAATTTTTCTCCTAGTGCAAATGTCTCGTTAACAATGTCGAAAAGACACACATTCAACTCAGCCTTAACGAAAGGATATGCATTTTCTCAAAAACTATAACTCTGTATCAATAGATGTGACTATTTAAATTGTCACAAATAATCTATAAAAGCATATAGAGAATTATTCTCATAGTTCTCAATTTTTTTATATACAAATCATGGGAGATAATTGTTCGTGATATTTTGGGTGTCAAAGAAGAACAAAATTTCATAAGTAAACATCGTAAATTTGTGGCTTCAAATTAATTGTTTTCATTGATTCCGTACTCTCCTGTAATTTTTTTTTTACAAAAATGAATTTATTTTCTTGTATTTTTTAATATATTTATTTTTGTTACTTTTCTTCATTTGATCGTGCAATTAAAATATCAATATTTCTTTATCAATATAAATTTTTTAAAATAATTTAGAAATAAAAAAAGAATTTTACAATTATGTATATTAAACAGAAAAATATTGTAAAAATAGTTTGATTTAATCTTTATAAAAATTTAAAACTAAAAAATCGAAACTTATCATCATTTGAAAAAATCCAAAAACTAAACATAGATTTTTTTATTAATTAATTAATTAAAATTCTACCAATCAAAAGATGACCTAAGAAAGTTTAAACCTAGATGATTCAACTAATATTCCCTAAAAATCTTCATCTCATTATTTTCAAACCCCTTCAAAATCGTTTATGGTCCTTTTCTAGCTTTTTTCGCTTTTTTTTCTTTTTCTTTTTCTTTTTTTTTTTAAAGACAGTTGTTAAAGTAAATTGAAATGGACCCTTACTAGCTTACATATAGTATGATCGGTCATCTCTAAAGTCTACATTTTGATTTTCTCAACAAAGAAAAAAAAGTTTCACTTTTGGTTTTGATTCTTTCTCATTCACTTTTCCACCGTATTAATAATGCTGGGCCTCAATATATCAAACAACCTTTACCACCGATTTTCCTTCCATGTTTTGCTGGTCGATGATGATTGTACTCATCTCTCAGCAGTGGAGAACGTCCTCACCTCATTTGGCTATCAAGGTTTTTTTCTCTTTTTCATGGCTATGATATATGGAAGTATATTATTTGTGAAGCTTTTCTTTGAATCACATTTTGTATTTGTTTCTTTTTTTCTTAATCTTTGAAACAGTGGTAAAATTTCAAACCCCTGAGTATGCTTTGGCCACCCTCAAAAGACAAAAGTTTGATATTGTTGTTTGTGGAATTTCTACTTCGAAAATTGGGGCCTTTAACCTAGTTCGAACTGCCCAAGAGCAATTCAACATCCCTGTTATCTGTAAGTTTTTCTGTTCTTGGCTTATTTTTTAGTATCGGCAGACAGTTAAAATGTATGAGAGAGAAATCTTTTTAACAAAAGAACGTATATGCTTAATTCTTAGAACTCAGAGAAGGAATTCGATATCCAACCTAAAACCCAGCACTGAATAAAAATTCAGAATTGTTGCATATTCAGTCGAATTGGTGACATTGGTCACTCTGAGGGCAAGTGTTTTACAACGATTTTCTAGCCCTTCAAATCACAGGAAAGAAAGAATTTTAAAACCCTAGTTTTTTTTTTAATTCTAAACCCTAGTTTTTTTTTAATTCTAACCCTAGTTTTTTTTTTAATTAAGATACGTGGTAGTGGTAGGTTAGTAGGTGAACACATTCTTATAGTTACTCGAGATTTGAGTGAAAATTTACCAATTTATTTTACTTTTGAATTGTTTTAGATAGTATTGTGAAGTTAACAATAATCTTGGTGGTAATATTTTTATAGTGATGGTTTCAAATATTAGCAATAAAGTTGCCTTTCAAGAGATTCTTAGTGGTGCAGCTCAATGTGTGGCCAAGCTTCCAGCTCTAGATGTCCAAGTTTTAAAAAATATTTGGCAGCATGTGGTTAGTAGACGAAGGAATGAGTACTTTACATGTGTTTACTCGTCTCAAATTGAACATTCCAGCAAAGTGTCATCGTTGAAGGTGGTCGGAGAAACTGCTTCACCCACCGCATATGGAGGAGGATCGAGTTGTTCTAACTCTACTACCTTTATAGATACAAGAAGTTTCGTTCCAAGAGGAATACCCAATTATTCTAACCCTACCAATTTTATGAAAACAAGGAGCTACACCGCATATGGAGGAGGATCGAGTTCTAACCCCACAACTTTTATGGAAAGTGAAAATTATGATCCAAACAACGCATCCAAAGGAGGACAGATTTGTTCTAACCCTAAAGTAAATGAGTGTTCTGATCATGATCATCAAGGTGTTTCCAAAAAGCGACGTTTCATTTGGACTGATGAATATCATCAAATATTTTTAGATGCCATCAATGATATCACAACAAAAGTTGGAAGTAAGTAGTCTTAGTATGCGAGTTCAATTTTATTGTCATATAAGTGTTTCCTTAATTTAGAATTGTTTGATTCATGTAGAAATTGTTCCAGCGAAGATTATGAAGTATATGAAAACTAAAGGTGTTTCACATATCTCTAGAGAAAATATTGCCAGTCATCTTCAGGTACTTAATTAAAGATTTTCATTCTATATTTCTTTCTTCTTCTTTTTTGTTGTTGTTGTTATTATTATTATTATTATTTTGTTTAACATATGAATAATTTGTTTTGCTTTTGCAGAAATATAGGTCTTATATGAAAAAGTGTAAGAATGGGATTGATAAACCCTCTGATTTTCCTAATAATGATGTGACCAAAGAATCAAATCTTGTAAAATCTTGCCCATCTGATGATCAAACCCTCACCAAAACACAAAATCTCACTAAACAAGAACAAGAAACATCATTTAATGAAGCCATTTTATTTGATAAAACCATGCATGACACTGATTGGGAAAGACTTGAAGGACTAATAATACCAAGAGGCTTTGAGAATAACTCAACCATTTCCCCAAATATGTTTGATGGCTCTATGGAGATTTCTGATCAACCTCAACAAGTAGGCCAAGAAAGTAACAAGAATTACTCCTCTCTCGAAGAGCTTGGTCCTTCGATCGAGTCGGCGAATCAAATCTTTGATACGAATGGCAACATTATTATCAGTCCACATGATCATCCTCTCATGACTGACTTTAATCAAGGATTGAATAATGGTGTTTTGAATGAGCATGTTTATAACCCCCAAAATTTTGACAGTTTTGAGAGTTTTGAGAACCTAATTCCTGAAGATAGTTTCCAGGCATTTAGAGGTTAGTATTGAAAAATACATTTTTCCCCATTGAGTATATTCCCAATATAATTCATATCCCAGTGTATTAGTTTATATTTTTTTTTTTTATTTGTAATTAAACTATGGTAAAATATATGATCATTATTATTCTATTTTGAAGGTGTAGAAAGGCTGAACTTAAACAAACAGGTGGTGATCAAATGATGTTTTGAATCTTCTAAGTAATCTCCAACATAATTTATAAGTGGCAGCAAAATTGGCTTCTTAATTTCTGTTTATATTGTTTGAGAATGATTTTTTTTTTTTTTTTTTTGAAAAACAAAGTAGGACAATTACCTTACCCAGATGAGTTATGTTAGTTGTTTGAGATATGTGAAGAATATAAGCTCATACATCAACATCAAGAAGTTGTTTTCACATTTCTTTAATTTTTAAAGTTAGTTATTGTAACTACTTATATCAGAAATAGTATTTAAACTCATCATTTACAAATTTTTAGATACAACAACAATTACAGAGCTTCAAAAAAACTTGAGCAATCTATAAAGAAAAGAGGGTCTGTGACTTAGCTTCATAATAAAACTATCTCCGTCCCGTGGAACCGAACCACGTACATCGCAGTGCATTTTCTTCTTCTCTTCTCATCGTCTACAAAACCGTCTATCGTTTACCTTTTCTCTTCGTATCGTCTAGTAAATCAAAACGATCGTCTACCTTTCCTTCAAAGCAATCATCTACACGATAGCGCGAACAATCACCTTCATACAAGCAATCGTCTATACGACTGCACGATCGTCTGTCTTCCCTCAAGCAATTGTTTACACGACTGCACAATCGTTCATCTTTCTCCGAGCAATCGTCTGCACGATTGCATGATCGTCTACATCCTTTCTTCTGCCTTCGTCTACCCGACTGCAAGCTTCCTCATTGTTTACTCATAAACAATCGCACAGAACAAAGAAAACTCATTAGGGTTAGAAGAAAGAACTAGAGAATCAGAAAGATAGAGAGAGAAAGAAATTTCATTTTACACCCATCAAAAACAAGTTTTCATTTTTCCATCAGACAAAGTTTCAGTGGGATCATCCACGTGCTTGCCATAGCTGGTCAATTCTCAACCTAGTTGTCTACCAACCAAGAATTCAACTAAGAATTTGGAGGCAAAGAATCAGAGCTTCAAGAATTGGGTCAAAGTAAAAAGGTCTCTTTATTTTCTTCATTTGGACTAAATATTTTCTCTTTTGCAGAAGCAGGCCCATAGAAGAAGAAACAGGCCCTAACAATCTGAATTAGCATGGTTTGAAGTTTGTGTTTGATATTTGTACAAAGTTTAAGTTAGTGTGTTATTGTTTTGGCTGAGAAAGATTTTGAATTAATAAGCATGGATTGAAGTTTGCCTTTGTACATATTGTTTGGTTATGGCTTTGACTGTAATCTTCCCTATAACATTGTCAATTAGGTTGCAATGGATATTGCTCAAAAATCTGTTTCCAAAAATTTAATTGCTTTGGTTGGGTTTAGATATAAAGGTCATATTTGAGTATCTATCATTAATTTTATGGAAAATTATAAAGGAAAAAAAAAAGTTGGTATGTGACATTTTAGATGGATCAGAAATTTTTTTATAAAAAAGAAAAATAAAATTTTAGATAAAGAAAGATAAGATATCGAAAAGATTGTTTTTAGAGAAAGAGGAAAATAATATTTGAGATAGAGAGAAATTTAAGGATTGAAAAGTTTAAGAGAAACAGATTTGTTGCAGATTGATAGGAGAGAGAAAAAAATAATGATCGTCTCATTAAGAAAAGAGTGAAAATTTTGGGAAAAAAAATTACAAGTTATTTTTAAATATAGAAAAATGAATTAAAACATTTATAAAATATAGTAAAATTTTAAAATCTATCGATAATAGATATTAATAAACCGTCTATCATTGAAAGATTCTGAAATTGTGAAAACTAAATAATTTTTCAAAACTAATTTATTTTTTAAAATTAAAAAATTAAAAAAATTTGAAAATGGACTAATTTTTTATTTTTGACAAATAAAACATTAAAAAATATTCTTAAAAATGTTATGCGTATAATATCTCTAGTGGTTCATAGACATGTCAATAAAGATGCGACCTATCGCACCACCTGAATAGAAAGACACACCACCATATGAACAACATGGATGAAGCTTCGACTTTTCGAATTATGTGGATTGGATCATGGATATCCCTATCCCCATAAGCTCCCTTTCTTTTATTCATACAAAAAAAAAGTATATAAAAAAATCATTTTAAAAAGTTGTGTCACGTGACACGATCTCATTGGCTGCTGATTGAGCTACTCATAATATAATTACACGAAACTCTCACATCTCAATTCAAAGGAAAAAAAAAAAACTACAATTTAAATTGATGCGGAATAAATGTTGATATAAAATTTTTTTATATATTGATAATTAAGGTCGTAAAATTTTACTAGCATGCAATAAAAATTTGTGATTGGTATCATATTTAGAAATGGATAACTTTCTTTTATAATAACATTTGATTTTATACTTGTACGATTTTATTTCTTAAAAAATAAATGCGAATTTATTATTTTGTTAGAAGTATAAAAAAAATGTATATGTCACACCCTTAAGTATCGTATATCTACATCAAATACATCAAATATACTAAATCTAGATAGGGGTGAGTAGATGTGTAATCCAGTAATGAATTTGACCTTAAGATTCTAATATATTAAGATTTATTATTTTGCTAATGTATTCAAATGACTTATTTTGTTAAGATTTTTTTTAATAGATAAACTTTGTTAAGATACTTGAAAATCAATTAACAAATAAAACTTGATAATCGGGAATTCAAATATCTTTGAATCTCAATCCCATTAGAAATTGTTACTATCACTTAAAAGAATTTAAAGATGAAGATTGACAAATTAATCAATAACTCAAACTTTCTTTATCTAAATGAGTTTAATGTAGTTTTAAATTCAATCACATATTGTAAAAGTTAAAAAGATTAGATAAAGAAAGTTGGCTAAAAAAATAAAGTAGTTCTTCGATTTCTATCAAAAAAAACAAAAACAAAATTAAAAACATATGAAAATATCCTTCGAAAAATACCCTAGAAGATTAGGATAAAACAAAAAGAGAAAGATAGCTTAAACAAATGGAAAATTAGAAAAGTTAGAAGCAATATTATTACTCATAATATATAATACCTGAAATATATGGAAAAAATATACTTTGGAGCTAAAAAGAAAAAGGAAAAAAAATTATAAACATAAAAGAAGAAGAAAGAAACACTAAAAAAAACATAGTTTTGATACTTCGAGCTTCTTTCTAGCTCTTTTATGTACATAGTTTTGATGCTTAATATAATTAATTTTTGGTTTGGGTGTGAATTAAGATGTTAAAGAAGTGTCAACTAGTTGAAAATGAGATGTTCAGCTGTATCTTTGATTTTTCTACCTCTAGTATTTTATTTTTAAAAAATGTAGTTTTTTTATTTTTTTTGTAAAATGGTGTCGTGTTGATGAAAAATTGAGTGTAATTTAGTCCATTTATAGATCAATTGAAATCTAATTGAGTTGATTTTAAAATCACAATGTAAGATATATATATAATTTCATTAGTAAATAAATAATTAAGAAAATAATTAGATTATTCTTTTTCGAAAAGAAATCAAATTGTTAGCCAATAATATTAAAAACATTTGTATGTTACGCATGGTATTGGGTGTTCATTAATTATACCAAACTAAGACGTGTAATATATTAGACTCTATTATTTTGTAAATCTGTAAATTTATTCAAATCTCTTATTTTATTATTTTGTTAATCACAATGCAATTGAGATAGTGAGATCCCCGAGGATCTAATCATTAAAGCTGTTATTCAGTTAGGATAGATCTAATAATTTCGTAGTAATTATCTGTTATTTGGAAAAAAAAAAAAAAAACTATTATTTTCTAATTTCAAATTTAAATTTAAATTCAAATGTTATTTTTTCCCTTCTTTTTACAAAAATATTTCTTATTATTTTTTAGTAATTTAAAATTTATTATTTAAGGCAAAATACACTTTTTGTCAAGTAAATGTCTATTTGGTTCGTAAAATTTTATAATGATTCTAAATAAACCTATACCTATTTGACCGTTAGTCGACCTATAATTGGGTTGTTAAATATTGAGATATACTTATTTAATTGTCAATTTTCACTCTAAAAATTTTGGAAATACATTAGAACTAAATGGGCAATGTCTTGAGATAAGTAGTGAAGGCATGACCTAGGTTTTATATCTTAGGTTTAAATCTTATTTTAGTCTATGAACACTACAAGAATTTTGGACTTTTATACCGATTGAAAAAAGTGAAATCGGATGTATACTATCGATTTTGTTTTTTTTTTAAAAAAAAAATGGATCTTTAATGTCGGTTTTAAACCAACATTGTAGGGGTAAGGGCGGTAAAAACCGACATTAAAAACCCGGTTATAAGTTTTTCCCTTCCTATCTCTCCGCGCCCTAAGTTTTCTATTCCCCGCCCCCCTCCGGCCCCCCACCCCCATTTCTCTATTTTTCCCCCACTTCTTTCCCTTCCAAATCTCTTTCTCCCCCTCTTCCCACTCTCCCCCTACTTTTTCCTTTCTTACGCTCATCTCTC